>NC_083223.1:273191-608628 GCF_032191835.1 Heteronotia binoei
GAGCCGCTGCCAATCCTAGTAGGCAAGACTGACCTTGATAGGCTAGACTTGGCCTAAGGCTGTTTCATGTGTTCAGGCAAGTTCGTTTTCACTTTCTCCCACCATCTTCTCTGCCTCTTTCTGTGGCTGAAGGCAAGGAACAGAGCAGCTTGCAAACACCAAGAAGGAATTGGGCAGTTATATAAGAATATAAGAGAACATAAGAGAAGCCATGATGGATCAGGCCATTGGCCAATCCAGTCCAACACTCTGTGTCACATAAGAACATAAGAGAAGCCATGTTGGAGCAGACCAATGGCCCATCCAGTCCAACACTCTGTGTCACATAAGAACATAAGAGAAGCCATGTTGGATCAGGCCAATGGCCCATCCAGTCCAACACTCTGTGTCACATTAGAACAGAAGAGAAGCCATGTTGGATCAGGCCAATGGCCCCTCCAGTCCAACACTCTGTGTCACACAGTGGCCGAAAAACCCAGGTGCCCTCAGGAGGTCCACCAGTGGGGCTAGAAGCCCTCCCACTGTGCCCCCTCCCAATCACCAAGAATACAGAGCATCCCTGCCCCAGACAGAGAGTTCCATCGGTACGTTGTGGCTAACAGCTACTGATGGACCTCTGCTCCAGATGTTCATCCAATCCCCTCTTGAAGCTGTCTATGCTTGCAGCCACCACCACCTCCCTTGGCAGTGGATTCCATGTGCAAATCACCCTTTGGGTGAAGAAGTTATTCCTTTTCTCCGTTCTAACCTTACTGCAGTTGGGTGGATTGAAGGAGGAGAGAACAAGGAGCTGAGAGCAGGGAGCAGCAGTTGGGTTGCTGGTGTGTTCAGCATGCAGCACCTCCAAAGAACCTATTGCTGTGCTCCCTTCCTCTGTGATATGCAATTCAAGCTCAAGTAATAATAATATAATAATAATAAATTTTATTTGTACCCCGCCCTCCCCCGCCGAAGCAGGCTCAGGGCGGCTAACAACACAGTGACCAATGGTACATTAATAAATAAAACATTAATAAACAACATAGTAACCAATGGTGCATTAATTAAAACCATTACATTAAGAACATTAAATTAAGCATTAACTTAACCTTAAAAACCAGTAGAACATTAATTAAAACAAACTATAACATTATCATTGACGCTACAGCATAGACTACTTCTGTCTTTTTTTTAAAAAAAGAAGCAATCGCTGTCCTTGGTGCTTACTGTGGGATGCCTGAGTTACTTACCTTTGGTGCAGAGAGCTAGACAAACACCTACAGCTGGTGAGAAATAGGAAGCCCGATCTAGAGAGCACACCACATGAAGCGTCGGTGGTATTTGAGTGCTTTCTGAATGGCAAAAAAGGTCTCACTGGACTCTACAGAGTCTGTAGACAGACCCTTGTAAAGAAGAACCATGTTGCCTTTTGACTTGACACCTTCAAGCCGGGAATCAGAGCAGCACAAAGGCAGAAGGTGCTTGACGGGTTTGTAGGGAGGTTGGAAATAATGAGGCCGTTTGATCATGGTCGGCCACAGAAGGTGTTTTTGCCCCCTAATGGCTCTGCAGATGGCAGCCAGTGGATGGGATGAACCCAGCACACCTTAAGGCTGTCGGAAATGGATGACTTCAGAGGAAGGAGGCAAAAGAAACTTAGTGCCACAAAGTGAAAGGTGGAATTGGATTTTTTAGTTAGCTTAAATGCTTTTATCATTGAGTATGGTTCAGAGGCCTGGTATTTACAGCTCTTCATTATGGTGGATTTCACTGGGTAGATTTTATACCCATAACAGTGGGGATAAGAATCAGGGATATCATGGCTGAGTCTTCATTTGTGTCCCTCTTCCCCCTTTTTCTCCAAGTTTTTATATATACGGTAACTGGGAAAAGGCCCAAAGGAAAGAAGCCCAAATAAAAAACCCCATAGACATAAATGCTCACAAGAAAAAAGCCCCCATTGAAACTTGCCCACATGGAAACATGCCCACGTGGAAATAAATCCACATAGAAAGAAGCCCACAAGGAAAAAAGCCCATACAGAAAGAAGCCCACATGGAATAGGGTTGCCAAGTTCAATTCAAGAAACATCTGGGAACTTTGGGGGTGGAGCCAGGAGACTTTGGGGGTGGAGCCAGGAGCAAGGTTGTGACAAGGCAATTGAACTTCAAAGAAAGTTCTGGCCATCACATCTAGAGGGACCATATATTTCCATATATATATGGAAATAACCATCCCCTGAGATTCTTGGCTTTCCTTCTGCCCCCCAACAATTTGTATTTCTGTGTTTTGTTCTCTTCCCTCCAGACCAAGATTAAACCACTTGTTTTGTGGGGGAGAGAAAGAAGAACCATCATTTGTGGTGCAGACCTAACAAAATAGTATTTGGGTGAATCTTGGTGAATGATGTTTGCTGTGTAAGTATCCCAGTTCAAGGAGATTTGAGGAGGGTTCACAAATTCGGTAGTTGTGCTCACTGGGCTCTCAGAGTCTTCACTCCGTTTAGCTTTGGATGGCCTCGTGATGGCTCTGAAGCACAGACCAAGATCACATCACTTCCCATCTTCAAGCTGGGGGGGGGCAGCTGCTCTGGGCATCTCTGAAAGGCCCCCTAACATAGAGGACAAATCCCACCCCAGGTCCTTCTTTTGAAGCGGGCAGGGGATCGTCTGGGCAGTTGCTCTCTGCTCCCAAGGAAGTACCCCCCCCGGATGCTGCTCAGCGCCAAGTCTGAGAGGAGGGCTGGGGGGGGGGGCTCATTGGCTGAGACTGGGGCCAAGAATTTGCTTCTGGTGACACTTTTGTGTGTCTGCTCCTCTGAAGGGACAAGGGCATCCATAATTTCAGGACACTTAACCACAACTCCATAAGTCATGTCTCATTGGGTGGGACTGGCTGCTTCATCAATGTGAAATTATAATTTACAGATGTACTGAAATGCGCCGCCACTTTCCTCTGGTTAACCCCCATTTCACGGGCATACTTCATCACTTTAAATGTGCCTTAAAATTGTCCAGCAAGTTGTCTACATTTCTCCTGCTTTCAAAAACCTCAGTGTGCATTGCCATGGAAACGCTAATTGGGCCGAGGAATGATTAGCCGTGTCAGTGTCATTTAAAAGGAAAGTGTTTCCATCTTCTCTGCGTTGTTGAGGACTGGGGTTGGTAGCTGAGTGCCGGCCATCACGCACGTAGAGGGTGAATTCTACGGAACAGGAGGATAGTTCATGTGGTATCACGGGAAGAAAATCAGAAGAAAGAGGTCCAAGAGGAAAACATGGATCAAATTACGGAGTGGAGCAATATCCAAAAGGAAATCAAGCTGGAAATGAGTGCTGCTCACATGGGAAGATGTGCCGAATACAGTGTGTTGTGAAGGGCCATCAAAGACCAGTCCACAGGAGGAGGAGAAAATGCCTCATTTTCTTAAGAACATATGAGAAGCCCTTTTGGATCCGGCCAATGACTCATCCAGTCCAATGCTCTGTGTCACATAAGAACATAAGAGGAGTCATGTTGGATCAGGCCAGTGGCCCATCCAGTCCAACACTCTGTGTCACATAAGAACATAAGAGAAGCCATGTTGGATCAGGCCAATGGCCCCTCCAGTCCAACACTCTGTGTCACATAAGAACATAAGAGAAGCCATGTTGGATCAGGCCAATGGCCCCTCCAGTCCAACACTCTGTGTCACATAAGAACATAAGAGAAGCCCTGTTGGATCAGGCCAGTGGCCCATCCAGTCCAACACTCTGTGTCACATAAGAACATAAGAGAAGCCCTGTTGAATCAGGCCAATGGCCCATCCAGTCCAACACTCTGTGTCACATAAGAACATAAGAGAAGCCATGTTGGATCAGGCCAATGACTCATCCAGTCCAACACTCTGTGTCACATAAGAACATAAGAGAAGCCATGTTGGATCAGGCCAATGGCCCATCCAGTCCAACACTCTGTGTCACATAAGAACATAAGAGAAGCCATGTTGGATCATGTTGGAACTCAGTCCTAAAAATGGCTGACTGAGTCCATCTTAGTAATAGTAAATGTTGTTTCTGCAATGTCATGCTGAGTCATGCTGCATCATGGCCCAGCTGTTACATGTTACTGAGGTAAGGTGGAATGACCTCACCTGTAATTAGGCTTTGTGCTGGCTCACAGAGCTGATGCAACCTCCGGTGAGCTTGCAGGATTGATGTGTGTATTTAGGGAAGCTCAGTGAGCCTGCTCTGTCTGCCTGTAAGGATTGTGGGTACTGTGAGGCTCACTATCTGGTTGGCAGCAAACACTGCTGGTGTTGGATCCTATGCTACTGTGCTTGGATCGTGCTATGTATACTTACTGCTGTATACTGTTATCTACTGAAGTGTGTACTGATTACTGTGTATGACCTTGGCCTGGCAACGACTCTGAATATTGGATACTATCCTGGTAATATATTCTACCATTGAATACAGTTCTCTCTCTTGTCTATTAATTCCTGTGTTTGCCTGTCCCTCTCCTTCAGTGTTTTCTGCTGTGTGCAAAATTCTCTAACAGATCAGGCCAATGACTCATCCAGTCCAACACTCTGTGTCACATAAGAGCATAAGAGAAGCCATGTTGGATCAGGCCGATGGCCCATCCAGTCCAACACTCTGTGTCACATAAGAACAGAAGAGAAGCCATGTTGGATCAGGCCAATGGCCCATCCAGTCCAACACTCTGTGTCACATAAGAACATCAGAGAAGCCATGTTGGACCAGGCCAATGGCCCATCCAGTCCAACACTCTGTGTCACACAGTGGCAAAAAAACCCAGGAGTCATCAGGAGGTACATCAGTGGGGCCAGGACACTAGAAGCCCTCCCACTGTTGTCCCCCCAAGTACCCAGAATACAGAGCATCACTTGCCCCAGACAGAGAGTTCCAACAATACGCTGTGGCTAATAGCCACTGATGGACCTCTGTTCCTCATGTGTATCCAGTCACCTCTTGAAGCTGTCTATGGTGGCAGCCGCCATTCCTGCAGGAGTGAATTCCAAGCGTTAATCACCCTTTGGGTTGTTGTGAAACTGGCCCTTCCTGCTGTTAAGCAACAACCCAAGTGTAAATACAGGGAGACTGAGCAAATTAGTTCAGAATCAGAGTCAAAACAATTATGGGGTTGAACCCAACCAGCTATTCGGCTGTCGAAAAAGAGAGGGGGGGGGGGGGGTGTCAGGTCAGCCAAAAGGTTATGCTGGAGATTGTAAGACCAGAACAGATGTGAGACTGACGCTGCAGTGATGAGGAGAACTGGGGGAGAGAAAATGGAAACTAGTATGACCCGCTTGAAATATCCAAAAACCAGAAGAAGCCCTTCTTTATGAACATATGAAGCTGCCTTATACTGAATCAGACCCTTGGTCCATCAAAGTCAGTATTGTCTACTCAGACTGGCAGTGGCTCTCCAGGGTCTCCAGCTGAGGTTTTTCACACCTACTTGCCTGGACTATTTTTAGTTGGAGATGCCTGGGATTGAACCTGGGACCTTCTGCTTACCAAGCAGATGCTCTACCACTAAGCCACCGTCCCTCCCCTTCCGCAAGTGTGTGCTGTCTTTTGGGTGTGGCCTGAAGAGACAGAGTAATAGCTTGGATGTTGCCAGGGGTGGAAGGTCTGCCAGGGGTGGATCAGAAGAGTGAACCATTTTGGACCCTTCTGGCAGCTGTTGGAGTACTTCCAGGTGAAACTGCTGAGTTCACATTTGGTATCTGCTGAAAAATGGGTCCCCCAAGGCCCCCACGGTTAGGTCCCCCATGGAGTTCCAATCCTGGGGTTTGGTTGGTTAAGCACCTGAATCTGGATCTTCCATACAACCAGATACAGAAGTGCAGATTATTTTTAAAAGACACACCATGTCAGGCAGCTCATGGGATGCCTAAATAGCAACTTCATATTTGGGAATGTAACTTCAGATAGAACAAGGGGCAAACCCTCCGCTTTCTCCTGCAATTATGTTATATTATTAGTTATGCAGGTTAGGGTTAGGGTTAGAGAAACGCAGACCTTGACCTGAGGTAAAGCACCTGAGTGTTCTTCCCTCGGAAGGACTTCTGCTGGGGACTGTCCTGCCTCTTCATCGGCTTCATACAAGTCTCGTTGACCAACCATCATTGATTCCATTTTGTTCTTGTTCTGCAGAGATAAGGATTCATTCTGCATCTGCTGTGAACTTCTGTTCACTTTCCAGTTCCTGTTTTATTTTATTTTATTTTTAGTAGATTTCTATTCTGCCCTCCCCACGAATGGGCTCAGGGTGGAGTACAACAGATTTAAACGATCAAACAATAAAATACAATTCAAACAATTCAAAGCACATAATTTCAAGCAGAAGACAAATGAGCCACATAAATGATAGGCAGCTGCTGCAACCCACCAACCCCAAGCCCTGCTATCTGAGACTCAGCAAGGGAACTGAATGGTGGTGGTGGCACATAAACAGTTGGTTGTGTGATATGGGCAATGTGAACTGGAATGAAATATTTCCTGAGGGAGGGGATGTGGAATGGTAAAGTAGAACCCAGTCTTATTGATCTCGGATGCTATGCAGGGGGGGTCGATATGTGGATGAGAGACTACCAAGGAAGACTCTGCAGAGGCAAACCACCTCTACTTAATCCCTTTGCCTTGAAAGCCCTCCGGAGTTGCCATAAACTGGCTGTGAGGGGATGGAGCTTGACACAGACACATGTCATGAGGCTCTTTTTGGTCATCTGGTTTGTGTTGTATTTATCTGCTCCCTCAACATGTCCTCTAGAGTTGTGATTATCTCAAAAGAAAGTTATGTTTGTATTAGCAATTTTTTTGCATGGGGAAACAGCACACCTGCCTCAAAAGGAGCAAATCAATCACCTGGCAAAATCCAGCGCTCAAAGTTATACTTCAGGAAAACACAACGCAAGCCCAAAACGCATTGCAGTGAAGAAACGTTTAAAGGGCTTATTGTTTCCCTGATGTTGCAGCCAACTAACCCGAGTGCTTGCCTAGTTTTTCTTCTGCTAAAATGTTTCCTCCTAACTTCCTTCATCAAGGATTGGTTGCCTCCATTAATTCTTCCGTGCAAACATTTTTAATCACTCAAATAGGGATTAACAACAGATGGAAGGGAAATTAGAATTGTGGCTTCAGGCTTGTTTGACAAAAGACTTGAGAAGAGAAATGATGGGGGGGGGGGGGTTCCCCTTGTGACAGGCTGCCTTGATCCTGGCAGATGCCCGCTGGGGGGGGGGCTCTTTGTAACGGCATTTGAAGCAAAAAGGCACAGCTGGGATTTCTCCGTGCTTAACATGTTTCCAAAGTACTGCTGTACACTGGAAAGACACTCCATGCCTGTCTCTGGATGGCTAGCATCAGGGCTTCTTTCCTAGCACGACCTCCTTTGCATATTAGGCCACACCTGCCTGATGTAGCCAACCCTCCAAGAGCTTACAGGGCTCTTATTCCAGGGCTCTTATTATGGGAGGGACGGTGGCTCAGTGGTAGAGCATCTGCTTGGTAAGCAGAAGGTCCCAGGTTCAATCCCTGGCATCTCCAAAAAAGGGTCTAGGCAAATAGGGGTGAAAAACCTCAGCTTGAGACCCTGGAGAGCTGCTGCCAGTCTGAGAAGACAATACTGACTTTGATGGACCACGGGTCTGATTCAGTAGAAGGCAGCTTCAGAAGTTCATATGTTCCAGGGCCTACTGCAAGCTCTTGGAGGACTGGCTACATCAGGGGGGTGTGGCCTCAAAGGCAGAGGAGTTCCTGCTACAAAAAAAGCCTTGCATCTTAGGCCATACCCCCTGATGTAGCCAATCCTCCAAGAGCTTACAAAAAAGAGGCTTGTAAGCTCTTGGAGGACTGGCTACATCAGGGGTGTGTGGCCTAATATGCAAAGGAGCTCCTGCTACAAAAGAAGCCCTGGCTGGATGCATTCTAGTATTATTGGGGTGGGGTGGGGAAATCTTGCAAGCAGTAGTATGGGGCAATTTCATCTCCCCCTCCCCCCCAACAGAGGCCCTGAAAGCAGAGCATTGTGGAGTGACGCCCAGTATAGATCTTGCTTGAGTCAAGATGGAAGGTGGCCTAGGAACCCTACAAATCCTTCTCCACTGCAAAGGAATCTTAGGGCCACTTCAGAGAACTCCAGGAATGTGTTGTGCTGCTGGGGGGGGCTGGGGAAACCGTGGCTGCAGGGACTGCAGGATGGAAGTTAAGTTTCTACCACACTTGAAGGACCAAACTGGGACCCTGCGTGGCCTTCCTCTCCTCCCCGGGGTGGCCTCCTCCTGGTTGAGTGAGGCAATACATTTAGCAGTATGCATTTAAATGGACAGTATGGCATGGATAGTTGCAGAGTCTGCTTTTCATCCTTTCATTCTGGGGGTTCCCGTAGTCGTATTTTTTTGGTGGAATATCCAGAGTGGAAGAGCTAAAATTTTCGCACAGGCCAGTTCATTAAAACAATTTATTTTGCCTTAAAGCATCAGTATAGAGCACAAGGTGAGACTGAAGTGCAGAAGTATTTAAGGGATAGCCTCTTTGTGGAAGTGCAGATTGATGATCTAATGCATTGGCTGTACTCCAAACCAGCATTCAAGAAATGGAGTAGAGAGACAGTCTCTAAATAAATGTAATTGTGTTGGGAGAAAAAGCCTTTCTTGAAGAGAGATTAGGTTGATAATTGAAGAGGTATCTTTGCAGCAACATAAGCAAAATTGACTTCTCCTGTTAACTAATTCTGGAGGGTATATGCATTTTAATTTTCTTAAGTGGGAGAGGCAGAATTTTGCACGCATGTATATAGAGAAAAAAGGCATGCTCTTGACTATTTGATTTGTACAATAACAAACCAAATGACCATTTATTAAACAACTGCATAGAAAATACTTTTAGACCAAGGGTGTCTTTAAACATGCAGTTCAGGCTTGCTCAACCGCACAGGAGCTACAGAGCAAAGCCTCTATGTTCTCTATTGGCTGAGACTCCTCTCTTGGGAAGGAAGGGGGGAGGAATAGTTTGCTTTGCCAGGCTCTCTCAATCACACAGCAGAGCTACTGAGCCAAGCCTCCCTTCTACTGGCTGAGGCTCCTCCCCCTCCTGGCCCCCTGGGGAAGGAAATAAAGAGCCAGAGGTTCCTTTGCCCAGTTCCCTCGATCCCATGGGAAAAATACAAAGAAAGCACCTTTAGGATGAACTAGTGCTGATGTTTTAAGTTTTTTAAAAAAATATATATTTGTGTTTGTCTGTGTTCCTTATAAAATTTATATCTCTGCTGCCTAATCTTGAATAGGTACGCACACAGTCCAGCCTAGCATGGTCTGGCCTAAGAAGTCTCATTTATGTCAGATCTGGCCCTCATAACAAATGAGTCTGACACCCCTCTAATCTAGACCTTCATATTTGAGTGTTCAAGATACTGCAGGAGGTTTCTGAGCACAAGTTACCTGCTAAAGATAATACGCTGATGGATGTGTGTGTGAATGTTTTCTGTCATGGTGTTAAACTCGCTCAGGCGGTGGGCTCTTCCTGTTTTGAGGGCGAGGGAGTTTTTTAAGCAGAGGCTAAATGGCCACCTGACAGCAATGCTGATTCTGTGAGCTTAGGCAGATCAAGGAAAGGAGGGCAGGAAAGGTTGCTTTATTCTTGTGGCTCTTTCTTAACCGCCCAGGGAAAGGCTGCTTGCCACTTTGGGGGTCACAGAGCATTTTTTTCTCCCGAGGAGTTTGGCCAGGCATCCTGATTTTTTTTTTTTTAAAGCCATCTTCTGGAAATGGAGCGGGAGTCTCTGGGGTGTGTGTGGGGGGAGGGATTTGTGAATTTCTTGCAGGGGGTTGGACTAGATGACCCTGGAGGCCCCTTCCAGCTCTGTGATTTTGTGATTCTAGGTGTCCTTGCAAAACTGGCAGAACGAAGCATCCACTACTCAGAGTTCTGAGAGAGCAGCCCCAGTTCCTTCTATCATTGCACTGAGTTTCTGCAGGCTATAAGGAGGACTTCCATTCTGAAACTGAAGCTAGATCTGTACCTTAGCAAAATAGCAACCTAAAAGCAATGTTTTTATTCACCATCTCCCCCAAACACAGCAGCTGGGCTTTCAGGGACGCCTAGCCCGGTAATACTTCGAAGTACGCTTGGAACTACGGGAGAAAAAATTTGGCTTCTGCCACTCCATCAAGAATGAAGGGAGGTTCCTGGTTGCTTCTAGATCCCCAGCGAAGCGAAGCTCCTCATCGCTGCTACAAAAAACAGGTCTAATATCGGTGAGGGGCAACAAGTCAACAGCACAATTTTGTGGCTATTGGAGTTGAACTTAGTGGGCCATCTGGCCTGGCTCCAGCAGTGCTCATCTCCATGTTTGTTGTGTTTTTGTCCCTGGCCTCTGTGTAATTTGCCAGGCTTTACAATTAACCGAGAACAATAGGAATTAATCCTCAGGTTCGGACCTTTATTAATTGAGGACTGGAAGTGCTCAAGCTTTGTTGCGAGACTTCAAGCTAACTTAATTAGATGAGGCTGGCCGGTGTCAAATTGAGGGGACTCTGAAGCTACACAATCTGGTTGCCTTTGAAATCAGCCAGTTGGTAGACGCACTTTCTGTAAGTAGTTTCATCATGCATCCGTGGGCACTTGGGGGAAATAGCTGATTTGCCCTCAATAATACCATGTCATTAAACAACAACAGCAGCTGCAGTTCTATTGGCAGGACCGAGTCATCTGGGCATGGAGCGGGGGCGGGGAGGGGTGGTATCCCTGCATTGTGCATGGGGTTGGACTAAATGCCCCTAGAGGTCCCTTCCGACTCTGTGATTCTGTGAGTTCAGAACAATCATGGAATGCAGTTCGGTGTAGCGGTTAAGTGTGCAGACTCTTACCTGGGAGAACCGGGTTTGTTTCTCCACTCGCCACATGCAGCTGCTGGAGTGACTTTGGGTCAGTCACAGTTCTTGAAAGAGCTGTTCTCTCAGCCCCAGCTACCTCCCAGAATGTCTGTTGTCAGGAGAGGAAGGGAAAGGAGATTGTAAGCCGCTCTGAGACTCCTGCGGAACAGTGGGCTATAAATCCAAAGCCTCCTCCTTTTGCTGCTGCTGCATGTGTTGGATGGAGGGCAAACTGGCGATTTCCAGCGATTCCCCCTTCCTGCTGTAGCCCCCCCCCTACCCTGTCATGCCTGCAGAAATGCAGGGAATTCACAGATACCTCCCCCATGCCCTCAGCGACCCCCTGCTCCATGTCCAGATGACTCAGCCTCTCCCATAAAACTGCAGATCCCCCCCCCCCCAAAAGGACCAGTCAGAACCCTGGGTGCCCCCTGACCTGGATGGCCCAGGCTGGCCCGTCTTCCCATCACTCAGAAGCCCGGAAGGAAGTCCAGGGCTGCTCTGCAGAGGCAGGCAAAGGCCCACTGCCTCTGCCCGCCTCTCTGGTCTTGAAACCCCCCTGAGGGTTGGTCACAAGGCAGCTCCTGGGACTTGACGGCAGTTCCCTCTACCGTCTCTCTGGGGACAGCATTTCTGGAGATCCGTGGGAGGGAAGTTCCACTCCACCATCTGGAAATTTAGTCTGGATCCAACCTTCACAGATACACACATGCACACACACACACACACCCTTGTGTGCATGAGTGAACACACACCATCTGCCCAGAAAAATCAGTGTTGGGCTTTGTGAGTAATGCCCCATTCCCAAAAAGGCTTGTGATGTATAAAACAGAAAATGCAATTGAAACCAAGGTGAGCTCCTCAGCCATTGGCTTTTTTTTTGGGGGGGGGGGCTCACTTGCTGGATAGAAATGGGGGGGAGGGACCAGAAGAAGGTGGGGTAGAAACTGCCCCAAAGTCTCAAAGTATTGTCTTACTTCCCTGACTGCCACCCTTTCTCATTGCCACTCCAGGCAGATTATAACTACAAGTGATGCAGCCCAAAAGAGCCTGCTGTAGAGAACCAAACAAAATGAGAGAACGTGCTCATACAGACCAAAATGGTAGCCATGAGAGTCTAGAGAACCGGGGTGGTGGTGGCGAAAAATTGCAGCACATCTCACAGTAATAACTCTGGGTAATAAAATGTGTGGGGTTTTTTTTATCACAATATACACCATGAAGACCACCTTAAATTCTGTAGATGCTAACTACGTTAATTACAGATTTATTTGCTTTACGCAAACGTCCTCCCTGAAGGGGTTGTGTCTCCTGTTCTGTGGAAAAACTAAGGTCAGAGAGGACAGAAATCTCGAGTCAGCTGGTGGCAGAAGTGGCTTGAACAGATGAAACACCTGCCTGACTTGAACTCGATACACATGAAGAGAGCTCGCACGTCATTCTGTCTGTCATTCTGTTACAGGTTTCAGAGACTGTGTTCATTTCCACATTTCAGAACATGTCTGACTTTTGCCTTCAGTGTTGAAAATCCAATGCAGGCTGAAGAACGTTTGGCAAAAAAGTAAAGAACAGTTGTGTTGGGTTCTGTCTTCCCTCTCTTCTCTTCCTGCATTTTATGGCTTTTCAGCCTGTAAGTCATGACCCCAAATTGGATGATTGGCATGTGTGAAAGTTACATGGTGATTTCTCTGTCGCTACTAGCCACTTCGTTGGGGTATCGAAAGCTACCATTTGTGACCGAGTTGCAGAAGAGGAGGGAAAGGGCTATTTGTGAGTCATGTTATAATCTCAGGCAAACCCTTGGTTGTAATGTTATGTTTTCACAGGCTTAATTATAAAGTCCAACTTTTTTTAGAAGGTTACATTCTTAGAACAACAGATGTAGAATGTTTGTTCAATTGTGTAACTGTCAGCCCGTTTGTGCTAGGGCGTGTTGGATCACAACTTTGACTTCTGGAACTTTCTTGCCCTTTCTGAAGTCTGGCCATTTAAGAGCTGCGATTTCCGACTAGAGTCTGCTCTGTGACTCATCTCAAAATCTTCATGCCTGCCTTTAAATAGCAGGCGGCTCACAAGTCGAGTGAGAAGTGCCTTGTGAAATCCTGGGGAAGGAGGAACAAAGCAGGAGTCAAGATGCACCTTTAAGACCAACCAATTAACGTTGGTTGGTCTTAAAGGTGGACTTGACTCCTGCTTTGTTCAGCTGCTTCAGACCAACACGGCTGCCCTCTTGGATCTTCTCCGGTGGGGCCGTTTTGCCTCTTTGGGTGCCGCTGTTGCTGCCGCCTTTGGCCTTCGGGGGTTTCTTTGGGGGCTGGCAGTGGCTGCCACTGGCTTCAGACCTTTCCCCTGAGAAGTTGTGTGAAATATTATGCGTAGGGTAGAGACTGAGAGAACTTTTTCTTCTTCTCCCAACATACTAAAACCCAAGGTTATCCTGTGGTTCTGGCGGGCAGGAGGTTCAAGCTGAGCAAAAGGAAATACTTCTTAATACAGAGAGGGATTGCAATGTGGAACTCCCTGCCTGAGGATGCCGTGATGGCCACAGGGATAAACGGCTTGGAGAGGGGATGAGATAGAGTCATGGAGGAGAAGTCTATCAAGGGGGGCTGAGGGGGACCTCCACATTCAGAGGCACTAAACCTCTCAACCCCAGAGCCATGAGGCAACCTTAGGGACGCCTCGGCCTCTCTTTCCTGCTGCTGGCCCTCCAGAGGAACTGGTGAAACTGGGTGTTGGCCTAGATGGACCACTGGTCTGATTCAGAGAGGCTCTGCTGATGTTCTACAGTCCAGTGTTTACTGAGTTGGAAGTAAAAGGTCAAGGTAGTCCCCTGTGCAAGCACCAGTCGCTTCCGACTCTGGGGTGACGTTGCTTTCACAGCGTTTTCACGGCAGACTTTTTACGGGGTGGTTTGCCATTGCCTTCCCCAGTCCTCTACACTTACTCCTTTTACTGACATTGGAAGGATGGAAGGCTGAGTCAACCTTGAGCCAGCTACCTGAACCCAGCTTCCACCAGGATCGAACTCAGGTTGTGAGCAGAGCTTGGACTGCAGTACTGCAGCTTTACCACTCTGCTGGAAGTAGAGAGGCACAAAACCCCACTGGGGAATGTGACTAGTCTTCCTTCACCGGTTTTCCATGTAGATAGATCCAGATGGGCAGCCTGATGAGGTGTGCTTAGAGCACACAAAAGCTGACATTCTGAATAAAACTGTGTTGGTTTTAAAGGTGCAACTTTACTCCTGCTTGGTTCAGCGGTTTTGGCTTCCTTCAGAGATAGGAGCAGCTGGACCAGAAACACGCATCTTCGAGCCCCCTCTTTCCAGAGAATACATTGGACAGACACACAGAAAGATGCTGAGTGGATTTAAAAAGACAACTCCAAAGTCCATTACAATGAGATTCTGTGAAAGAATTTGGGGGAACAGGTAGCTTATTGCCCTCACTTGCTGGATAGAAATGGGCGGGGGGGGGGGGACCAGAAGAAGGTGGGGTAGAAACTGCCCCAAAGTCTCAAAGTTTCTCTGACAGTTTCCTTGAGCACTGAGCTCTCTCTAACCAGTAACCCCAGAAGAAAGATGACAGTATCTATTTGGAACTACATCCTAGTTCTGCCCATATTATTACAGACTCTTTGTGTGAACCTTTTTCTGAGCAAATAATACATTTTTATTTACAACAAAACTTGTGTTTTCTGTTTATCTCCTAGTTTTCTACTTTTTAGATATCAAAAATTAAGATAAATGTCCTCATGTAGTATAGGGTACAACAGCTTGCAATTTCCTCTCAAGCATTGGGCATATTTGCAGTTTTGCTTGTAGAAAAATAAGGCATTTATAACTGTTAAATCCCACAAATGCATCAGATACTGCAGTTTTTAATGCTAAGTTATAAATGATGCATTTATGTTGTTATAGCAGTGACATTAGTTAGGGTTTGGTAGAATAGTAGGTACTGTACATATTTAAATCTTCCCAAAATACCTTCCCCCCCAAAAGGGGGAGGATTTTCCCGCCATGACTTTTTTAACATGGGTCCCATGACCCCCAGCCGGTTCTTCCTTGTTTGCCAGTAGAAAACCAGGTTGTCTTCCACCTGTAAGGTGGGGTGGGGGAGCATGAGGCTGATTGTATCCCTGCTCCCAGCTTCTTGGGAACTGTCTTCACACTGCTGTTGGTTCTCTAAAGAGCTAATTCTCGTGCAGCAAACCTGACAGATTTCAGCCTGTGGTGGGGAAGAAAAGACTCCTCAAATACCAGCAATCTTCCACCTTGGCCTGTGTCCAGGCTGATGTCTCTGTGTGCAAAGAACCCAGGAGTGAAGGAACACTGATGTAATTTTGTCAGCTGGGGAGATAATGAATTCAGTGAGTCAGTCCTCCACTTAAAATAAGGTGGATGCATGTTAACATTTTTTTAAAAAATGTAACTAGCAAAGCCGCCGTCTTCCGGCTCTGCATGGTGCCAGCATCCTGTGGCAGAGGCTCTGTGGCAGAGTTTAGTCCAGCAGCCCTGCAAAGCACGCCAAATGGGCACGGTGGGGCATCAGCTAGAAGGAAGCCTAGAAACCCACCAAAGAGAAGCAGGCGGCGTCATATTTTAAGGGCAGACTGGTGTGTTGCCTTTTCTTTGATAAACATCGTCTCAAGCAATTTCCATTGTGAGAGCTGTACTTTCCCCACAACTGTGTGTGGAGATAGAGCATCGCCCCTCGGCACGTTTGCACTCACTCTTAGTTCTGTTTCTAGATAAATTGTACCTACAGCTCTGTCTCCAGATGCATGCAGCCATGGTTGTCTCATGGGGGTGGAGAGAACTTATCTTCCTGCACAAGTTTGGCCACTTCCAATTTCGCTCTGTTTATAGAACTCCCCGTCCCCTTTTAATTCTGCTCCTGGACTGTGCTGGCGAGAGACACGTCTCACCATGAAGAACAGTGGTGGAAGATTAATATCAATCCCTGCTCAGCTGTTATGGACACAGCTGAGAATGTCCAGAGGACCCCAAGATGCCGGCAGGAAGAACAGCTGCACACTTCGCTTAACTCAATTCAGGATAGCATCTTGCTTTCGCTTTAGCTATTTTGTGTTGCTTCTTCACTGCAGAAATGCAAGGGATAAGAGAGTCTGGATTCATCCGCCAGAAACAGGGAATTCATTTCTGCAAGCCCAAGGGGCTGAACTTAGTCTAAAAAGATCTACTGGACTCAGTCATGCTCCAGTGATAACAGGGGGATCGCAAGACCTAGAAGCGCCCCCCTGTCCCCGAAGCCTGCAGACTTCCCGGTCAGCTTTTGGAGCTCCCCCTGCCTCACATACTCCCCCCGCTTCCACAGTGTTGTGGTTTTAAATGGCCTGAGTCCCACGGGGGCTGACAAAGATTCAGAGCTTTAGGGATCTGACTATTGCTGTGTGATGCATCCAGTGTTTGCTGGAGCCCCTCCGGTTCTTGGTTGCTTCAAGCACATCATGTCCGTGTTGGAAGAGAGGGCTGGACTGCCTCATGCTGGCTTTTCTCATCTCGAAGTAACACAAGAGGGGTGTTGTGGCAGGAAGGAAGGTCTGGGAAGGACATTTCTAAGCCCCGCTGTGTTCCTGTTGGTGTCACTGAGAGTGAGATGAGACCTCCACAGCAATGAGATTTGGAATTGCTATGAAAAAAAGTAACGAGTTAGGATATTTGGGAAGCATCTGTTTTAATCAGGCCAATTAGAGAGGTAGGAAGGTGACTAAGGTAATGACAGCTTTGCAGGAGCTGGCCGCTGCGTGACACACGTTGGACTGGAGGGGCCATTGGCCTGACCCAACAGGGCTTCTCTTCTGTTCTTCTGTCTGGGAAAGTGATGCTCTGTATTCTTGGTGGCATCTGGGTTTTTTGGCCACTATGTTGGACTAGATGGACCATTGGCCTGACCCAACATGGCTTCTCTTATGTTCTTCTGTGACACAGAGTGTTGGACTGGATGGGCCATTGGCCTGATCCAACAGGGCTTCTCTTATGTTCTTATGTTACACAGAGTGTTGGACTGGAGGGGCCATTGGCCTGACCCAACAGGGCTTCTCTTATGTTCTTCTGTCTGGGAAAGTGATGCTCTGTATTCTTGGTGGCACCTGGGTTTTTTGGCCACTATGTTGGACTAGATGGACCATTGGCCTGACCCAACATAGCTTCTCTTATGTCTGGGGCAGTGATACTCTGTCTTCTTGGTGCTTGGGGGGCACATTGGGAGGGCTTCTAGTGTCCTGGCCCCACTGGTGGACCTTCTGATGGCACTTGGGTGTTTTGGCCACTGTGTGACACAGAGTGTTGGATGGGCCATGGGCCTGATCCAACATGGCTTCTCTTATGTTCTTATGTATGGGGCAGTGATGCTCTGTCTTCTTGGTGCTTGGGGGGCACACTGGGAGGGCTTCTAGTGTCCTGGCCCCACTGGTGGACCTCTTGATGGCACTTGGGTTTTTTGGCCACTGTGTGACACAGAGTGTTGGACTGGATGGGCCACTGGCCTGATCCAACATGGCTTCTCTTATGTTCTTATGTCTGGGACAGTGATGCTCTGTCTTCTTGCTGCTTGGGGGGGAAGCAACAATGGGAGGGCTTCTGGAGTTCTGACCTCTCAAGTGGACCTTCTGATGGCACTTGGTTTTTTTGGCCACTGTGTGACACAGAGTGTTGGACTGGATGGGCCACTGGTCTGACCCAACATGGCTTCTCTTTTGTTCTCTCATGTTCTAGAAGCTGCTGATTTCAGAGGCTTTGCCAATGAGGAGCCAATAAGGGATCACAGCCAGTGTGGGGTCACATAGTCATGGTTTATCGTCATCACCTTGTTGACTTATGACGTAATGGAGAGGAAGGGAGGGAGACTGAAAGTCGGGGCTGAATAAGGGAACAAGCAACCATGTTTGCCGGTTGTGAAAGTTCACCTGAAAAAAAGAGAGAGACAGGCAGCAGGACTGGAGCTGGCAAGAAGCCAAATAGCTGAAGCCTCACCTCAGATAAACCATTCCTGAACCAGCTCCCTTTGTGGAGGGGGTTTGTGTATGGAAGGACGTTCAGTCAGGGGGTGGGGGGGTGCCCTTCTAGTGAAGTGACACAGCCCAGACACAAGCTGAGCATCACGCTCAGATTTTAGGAGCCATTTTGGACTCTGTCTCCTCAGTCAGGGAGGTGAGAGGAGTGTTGTTGTTCGATCAATTCTGCCTGCCTTTCGAGCCACTCAGGTGGGTCTCTCAGGAAACGCATTTGCCGTATCTTTGCAAAATAAATGTTAACAATTTGGCACATTTTACTGGATGCATTTATTTCCAACATGGATATTAATACCTCTGTCAGGTGATGTGCAAAGGATTGGTTAATCTTTTCTTGGACTGGCTTCTGATTGGAAGGGGCTGAAAACCTCACATCATGTCGCAGCAAACCAAGGATCAGAAGTGTGACAGACGTGCTTTTTCTGAGCAATATAGAAGAAGTGAATAACGTTGTGGATGTCGCAGGTGTGAGCTGCTGCTGCTTCACTCCCCCTCTTTTTAAAAAATAAATAAATGCCAGCTAATTTGGATGCTTTGGCAAGGTTAATAGAAGAGTATCCTGCCTTGCTTGGGGAGAACTCTTCCTGTGGCTTGCTGACAAGAAATGCATGTAAAAATAAATCATTGCTGGAGCTTTTAATAAACTGCCACATTGATTTTGTTTTGTGTTCTGCAAAGACAAGGCGACTCGGTTGTTAATCATGGGGGCCTGGCAGAGAGAGGCTGACTTGGCCAGCCGTCAGGGACAGAAGGACAGACGGGTCACTGTCACTACGACCAGATGGGCAAATTGTCCTATTAGGGTCTTGGTTTGCCCTTAGAGTTGGGGCTCGTGGTGTTGGCGATTCAAGGCTGCCTTCCTTCAAGAAAAGGTTTGGAACACTTTCCCTATGAAGAAAGGTTAAAACGCTTGAGGCTCTTTAGCTTGGAGAAACGTCGACTGCGGGGTGACATGATAGAGGCTCACAAAGTTATGCATGGGATGGAGAAGGAAGAGAAAGAAGTACTTTTCTCCCTTTCTCACAATGCAAGAACTCGTAGGCATTCAATGAAATTGCTGAGCAGTTGGGTTAGAACGGATAAAAGGAGGTACTTCTTCACCAAAAGGGTGATTAACATATGGAATTCACTGCCACAGGAGGTGGCGGCGGCTACAAGCATAGCCAGCTTCAAGAGGGGATTGGATAAAAACATGGAACAGAGGTCCATCAGTGGCTATTAGCCACAGTGTGTATATATATGTGTGTGTGTGTGTGTGTGTGTGTGTGTGTATATGTATATATGTATATCTGTGTATGTACATATGTGTATATATATATATATATATATACACTCACACATATATTGGCCAGAGTGTTGGACTGGATGGGCCATTGGCCTGATCCAACATGGCTTCTCTTATGTTCTTATGAGACACAGAGTGTTGGACTGGATGGGCCATTGGCCTGATCCAACATGGCTTCTCTTATGTGACACAGAGTGTTGGACTAGATGGGCCATTGGCCTGATCCAACATGGCTTCTCTTATGTTCTTATGTGACACAGAGTCTTGGACTGGAGGGGCCATTGGCCTGATCCAACATGGCTTCTCTTATGTTCTTATGTGACACAGAATGTTTGACTGGAGGGACCATTGGCCTGATCTAACATGGCTTCTCTTATGTGACACAGAGTGTTTGACTGGATGGGCCATTGGCCTGATCCAACATGGCTTCTCTTCTGTTCTTATGTGACACAGAGTGTTGGACTGGATGGGCCATTGGCCTGATCCAACAGGGCTTCTCTTCTGTTCTTCTGTGACACAGAGTGTTGGACTGGAAGGGCCATTGGCCTGATCCAACAGGGCTTCTCTTATATTCTTATGTGACACAGAGTGTTGGACTGGATGGGCCATTGGACTGATCCAACATGGCTTCTCTTCTGTTCTTATGTAACACAGAGTGTTGGACTGGATGGGCCATTGGCCTGATCCAACAGGGCTTCTCTTATGTGAAGAAAAGGTTCCTGTTTAACTCTGGATGGGAAGTCCTGTCTGTCAGGAAAGTTTGGGAATTCTACAGTATTTTGGCTACGTCTTTAGAATACGTTGTGCTTGCTGCCATGCCCAGCGTGAGGATGGGCAAAATGGTGCCAAGTACAGTGTTTATTGTTCTCTAACTGGCTTATTATATGAATGGTAATTTTGGGCAAATTGCATGCTCAGTCAATTCAATTGCCTGTTTATGTGGCAGTCTCCGGGATTTTAATGAGTTACGAAAATGAAGATGCTGGATACCAACTGTTTTATCAGTGAAGAGACATCGGTGCGTCAGCTTCCTCCTTCTGTAGTTCAGCACTCGAGGGCCTCTTTCTAATCTGTGTATTGCGGAAAAACTGTGTCCGCTGGACTAATGAACTGGAACCCGCACTCTGTGCTGTGCGTGAAAAGGATGGTGGGGAGGGAAGTGTTCCAGTGTTCTGCTGAAAGAGGCCTGTACATAAAGCAAAGGGATGAGATGATGCATTCCATACAAAGGGGTTTTGTTGGTGGGGGGACGTGAAGTGCAAGTGGTGTGTGTGTGTTAGCTGAGGCTGGCTATTAGCAGCCATGGAGTTACCCTTGTGCACCTTTACTGGCACCATTTTATGTTTTCCCTCACTGCATCCTAGTTCCTCAAGGGGAGGGGGAGTTGTAATCAACCACTTTAGCTGTGTAAGAGATGGGAAGAGAAGGACCCTTCCTCGATCAGCTGCTTAGGAAACTCCCTGGTGCTCTGCCTTTTGCAGCCCCACAGTGTGAGGGGCAGACAGTGAACCTGCGGCATCTGTCAACTCTGGGACTGTCTTCCATCTAAGCAGACCTCCAGGTTTCAAAGAAGGTTGACTTTATTGATAGGCAGGAAACAGTAGCAGAACAATCGACTGGGGGGTGACCATATCTTTATATTCTTTTTAGGGCTGTGATTGTTCCTGCCAAATATAACAGCAAAAAGCCCATGTAAAGCAAAACAAATTAGTTCCCACCAAACTCTCTCCCCTCCCAGACAATGTGTAGTCCAAGTGGGCTCTGGAAGGTGATAAGGCGGGAAGAAGAAGAAGATGATGATATTGGATTTACATCCCGCCCTCCACTTTGAGTCTCAGAGCAGCTCACAATCTCCTTTCCCTTCCTCCCCCACAGCAGACACCCTGTGAGGTGGGTGGGGCTGAGAAAGCTCTCCCAGAAGCTGCCTTTTCAAGGACATCTCTGCCGGAGCTATGGCTGACCCAAGGCCATTCCAGCAGCTGCAGGTGGAGGAGGAGGAGGGAGTGGGGAATCAAACCTGGTTCTCCCAGATAAGAGTGCACCCATAACCACTACACCAAACTGGCTCTGAGACACTGGCTCCAATCTCCTTCACAAGCCAGAAATGGATAATTACAACCATTGCACAGAAATAGCAAAGCAGATACTGCTAGGGTTTAGATATACGATTAGCAGAGTAACGTGGAGAGAACCACAAATAACAGCCAGGCACACGGTTTAGCTTAAGAATAAAAGTAGTTTACTTTACTAATGAGGAAAGGGATGACTGGGATTTCTAGAAAACAAGAAAGGATTCAATATCCTATCTAGCTTCTAAGCTACATCTCGACTCTCTCAAGTCTTAACTTCAACAGCATGGAGATCTAAGGGCTTAACACAAAGGGCAATAAAAGTGACCAAACGCTTTCCCCTAGACCACCACCCAAATATATGCATTAGCCTTTTAGGGCTCTCCCTCAATGGTCACTATGCATATTGACACCCAGCCTTGGTGAGAAGTACGTGCAAACATTCTCATTGGCTCCACCAGTCTCACTGGCTAAACATCAGCATGCATATGCAAGCACTTAATTAACTCATGACAACAGGAAGTGAAAATGCATCAAAACCCCAACAGCTACACTGTTCACTCTTCCCCCTATTCCCAGAGCAAAGGTGCAACATAGAACAAGCCAGCAGACATAGTCCACAGATGGCCAGGGCTCCTGACAGCATCACAGAAGGGGGGTGGGGGTGGGGGCATGTCGCTTGGCTGCCTCAGCCACACCTCTTGCCCTGATGTCCTGAAAGAGAGCCATTTCTTTGCTCTTACAGTGCAGGACCTGGAGACAGGGAGAATCCACTGGCTTTCCTTGGCAGCTGAATAGGGATGTTTCTTATAGGGCAACTTCTGCTCCTCTTTCCTTGTTGGTGGCCTTCTGTCTCCAAGGGTACTGAGTTGGGGGGGGGGGGGGTGGATTTAGTTCCGCTACCAAAAAAGCCCAGCAGAGCTACTCTGTGCCTTCCCCAGCATGCCTGCCACAGCGGGTATGCTGGGGAAGGCTGAAGCCATCAGGGAGGCCATTAAAGATGCCGTCCTGCACCCGGAGCCCTGCCCTGTCTGGGTGGAGCTCTGTTCCAGTGCACTCCTCCTCCCCCCCCCCCCACAACTGACACCCTGTGAGGTAGATGAAGATATTGGATTTGTATCCCGCCCTCCACTCTGAAGAGTCTCAGAGCGGCTCAAAATCTCCTTTCCCTTCCTCCCCCACAACAGACACCCTGTGAGGTAGATGAAGATATTGGATTTATATCCCGCCCTCCACTCCAAAGAGTCTCAGAGCGGCTCACAATCTCCTTTCCCTTCCTCCCCCACCCCCACAACAGACACCCTGTGAGGTAGATGAAGATATTGGATTTATATCCCGCCCTCCACTCTGAAGAGTCTCAGAGCGGCTCAAAATCTCCTTTCCCTTCCTCCCCCACAACAGACACTCTGTAAGGTAGATGAAGATATTGGATTTATATCCCGCCCTCCACTCTGAAGAGTCTCAGAGCGGCTCAAAATCTCCTTTCCCTTCCTCCCCCACAACAGACACTCTGTAAGGTAGATGAAGATATTGGATTTATATCCCGCCCTCCACTCTGAAGAGTCTCAGAGCGGCTCACAATCTCCTTTCCCTTCCTCCCCCACAACAGACACTCTGTAAGGTAGATGAAGATATTGGATTTATATCCCGCCCTCCACTCCGAAGAGTCTCAGAGCGGCTCACCATCTCCTTTACCTTTCTCCCCCACAACAGACACCCTGTGAGGTAGATGAAGATATTGGATTTGTATCCCGCCCTCCACTCTGAAGAGTCTCAGAGCGGCTCAAAATCTCCTTTCCCTTCCTCCCCCACAACAGACACCCTGAGAGGTAGATGAAGATATTGGATTTATATCCCGCCCTCCACTCCGAAGAGTCCCAGAGCGGCTCACAATCTCCTTTTCCTTCCTCCCCCACAACAGACACCCTGTGAGGTAGATGAAGATATTGGATTTATATCCCGCCCTCCACTCCGAAGAGTCCCAGAGCGGCTCACAATCTCCTTTTCCTTCCTCCCCCACAACAGACACCCTGTGAGGTAGATGAAGATATTGGATTTGTATCCCGCCCTCCACTCTGAAGAGCCTCAGAGCGGCTCAAAATCTCCTTTCCCTTCCTCCCCCACAACAGACACCCTGTGAGGTAGATGAAGATATTGGATTTATATCCCGCCCTCCACTCCAAAGAGTCTCAGAGCGGCTCACAATCTCCTTTCCCTTCCTCCCCCACAACAGACACTCTGTAAGGTAGATGAAGATATTGGATTTATATCCCGCCCTCCACTCTGAAGAGTCTCAGAGCGGCTCAAAATCTCCTTTCCCTTCCTCCCCCACAACAGACACTCTGTAAGGTAGATGAAGATATTGGATTTATATCCCGCCCTCCACTCTGAAGAGTCTCAGAGCGGCTCACAATCTCCTTTCCCTTCCTCCCCCACAACAGACACTCTGTAAGGTAGATGAAGATATTGGATTTGTATCCCGCCCTCCACTCTGAAGAGTCTCAGAGCGGCTCAAAATCTCCTTTCCCTTCCTCCCCCACAACAGACACCCTGAGAGGTAGATGAAGATATTGGATTTATATCCCGCCCTCCACTCCGAAGAGTCCCAGAGCGGCTCACAATCTCCTTTTCCTTCCTCCCCCACAACAGACACCCTGTGAGGTAGATGAAGATATTGGATTTATATCCCGCCCTCCACTCCGAAGAGTCCCAGAGCGGCTCACAATCTCCTTTTCCTTCCTCCCCCACAACAGACACCCTGTGAGGTAGATGAAGATATTGGATTTGTATCCCGCCCTCCACTCTGAAGAGCCTCAGAGTGTCTCACAATCTCCTTTACCTCCTTCCCCTCACAACAGACACCCTGTGAGGTAGATGAAGATATTGGATATATATCCTGCCCTCCGCTCTGAAGAGCCTCAGAGTGGCTCACAATCTCCTTTACCTTCCTCCCCCACAACAGACACCCTGTGAGGTAGATGAAGATATTGGATTTGTATCCCGCCCTCCACTCCAAAGAGTCTCAGAGCAGCTCACAATCTCCTTTCCCTTCCTCCCCCACAACAGACACCCTGTGAAGTAGATGAAGATATTGGATTTATATCCCGCCCTCCACTCCAAAGAGCCTCAGAGCGACTCACAGTCTGCTTTCCCTTCCTCCCCCACAACAGACACCCTGTGAGGTAGATGAAGATATTGGATTTATATCCCGCCCTCCACTCCGAAGAGTCTCAGAGCGGCTCACAATCTCCTTTACCTTCCTCCCCCACAACAGACACCCTGTGAGGTAGATAAAGATTTTGGATTTATATCCCACCCTCCACTCCGAAGAGTCTCAGAACGGCTCACAATCTCCTTTCCCTTCCTCCCCCACAACAGACACTCTGTGAGGTAGATGAAGATATTGGATTTATATCCCGCCCTCCACTCCGAAGAGTCTCAGAGCGGCTCACAATCTCCTTTACCTTCCTCCCCCACAACAGACACCCTGTGAGGTAGATAAAGATATTGGATTTATATCCCACCCTCCACTCCGAAGAGTCTCAGAACGGCTCACAATCTCCTTTACCTTCCTCCCCCACAACAGACACCCTGTGAGGTAGATGAAGATATTGGATTTATATCCCGCCCTCCACTCCAAGAGCCTCAGAGCGACTCATAATCTCCTTTACCTTCCTCCCCCCCCCACAACAGACACCCTGTGAGGTAGATGAAGATATTGGATTTATATCCTACCCTCCACTCCGAAGAGTCTCAGAGCCGCTCACAATCTCCTTTCCCTTCCCCCCACAACAGACACCCTGTGAGGTAGATGAAGATATTGGATTTATATCCCGCCCTCCACTCCGAAGAGTCTCAGAGCGGCTCACTATCTCCTTTCCCTTCCCCCCACAACAGACACCCTGTGAAGTAGATGAAGATACTGGATTTATATCCCGCCCTCCACTCCAAAGAGCCTCAGAGCGGCTCACAATCTCCTTTCCCTTCCTCCCCGCCAACAGACACCCTGTGAGGTAGATGAAGATATTGGATTTATATCCCGCCCTCCACTCCACAATCTTCTTTATCTTCCCCCCACCCACAACAGACACCCTGTGAAGTGGGTGGGGCTGGAGAGGGCTTTCACAGCAGCTGCCCTTTCAAGGACAACCTCTGCCAGAGCTATGGCTGACCCAAGGCCATTCCAGAGGTGCAAGTGGAGGAGTGGAGCATCAAACCCGGTTCTCCCAGATAAGAGTTCGCACACTTAACCACTACATCAAACTGGCTCTTTCAACCACTCTTTCAAGGACAACCTCTGCCAGAGCTATGGCTGACCCAAGGCCATTCCAGCAGGTGCAAGTGGAGGAGTGGGGCATCAAACCCGGTTCTCCCAGATAAGAGTCCGCACACTTAACCACTACACCAAACTGGCTCTCCAGTTTGAGGCTGAGAGAGCTCTCCCAAAGCTGCTCTGGAGCAGAACAGCCTTGAGAGAACTTGTGGTTGGCCTGAGGCCAATCCAGGAGCTGCAAGTGAAGGAGTGGGGCATCAAACCCGGTTCTCCCAGATAAGAGTCCGCACACTTAACCACTACACCAAACTGGCTCTCCAGTTTGAGCCTGAGAGAGCTCCCCCAAAGCTGCTCTGGAGCAGAACAGCCTTGAGAGTCCTTGTGGTTGGCCTGAGGCCAATCCAGGAGCTGCAAGTGCAGGAGTGGGGAATCAAACCCGGTTCTCCCAGATAAGAGAGCTATGGCTGACCCAAGGCCATTCCAGCAGCTGCAGGTGGAGGAGTGGGGAATCAAACCCGGTTCTCCCAGATAAGAGAGCTATGGCTGACCCAAGGCCATTCCAGCAGCTGCAAGTGGAGGAATGGGGAATCAAACCCGGTTCTCCCAGATAAGAGAGCTCTGGCTGACCCAAGGCCATTCCAGCAGCTGGTGCAGGTGGAGGAGTGGGGAATCAAACCCGGTTCTCCCAGATAAGAGAGCTATGCCTGACCCAAGGCCATTCCAGCAGCTGCAAGTGGAGGAGTGGGGAATCAAACCCAGTTCTCCCAGATAAGAGAGCTCTGGCTGACCCAAGGCCATTCCAGCAGCTGCAGGTGGAGGAGTGGGGAATCAAACCCGGTTCTCTCAGATAAGAGAGCTATGGCTGACCCAAGGCCATTCCAGCAGCTGGTGCAGGTGGAGGAGTGGGGAATCAAACCCGGTTCTCCCAGATAAGAGAGCTATGCCTGACCCAAGGCCATTCCAGCAGCTGCAAGTGGAGGAGTGGGGAATCAAACCCGGTTCTCTCAGATAAGAGAGCTATGGCTGACCCAAGGCCATTCCAGCAGCTGCAAGTGGAGGAGTGGGGAATCAAACCCAGTTCTCCCAGATAAGAGAGCTCTGGCTGACCCAAGGCCATTCCAGCAGCTGCAAGTGGAGGAGTGGGGAATCAAACCCGGTTCTCCCAGATAAGAGAGCTCTGGCTGACCCAAGGCCATTCCAGCAGCTGCAAGTGAAGGAGTGGGGGATCAAACCCGGTTCTCCCAGATAAGAGAGCTCTGGCTGACCCAAGGCCATTCCAGCAGCTGCAAGTGAAGGAGTGGGGGATCAAACCCGGTTCTCCCAGATAAGAGAGCTATGACTGACCCAAGGCCATTCCAGCTGGTGGAAGTGGGGAATCAAACCCGGTTCTCCCAGATAAGAGAGCTATGGCTGACCCAAGGCCATTCCAGCAGATGCAAGTGGAGGAGTGGGGAATTAAACCTGGTTCTCCCAGATAAGAGAGCTATGGCTGACCCAAGGCCATTCCAGCAGGTGCAAGTGGAGGAGTGGGGAATCAAACCCGGTTCTCCCAGATAAGAGAGCTCTGGCTGACCCAAGGCCATTCCAGCAGCTGCAAGTGGAGGAATGGGGAATCAAACCCGGTTCTCCCAGATAAGAGAGCTATGCCTGACCCAAGGCCATTCCAGCAGGTGCAAGTGGAGGAGTGGGGAATTAAACCTGGTTCTCCCAGATAAGAGAGCTATGGCTGACCCAAGGCCATTCCAGCAGGTGCAAGTGGAGGAGTGGGGAATCAAACCCGGTTCTCCCAGATAAGAGAGCTCTGGCTGACCCAAGGCCATTCCAGCAGCTGCAGGTGGAGGAGTGGGGAATCAAACCCGGTTCTCCCAGGTAAGAGTCTGCACACTGAACCACTGCACCAAACTGGCTCTCCAGAAGATTGCACATCAGTAATATTTGGTGACTTGCATCGTTAGGGTGTTTTGTTTCACGGTATCAAAGGAAAAGACTGATAGCTCATAAGGATGTAATACGTAGGTAGACAGTTATTTCCTGCCAAATTGACATTAAACTAATTGAAATGTATTAGGAAAATAGCAATTCAGGACTTGCCGGTTTGAGCCACCCTTGGGTAAACCTTTCAGTTAGGCAGAAGAAGACGTCGAAAGCCAGCAGGTGTCCAAATATTTGACAGGCTTCATATTCCAGCCTTTGAGCAGTCATTCGCTGGTCAGAGTATTGCATAGTCTCGGGATGGGCATGAAGAGCCAGCCCAGGGGCCACGATCCCAGGGTGCGCAGGCAGCCTCAAAGGGCTCCACGCATCTTTGCAAGCCCCCTGTGACCTCCTTGGACGGCCAGCCAATCAGAAGGCTGGCTGAGCTGCTCACGGATGGGCTATGGCAGGTGGGCTTGTGAAGGGGGGTTGTTTCCCCTCCCCTCGTTTTTCGTGGCTTTTGCACGTGCAGTTCCCGGTTTGCTGACCAGGGTTCCCTCTAGGCTTAGTTAGCGTGAGCCAGCTCACAGATTTTTAGCCTCCAGCCCACAGATTTTTGTCTTAGCTCAGGAAAATTGACCCCAGAGCACAATAATTCACAACTTTAATACCAGTAGCTCACAATGTAGAATTGTTGCTCACAAGACTCTGCAGTTTAGAGGAAACATCATTGCCGATGTATGCTTTGGTTTGTTCCACTTCGTTTCTGCTTCCTCCTCACAAGTAGGTAGGTGGTTTGGGCAGAAGTCTTGACCCACCTGGGCCTGATGCCTTCCTCCCACTTGGGGTTCCCTTAAGGGCCCTGGGGGCAAGGTCAGAGGCAGAGGGAGGGAGGCATGCCCAGCTCGGGGGCTGGCACGCTCTCCTCTCTCCCCTAGGTGGCAAGAGGGCACACGCATGGGCCTGTTCCCAGGGCTTCCTCTTGGGTTGCCATTCCAGGGTCTCTCCTCTGTGGGTGGGTTCAGGGGCTGGCTGCGCAATTTTGGGGGCAGGCAGGTTGCCTGATACCTCTGTCCACTGCCCCACACCAAACCAAACCTCTCCGGCTGTACCCCATAAAGTTGCGACCTGTTCTACTGCACAAAAGTTGTTGTCTCCTTTGTTTGGCTTCCAGCTGTCCCTTCTCCATTGGGGTCACCTTCTGACTTCCCTAAAGAGCTGGCATTTCAACCCAGTTCAGAGAAAGGAAGATGCTTGCAAATGTCAATTAATCACTAAACGTCAGGAATATCTGCCAATTAGTCACCATCCTTTTAACCATTCAGTTGACCAAATTTAAATTCATTTGAAAATCTCATTAAAGGGGTCTTGCTGCATACTGAAATATGTAGAAAATCATATGTGCTCCAGCACTCAGCTAGGAGAAAAGACCTTGTTTAATGCTTTCAGTTAATCCCTCTTATGCAAACACATCAGGTTAAGTGGCGTTAGAAACAGGGTTTCTTCCTCTCAGTTTTCCCAGTAAGTATTTGCCCTCACTTGTTTCACAGCGACAGTTTTCTGTCTGGTGCTAAACCTGTTTGCATTTTGGTAACATTGCAAATAGATGCTTCTGTCAAATTTCCTTGAGTGAATGGAGATTTAGTTTGGGCAGAAGGGGGAGAAATTAAGATTCTGTTTCTTTCAAAACTGAGTGGATGTCATGTCCTTTCCTGTCCCGCACCAGACCATGTCAGTGTTTTGCATGCCTCGTTGCCAGATCGATAAACCACATGGAAATGGGTGGGGTTTTTGAGTGGCAACTTGATCCCTCCACCTTTGTGCCATCTAGGAGTCAATCCTTCTGTGCTCCTCATGACTCAGCTCAATTATTTTCTCTTTGAAGCTTGTGAATTTGGAAAGAGGAATCCCCTCGGATTAGAGAGGCCCTTCCATCCCCTGGCCCCTCTTCAGCCTTATCAAAGTAAGACCCCCCTCCTTCCCCCCCCCAACCTACAAAGACAGGGCAGAAGGCCATAGAGACATGGAGGAATTCCTAGAGTGTCACTATGGAGGCCATTTTCTGGCCATTTTTTTCTCTGTCTCCTCAGCTTCCTGAGGGTAGCGGATTGGGGCATGGAGAGTTTTACCCGCTGTGGGTGATCCAATGGGAAGCTGACAGAAATGTGAAGTCTGCCTTCCCCTGGTGTAGGGACGGTCTTTCACGTTTTGCTTTGTGGGTTTTAAATTTTATTTGAAAATATGGTCAAAGGAGGGAAGGATAAAATGCCAGCATAAGAGTAGCTGCAAGGCAGTAAGAGCAATTGCTTGAATTCTTACTTTTGAGGGAGAGAAAGTGTGTTTCCAAGGTGGTGAAAGGGCTGTTGCTTTGGACTGGATCGCTGGTAGTAAGAATTCCCTGTTCATGGAAAACTGGCATAACATACAAAGGGCTAGGCGAGGGCTTTTCTCATTTTTGTGTTAATTATATTTCTTTGCATTTGTAGGGATATTTTTTTAATTGGAGGAACATTATGATCCTTTCTCCTGCAGTCTGAGGTGGTTAGTTTGGCCAGTTTGGTGTAGTGGTTAAGTGTGCGGACCCCAGTCTGAGAGAATCGGGTTTGATTCCCCACTCCTCCACCTACTGGAGTGACCTTGGGTTAGTCACAAGTTCTCTCAGAGCTCTTCTCCTCGAGAGTGTCAAGCATGCGGTTTAGGTTTGATACAAAACTATGTTTATTGATAGACCGATACTAACAGATTCTTGAGAGTGATGCTAAAGATACATTGATACAATACTTTTAAGGCATACTCCAAAAGGATTCCAAAAGGTGGGGGCGAGGGATGCACTCTCACACATAAACTATCATAAATGTCTGCATTCTCATAGCGTTATCAGGACTCCATCCTTGCTTTCCCCAGATGTGCCACACTCCCTAACAGGAATGTATGGCAAGGTGCCGATTACTCTTTCTCAAGTTAGTTTCGTTTCTCTCTACTTCTACTTCGCAAGCAATAAAGCAAGAAGGGGGAGGGGGAAAGAATAACAGAGTCAATAGACATTGGTCCTCCATGAGCCCTGAGCCACTTGTTGGGAAGGGCGGGATAGAAGTCATAAAATAAATAAATAAATAAATAAATGAATGAATGATATTTCACAGGCCAGCTTTATGGAGGACCCTAAAACAATCAATTACTAGTGAAATTCTACCATGCTTGACAAAGAGAAGTTTCTGTCAGAGCTCTCTCAGCCCCACCTACCTCACAGGGTGTCTGTTGTAGGGAGGAGAAGGGAAAGGAGATTGGAAGCCTCTCTGAGATGCCTTCAGGTAGTGAAGGGCAGGGTAGAAATCCAATGTCGTCATCCTCCTTCTCCTCCTCCTCTTCTTCTTCTTCTCCTTCAGTCCCCACACTACCCATGTGAAAACTCACACAGAGCCTTTCATGGTACGGGTCATGTGGACATCTGAGTTAATTCCATTGCACTTTCCTTAGAGCACTTAAAAAATTATACACAGTTTTGCATGTGAAAGTGTCATGGCGTTTATGGGTTCTCTGAAAGCGTCATTGGAATGGAACTTGGCGGTTGTGACCAGAACAGAATGCTCCTGACCCCAGAGGAAGCAGTTTGAACATCATACTGAATTATGCAGGCATGAAAATATGGTACGCGGACTTTCTTTGTCTCTTTAAGTAGAGGCAGACGCTTTAATGATCTTGCTCATTTTTGCCTTTCAGGATCCGAAATTACGTGAACATCTGGACACAGGGAACGTCGGAGGAAGGCTGGAGAACCGCATGCTCACAATCGTGTATGGCCCCGACCTGGTCAATATCTCGTACTTGAATTTAGTGGCAGCTCAGGAAGACATTGCCAAGGTAGGGTGGCACAGCCAAAATTTGTGCGTGATTAAAACTTGAGGAATGGGCCAATTAAATCCTGCTTTCAGATGAAATAAGACTGTGCTAAGGAGTTGTTTAGGAACAAGGAGGTTACGACTGATGAACGCTGTCTGGTCGTAGTTTCAGGGGAATAGTGGTGCCATATGCGATAGAAACCAGGTGTTGGCAGTTTGCTTTCCGAATGTGTTACATAAAATACTGTGTTGCCTTCCAAAACATTTTTCAAAGCATGCATTAGACTTCCCGTAAAAAGGCTTTTTTTTTCCTCCAGCCATTCATCTGCTTTGTTATGAGTCTGAGACTTCCGGCCGTAACTCTGAAGGAAGCAGTCGTCATTTTAAGGCACGCTATCATTGTCTTGTCTCAGATGTGGAAATAACGAAGCAAATGGCAAAGCTTGATGACTCTGTACATGACTTGTGCATTAGGTCTTGCTCCATTGCTGGAAGCTCTTCAGGTGGTCAGTCGAATGACATGTCTGCCGTTTCTTTTGTTTGTTTGCTATTTTTGTTCTTTAAGGTCATAAGTTAGGCAAACTCTTGGTCCATTAATTGTGTGCTTCTCCCTAAGAGGCGGAGGACATCTTGGGTGTTTCCCACCGTCCAATCAGGGAGGCAGGAATCTAAAAAACTTCCCCTTCCTGTGGCTGTGGGAACCACCCTCCTTCCAGTTTATTTCCTGCCTCGACAGGGAGTAGCAGTGTCTAGGCTAGGTTCCTATCCTTTTCTTCATTGCCTATCTCCTTAAAAAAAAAAAAAAAGCTATTTTTTCTTCCCCTTTAGTTTCTTTAGTTCTTACCTTCTTATTCTCCCTTCTGATATTACCTTCAGACCTTTCTTTCCGTCTTCAGCCTTTTTCAGCTCTTCTGCCTCCCCCCCCCTTTTTTCTTCAGCGCTCAGAAGCGGCGCGGCTGCAAAGATCAAGCCGCGGCCGAGCGCACTGCAGGAGGAGGGCGAATTCGCAAACCGCAGAAGAGAGAAAAAATGACGCGCCGACCTAGAGACGCGTTCATGGAGGACAGCTCGGTTCCCGACGCCTGGCGCGAGACCGAGAGAACCGCCTCCGGAGCCGGCATGTCTTCTAAGCTTGCCTCGGCTACCGGCAACGTGCCCTGTAGGGGCGAGAAGATCAAAGACGTTCGCAGGCAGCGCTGGTCTTCCCCAACCGCTGAGGAGGCTTCCTCATCTGAGCTGTTTCCCGCTTGCGGCGGCCATCTTGGGGAGCGCAAAAACGCGCGAAATGAGGGCAGACCTCAACCCTGCAGTTCCCAAACGCAGAAACTTCCCGACGCCAACCTCCTGGCGGGAGACTTCGTTCCGGTTGGGACCCAGCCTGCTCTGGAAGCCACGCAGACCTACCAGCCCCATACGGGCTTGGGTAACGTACCCTTTATGGGACCCACCTTTTTTACTGAATTTTTTGAATCGATAAAGCAGACGGTGGGGGCAGCAGTCAGGGCATCTGACCGTAGGAGACCAAGGTCCCCCAGGTCCAGTTCCTCCTCCAGATCCCCTTCCCCAAAGAGGCCCAGAGGTAGATCCAGCCACCATAGAGCCTCTAAGAAACCTCTGCCCGGTGACCAGCTGGAGAGCGAAAGATCGATATCTGACACTCGCTCTGTTAATTCCGATGAGGGAGATCGGGAGGAGGGCGAATTTTTGTCTGATGAGGAGTTAGAGGACGTCACAGTTCCGGAACCCTCATCACGATTTTTCAAGGCAGAAGAGTTCCAACCTCTTTTAGCCAAGGTGCTGTCTGCCCTAGACTTACAAACATCTCCTGAGGAGCAGGAGTCTCCCCACCCACTAGCTAACCCCAAGAACAAACCCAAGGGAAATACTGAGTTTTTTCCCAGATTCAGATCCTCTGACAAGGTTTTCCCCTTTCCCGAGTTTTTTGAACGACAGCTAAAATCTGAGTGGGCCAAGCCTAGTACCAACAGACAGGTACCCAATTCTATCAAAAAGCTCTATGAGCTACCTACCTTCGCCAATGACATGCTTCAGGTCCCATTGGTGGACGCTCCAATCGCAGCCTTGCAGTCTCAAGGTCTGCTCGCCGAGGATGGCCATGGCTCGGTGCGTGATAATTGGGACAAGAAAATAGACCTGGCCTTGAAGAGGAGTCATGAAGCTACAGCTATGGCCATCAAGGCAGCAGCGGCCAACTCTATAGTTTCCAGAGCAGCGATCGTCTGGATAAGACGGCTAACCCAGCTATTACCTGACGCGGACAAACGGGTCCTAGAAGGTGCTAACAGACTCCTCAAGGCGTCCGAATTTTCAGCGGATGCCTCTTTGGATGCCCTCACGTTTTCCGCTAGAGCAATGGCGTCAAGCACAGTAGCAAGGAGGGGCCTATGGCTCCGGGCCTGGCCGGCAGATGTGCATTCGAAGTCCATTGTGTCAGCATACCCGTTCCAGGGAGAAAAGCTATTTGGGGACTCCCTGGACAAGATCCTGGTGGAAACACGGGATAAGAAAAAGGCCATGCCCAAGTTTCTCCGATGCCCCGACAAGAGAGGCTCCGCTTCTGGTTCCTTTCGTGCCCCCTCCAGTTTCTCTAAACCAAGGCAAGATTTCAGAAGATCTACATGGGGACAGCCCAAACAGAACTTCAGAAAGGGCTTCTCCAATTCCCGTTTTCAGAGGAGCCAGCACGAGAGGTCTGACAAATTCGAGAAGAGTCCCAAGCCCAACAAAGCATGACTGGGATTCTATCCCAGTGGGGGGCCGCCTACTACACTTCCAACAGACGTGGGCGACCTCAGGGGTCGATACTTGGACTTTGGAAATTGTTTCACGGGGTTATCCCATAGAATTCAAAAGCGCACCTCGAGATCGTTTCTTGGTGTCACCTCTTCGCTCAAATCCAGAACGAAGAAGCATCACTCTCAAAGCAATTCAACATTTACTGGACATTGCGGCGATAGAACCCGTTCCTCCATCGCAGAGATGTCAAGGCGTCTATTCCATCTTCTTCACCGTGCCCAAGAAGAACGGGGACTGGAGGGCGATTCTAGATCTAAAATTTTTAAACAGACATATCAACCTACGTCACTTCAGGATGGAGTCCATCAAATCCATCACGGAAGCCCTGCACCATCAGGACTACATGTCTTCTCTGGACCTCACAGAGGCCTATCTGCACATCCCAATCCTCCCAGCGCATCGCAAGTTTCTTCGCTTCTGCGTAGACCGGGCTCACTACCAATTCAGAGCCTTACCTTTCGGCCTGGCGACGGCACCACGGGTGTTCACCAAGGTGTTGGTGAACCTAATAGCAATCCTCAGGCAGAGAAGTATACATGTCCACCCTTACCTCGACGACCTCCTGATAAGATCTTCATCGAGGGAGAGTGCAGAGCAGGACGTTCAACAGGCCATATCCTGTCTTCAACAGCACGGGTTCCTGATCAACATTTCCAAGAGTCATTTACGGCCATCCCAGAGACTACAGCACCTGGGCATGGTCATCGATACAAACCTGAACTCCGTTTTCCTACCGGAGGACAAGATACTGAGGACCAAGACGTTGGTGCTCCAAATAGTGCGAGAACCGTCATCGCTTCTCCAGACCCTAGCAAGACTTATGGGTCTCCTTGTCTCAAATCTAGAGGCACTTCAATGGGGTCGTTTTCACACCAGGCAGTTCCAGATGTTCTTGCGGCCATTTCAGACCCAGATCATGGAGAAGTGCCCTATGTCTCTCACAGTTCCCAAGAAGGTCAAAGAGAGTCTCCTGTGGTGGACAAAGGACCACAACCTGCGTCAGGGGAGGATGTACTTCGTAGAGAACGAAATTCAACTGTTCTCGGATGCCAGCCTTTCAGGATGGGAGGCGACCCTCAACGAGAGCCCTACCCAGGGCCAGTGGACGGCCGAGGAGTCGAGCCTACCCATCAACCTCCTGGAACTCCAGGCCATCCGCCTGGCTCTCCTATACTTTCAGGACCAGGTGACCGGGAAACATGTCCTGGTCCGAACAGACAATATCGCAGCCAAGGCCTACTTAAACAATCAAGGGGGATCCAGGTCGAGCTCCCTCCGCAAGGAGGCTGGGAGGCTATTCGAATGGGCAGAGAGACATCTCAAGTCCATAAGAGCGGAACATATCAAGGGGTCTTGCAATGTAAAGGCGGACTGGCTCAGTCGGGAGAGCATTCAATCGGGAGAGTGGTCTCTCAACAAGAAGATCTTCTTAGCGATTGTGAATCACTTCGGTCCACCGGTGTTGGATCTATTTGCGTCCTTCCAGAACCACCAGCTTCCTCGATTCTACACGAGGTACTACCACTACCAAGCAGAGGCCACGGACACGTTAACTTCTCCCTGGCCACCAGGTCTTCTATACGCCTTTCCTCCAATCCCGATCATTCCAAGGTTGCTCCGAAGGATCAGACTGCTAAGAGCCGAGGTCTTACTGGTCGCTCCCTGGTGGCCACGACGTCACTGGTTCTCATCGATCCAACAGATGTCAACAACGGATCCTCTTCATCTACCTGTCTATCCAGACATGCTCTTACAGGGTCCGGTGTGGCATCCTCACCCAGACTGGCTGAGATTGACCGCTTGGAGGTTGAACGGCGCTCTCTATTAGATCTTGGTTATGCAAGTGACGTGACGAGTACCATCCTCGCATCCAGAAAGAGCTCCACAACGCGTATCTATGATATGTCTTGGAAGGCCTTCCACAGGTGGTGTCGGAGAAAAGCGGTGGATCCGTTGCATCCTTCTATCCCCAAGATTCTGCAGTTTCTTCAGGACGGTCTGCATTCTGGATTAAAACCAGCCACCCTCAAACGTCAGGTGGCAGCCTTGTCCTCGGTTCTCCAGCAGGTGGACGACGTGAACCTCTCTTCTCATCCCCATATTAGGCGTTTTCTCAGGGGAGCAACTCTGAGCTCCCCGCCTCAAGTCCATCGGTTCCCTACCTGGAGATTGAACCTGGTGCTCGCGGCCCTCACGGGTCCACCATTCGAGCCTCTAAGTTCTGTCCCTCTAAAGATGATGCGGATGAAGACCATATTCCTGGTTGCAATAACATCGGCCAGAAGAGTCTCGGAGATTGGGGCCTTATCCGTTAAGAAGGAGCTGTGTGTGTTCCACAGGGATAAGGTGGTGCTCTACCCGGATCCTACCTTCCAACCGAAGGTTTCCTCCAGATTTCATCAGAGTCAAGAGATTAATTTGCCATCTTTTTGTCCGGATCCCAAGCATCCCAAGGAGCGCACATGGCATACCTTGGATGTACGGAGAGCAGTTAAGGTATACCTTATCAGGACTGAATCTATCCGAAAATCAGACTCCATGTTTATCAATATAGCAGCGCCCAGACTGGGACAGAAGATGTCCAAATCAGCTATTAGCTACGCCATCAAGCAGTGTATTTCGGAGGTGTATAAGGCTTCAGGCCTGACAGCACCACCAGGGATCACCGCACACTCAACCAGAAGTGCGGCTACTAATGCCGCCCTTAGCAGGAACGCTTCTATTGAGGAGGTGTGCAAGGCAGCTACGTGGTCGTCTATCTCCACCTTTATCCGCCACTATAAGCTAAACACATATGCATCGGCGGATGCAGCCTTCGGCAGGCGAATCCTACAACATGTGCTGCCCAAGTAGGACGATCCCACCCTTCTTAACACACTGCTATGGGAGCACCCAAGATGTCCTCCGCCTCTTAGGGAGAACGACCCTTGGCACTTACCGTGAGGGGTCCTTCTCCTAAGAGGACAGGAGGACATCTTGCCCTCCCTTCTATCGCCCTACCTTGGGCAGCATCTATCTGTATCTGATCTCCCTTCTGTAGTCCTTGTCTACAGCCTTTTATACCGCCTGTTGTGGGCTACCTGTAGTTTAACTGTTCTTGTTCTTTAAATACGAGTTTTTTCTCTTACTCGGTCTGGGAGGCTGACGCCAAGTTGTTCCAGACCACCAGTTAGGTTCTGTTTTTTACATAGCAGCATTGGTTGCGGGAGTTTTTGAACTGCTTCTCGGAGTCATCCGAACTGGAAGGAGGGTGGTTCCCACAGCCACAGGAAGGGGAAGTTTTTTAGATTCCTGCCTCCCTGATTGGACGGTGGGAAACACCCAAGATGTCCTCCTGTCCTCTTAGGAGAAGGACCCCTCACGGTAAGTGCCAAGGGTCGTTCTCTTAGTATTTTTTAGTCCCCCTGCACCAGGGGCCTGTGACCTCTCACAGTCCGAGAGCCAAGTTGTGCCAAACGCCAGAGACCAGCCTTGAGCCCATATCAGAAAGACCATTTGCATAAGTAAAGCAACACAGTCGAACATGACTGATAGCTGAAATGCTGATTAAAAAGACCACAACATTTCTGCCGCCTGAATGCCACTGGTTGTGAGTTCTTTAATAGGAAGAGGCACTCCTAGGTCTCACAGGAGCACAGCTCCCGAACCTTTCTAAGGGTTCCCCCTCTTCCTCCTCACCTACCTACCTTGTCCATTGAATAGTAGGTGCAGCTGCATAACAATCCCTGGATTAGGAGAGCGAGCAGCCAGCCAGCCACCAGGGGCTTTGTCACACCCCCAGCACCCTCATTAACCCCTGGAGAAGCCCACACCACCCTTTCTCCACTCCTGATGTGATTTTGGGTGGTGGCTGGCTTGCTGGCCTTTTGACTGGGGGAGGGAGGGGGTGGCCAAGGAGAGCCCCAGGTGAGCGAGGCCTACTTGTCTGCTGGCTGGATGTCTAGCCAGCCCAAGCAGGCCTCGCTTGCCTGGGGCTTTCCTTTCTTGCATTGGGTTGCTTTTGGCTGGTTGGTGGTGGCATATGATAATGAGTTATGCTAATGAGCTCTGCTACCTATTTTTTCTACAAAACAGCCCCTGGGCGCACCTAAGCTCTTGAAATAAGTAATGTTCCCCTTCGTTCCTTTCTAATACTGGCTGTTCTCGCATCCCACTGACCCCTCCGATCCACCTTAAATTAAGATCTGGTTTTGTTTTTAAGAAGGCAGGTTTGGCTCTGTCCTGAGCCACTGTTAACCCTGGACTCATCCTTTATATGACCCTGCCTCAGACTACTACTATGGTGAGGTGCCAACCTCTGGGCTGCCTTGAGGTTTTAGTTGTGGAAGTGTTGTGAGGATACCTTTGCCTGTTGTGCTGCCCGTCTTCCCTGTTATTCTGCATGAGGACAGATTAACCTCCAATTTCCGTATCTTTCTAGTAATCAGGATGTGGAGATGGGGATGCTCCACGTTTCAGGTTTCTAGCTGATAGGCAAACAAGGGTAACAGTTTCAGTCATCTTCTAAATAAAGAAGGCCAAGCACAAACATGATGGCACGTATCTAGTTCTTACCTGTTGCTGTTCATAGGGAGAGATCAAGGTGGGTCGCCATATTAGCCTGTCTGTAGCAGTCGAAAAGAGCCAGGATCACCTCAGAGACTAACCAAATTTGTGGAACTTTTGTCAGTCCCTGAAGTCTCTTCTTCAGAAGAAAGAAGACCGCTCATCGCTTGCCACAAAGACAAGAGTCTTCACGGTGCTCCTGCACTCTGGCTCTTTTCTGTTGTCTCTGTTGGGTGGGGGGAAGCAGTATATTTTAGGCAGGCTGGAGGGAGGCACTGAGGGTAGAAGAAGAAGAAGATATTGGATTTATATCCCGCCCTCCACTCCAAAGAGTCTCAGAGCTGCTCACAATCTCCTTTCCCTTCCTCCCCCACAACAGACACCCTGTGAGGTGGGTGGGGCTGGAGAGGGCTCTCACAGCAGCTGCCCTTTCAAGGAGAACCTCTGCCAGAGCTCTGGCTGACCCAAGGCCATGCTAGCAGGTGCAAGTGGAGGAGTGGGAAATCAAAGAAGATATTGGATTTATATCCCGCCCTCCACTCCAAAGAGTCTCAGAGCTGCTCACAATCTCCTTTACCTTCCTCCCCCACAACAGACACCCTGTGAGGTAGGTGGGGCTGGAGAGGGCTCTCACAGCAGCTGCCCTTTCAAGGAGAACCTCTGCCATAGCTATGGCTGACCCAGGGCCATTCCAGCAGGTGCAAGTGGAGGAGTGGGGAATCAAACCCGGTTCTCCCAGATAAGAATCCGCACACTTAACCACTACACCAAACTGGCTCTCCCTAGGGCATGGACTGTGTTGGAGGCCTGAAAAGCCAGGCAGCCCACCTCTTCCATCTTGTTTTCACGCAAGAGACTCTGGAAGCATTTAGTGCAGGTCTTGTTGACCTCTGGTTGGACAGCTGAGATCACACGGCTTCAGCAATGTCTGCAAGCATCTCTAGGAATCCTTTAAAAACCTTCCTCTCACTTGAAAACTTCCCTTGACCGAAAATCACGCAACTGTCCCCTTGCCCCAGGGGAGAATTAGCTGTGCTTTCCAGCTAATCTTAGTGTTGAGAGTCTGGATTCCTATGAAGCTTTTTTCTGCTCTGCGCCCTGGAATGCCGTTGAGCCCCTTCTCTTCTCTCTGCAACATCTGTGAGTCGCAGATAGCACTTCCTTTGCCATGCTGAGAGGAGTAATGAGGGAGAAAGAGAGCCCACTGAGATCAGAGGGAGGGGGGCTTTTCACATCTCTTGTTGCTTCCACAGTCCCTGTCTCTCCTCCCCCCATCTCCTTTCTTAATGTTGGGCTTCTTTCCGGTTATGACTGAAGGACCCCATAGGCTATCTTTGACGCAGGGCTCAAGGGGTGTGTGTGTGTGAGAGTGGGCAGAGGGCTCAAGTGTGTGTGTATGTGTGTGGGCAGTGGGCTCAAGGGGTGTGTGTGGGTGGGTGGGTGGGCAGTGGGCTCAAGGTGTTTGTGTGTGGGTGGGTGGGCAGTGGGCTCAAGGTGTGTGTGTGTGTGGGCAGTGGGCTCAAGGGGTATGTGTGGGTGGGAGGGTGGGCAGTGGGCTCAAGGGGTGTGTGTGTGGGGGGGTGTATGGGCAGTGGGCTCAAGAGGTGTGTGTGTGTGTGGGCAGTGGGCTCAAGGGGTGTGTGTGTGGGCAGTGGGCTCAAGAGGTGGGTGGGTGGGCAGTGGGCTCAAGAGGTGGGTGGGTGGGTGGGCAGTGGGGGGGAAGCTGTTGGCACTCCCTTCCCCCATTTCCTTTGCTCCTCTTCCACTGCTGTATACCAGGGCTGATTCCACACTAAGGTTGTTCTGGGGCAGGCTTCCGTTTCTCCCTGGAGCAAGCTGGTGATTTCGCGCCAGCTGCTCCGTGCTGCCATTTTGCCCCACTGCTCCGCAGCAAATCACATGTTGACCTGGGGCAAAATGGCGGCTTGGAGCAGCCGGTGCGAAATCGCCAGCTTGCTCCAGGGAGAAACGGAAGCCTGCCCCGGAACAACCTTCGTGTGGAATCAGCCCAGATCTATTCATAGTCAGTCAGTCAGTCAGTCGGTACCGTCTTTGGCATAAATTCAAACAAAATGAAACCAGTATTAAAATACACAGAGGATGATCAAAATCAGTCCTCTCTCCAACCCTTTTATCTTATATCCCGTGATTCTCCTCGCAATCAGAAGGAACCTTGCGACGGAGAGGCTGCTGCAGGGACAATGGTCCAAGAAAAGAATGGGAACCCGCCTCACTTCTGAGAGGCCCGGCCTGTTAAGCAAAACAGGGCTAATTAGAACATCCCGTATTTGGACACATCGAAGCAAAATAGGAGCAATCGATTCTGGTTCCCCGCTGCGGCATGGGCAGATTCCTTCATGGCAAGGCAAATTTGCAAATCTCCCATAAAGAACCACTGATGGGAAGACATTAAGTGATGTGAGCCTTTAATTTAATGGTGGGGGTGTAAGCTGCGTGAAATAGGCAGCTGAGAAAGCCCCTTTCTCAGTGGAAACTGCAGAGAAGAGGAACAAGAGTTGCATGCAGGGCTCTAGACTAGAGGGTTTGTTTCTCAGGATGCCATGGTCCATAGTCATGCACGAAAGGAGCCCTCCTGCAGCCACGAAGCGACCGATCCGTGTCCTGAGCAGCCTTGAAGCTTTGGGGGAGGGGGGAGAATGGGGGGGGGGCACTATTAGCCTAAATCCGGATGCCTCACGGTGCTCTTTTAAAGCTAAACGAAGGGGGCGACAGGAACACAAAGCAAAAGCAGGTAATAAGAGTGGCGAATGGCTCTCATCACCCAAGGCAATTCCAGCAGCTGCAAGTGGAGGAGTGGGGAATCAAACCCGGTTCTCCCAGATAAGAGTCCAATCACTTAACCACTATGGCTGACCCAAGGCCATTCCAGCAGTGAAAGTGGAGGAGTGGGGAATCAAACCAGTTCTCCCAGATAAGATTCCACTCACTTAACCACTATGGCTGACCCAAGGCCATTCCAGCAGCTGCAAGTGGAGGAGTGAGGAATTAAACCCGGTTCTCCCAGATAAGATTCCACTCACTTAACCACTATGGCTGACCCAAGGCAATTCCACTAGCTGCAAGTAGAGGAGTGGGGAATCAAACTCGGTTCTCCCAGATAAGAGTCCACTCACTTAACCACTATGGCTGACCCAAGGCCATTCCAGCAGCTGCAAGTGGAGGAGTGAGGAATCAAACCCGGTTCTCCCAGATAAGATTCCACTCACTTAACCACTATGGCTGACCCAAGGCAATTCCAGCAGCTGCAAGTGGAGGAGTGGGGAATCCAACCCGGTTCTCCCAGATAAGAGAGCTCTGGCTGACCCAAGGCCATTCCAGCAGCTGCAAGTGAAGGAGTGGGGAATCAAACCCGTTTCTCCCAGATAAGAGTCCACACACTTCACCACTACACCAAACTGGGTTGCCAATCCCCAGGTGGGGGCAGGGTATTCCCCCAGTTTTGGAGGCCCTCCCCCCACTTTAGGGTCATCAGAAAGCAGGGGAGGGAGGAGGGAAATATCTGCTTGGTACTCTATTATACCCTATGGAGACCGATAATGGAGAATCGATCCACAGTTATCTGAGGCTTAGGGGGGGAGGCCTGTTTTTTGAGGCAGAGCATCAAATTTTCAGCATAGTGTCCGGTGCCTCTCCTCAAAAAACCCTCCAATTTTCAAAAGGATTGGACCAGGGGGTCCAGTTCTGTGAGCCCCCAAAGAAGATGCCCCTATCTTCCATTATTTCCAATGGAGGGGAAGCATTTAAAAGGTGTGCGGTCCCTTTCAATGTGATGGCCAGAATTCCCTTTGTCATAACCTTGTTCCTGGCTCCACCCCCAAAGTCCCCAGGTATTTCTTGCGTGGGACCGGCCACCCTGAGAAGACTTCCTTCTCTCCGCAGCCTGCCTGGGGGTTTCAGTGGGGTCTTGCCTCCAAGTCCCACCAGGGCTGGCCCCGCTGAGCTACTGAGGAGAGTTCAGCTCAGAGCTCCCCTCCCCCCCCCCCAATCCATTTGGGCCCAGCGGAGCCCAAACTTGGTTGGTGGGTCTTCTGGACTCAGCCTTTGTTCTGCAGCTTCAGACCAGCACTCAAGCCCCTGAAATCAGTCCGCTCAGACTGCAGTCACTCCGCACGCAATCGCTCTGTGAACACGCCATGAATCACTGCAAAGGATGCTGTGCTGGCTGGGAGTCTTTTTCTGGCTTGGCCGCTGTGGGTTGTTCAGTGTGAAGTTATTTGATTTCTAACTGATGTCAAATTAGCAGGGCTCCATTCGGGCTCCCCCCCCCCTTGTCAGCAGCTGCCTCTCTCTCTCTCTCTGTCCCCCCCCCTCTCCGCCAGCCTTTGCAGAGTCGTTTCTCTTCTCCTCAGCTCCTGCTGGGAGCCGCTCCCTCTCCACTCAGCGTGGCTCTCATTCCCGAAGCTTCGTCAGCCAGAGGGGCACACGCAGAGGTGGGCAGCTCAGGCACCCTGCAACGGACTCGCTCGCTTGGCTATTAGACCTGACACATAAATGCACCTTCAGTTTTTTAAAGCCTGCTGTCAGTAATGTTTTTTTTAAACTGTAATAAGCAACTAGGCTTAGCCTGAGCTGCTTGGAATATAATGAGGTTTGCATAGGCCAAACTGTGTGTGTGGAGGGGGGGGTGGGTGGCTTTGTAGAACAAGGGGGAGTCACCCTCATTTCCTGGCCGCTTGCCTCTGGAGCTCAGGTGACTAATAATTCATTCCGGAGGGGCTGTGGGTCCCTCAAAGGCCTTCGCTGGTCACTGCAGGGCGATAATTCAGGCGGCTGCCCAGGCCTGGGAGGAAATTAATGAGGAGGCGGTGTGGCTCGCACTGACCTTTCTTTGCAGGCACAGGACCCAAAGGGAGGGGGAGGGTCTACAGAATTAAGATGCAGGGCATTGTTTTGCGTGTGAGGAAATAATTTTGAATGGTAGTCTTGAGGTGAGCTGGCGGAACAATGCTGCTATTTGTAAAGCTTCCCGGTTTGCAACTTACGAAATGGGTTGGCATGGACCCTGGCTGCTCAGAGAAGAACCAGCCCAGGCCGTCCCAGGCAAAACAGTGCCGAGGTGTACCAGTTTCACACTTGAAGCAGCGGGGGGGGGGGGGGGAGGCAGTAAATGCCAACCGAGACCCTGAATGTTGCTTTATCAACTCCTTGGAAGACAATCGAGGGACACGTCATGTTCTGGTGAGACAGCCAAAACCTGAGGCCAGGGGTGTTTGTGGCTGTGCAACCTGAAATATCAGCGGCATAGAAGGATGAGGAAGGAGACTGAGCAGTGTGCCTGTTGTGTGTTTCAAGAAGCATTTGGGCAAACAGATTCACCCATTTTGTTAAAGTACAATCTGCAATAGTTGATTTTGTGCGTTCTCCTCCAACTGACTGAAATCTTGGTCAGAAATTGGTTATTCACACAAATGAGTCAAGCTTAAAAAAAAGGAAAGCCTCAAAAGTATATAGAACTGAGAAAGCTGCCATGTTTGCCTGCACTCGGATATTGGTGGGTGGCCATAGATAGCCATGTGAGGCAGTAGAAACTCACTTCCACAGATGCATGGAATCCCCTCACTCCCACCCCGGAAAGTATTTTTCTAAGCTCAATCTCAAATTTGTCAGTTTTGCCACACTGGAAATGATATCACTCAGAATCCGATGGAGGACCCAAGACTTTCCCTCTCTGCAGCACACAACAAAGAAGGAAATGCTGCTCCACTCCACGGTATCCAGTCCTGGAGGCCTCTCCGTCTTGCGTCTTGAGCGCTGCAATGGCACCAAGGGTGACCCAGGGGCTAGACGGCTCAGAAGCACCAGAACGAAAGGCCTCGATTCAGGTACACAACACAGTGATGTCTTCGAGTTCCCAGGTGCCACCACAGAAAAATTCAAGTCACTAGGAAGAGAGGACTCATTCAGAGACACACACACACACCGCCCTGAGATGTATCTTGTCCTCACGGATTCCTCTCTTGCCGTCTGGCCTGCTTGGAAAAACAAGAGAGGGGACTGGTGGGGCAGGGCCAGATTAGCAATTAGGCCAAGTAGGCAGTGGCCTATGGGGCCCACACCTTTAGGGCCCTGGGCCGGTTTCCCCCCTGCTTGCAGCCCTCCCAGCCAGTAACTGAGTTGCTCTTTGCCCAACTTGCCTGGTGCGGCTGCTGCTGGCATTGTCACCAGATTTGCCCCTCTCTGCCTCTCCCCCTTCACCTGGACATTCTGACACAGTAGGAAGAAGAAGAGCAGATGAAGACTAGGTTATTACACCCTACTTTTCTCCACCTTATACCTTATGGAAACTCTTGAGTGGCTTAAAATTGCCTTCCCTTCCCCTCCCCTCCCCTCCCCAGAACTGGTATTTGAAGACGTCTGCCTGCACACAACAGCTTGTGAGTCTTAAAGGTGGCTGACTGGACTCCAACTGGGTTCGGTTGCTTCAAACAAACATGGCTACCTATCTGAATATTCTTTTGAGTAAAGGTGTTTTGTGACTGCAGCATCCCTCCAACTGATTCCCCTCCTCTCTCCTCTGTCCACTCCCTCTCGACAGCCGTGGTCCAAGCAGGAGCCTTTCCTCAGCACTAGATATCCCCAAGAAGAAAGACCATTTCAGCTGGAGGTTTCTGGGCGAGGGGACCTGAGCGGAACAAGAAGCGTTGTCTCCTCCTGCCACTGAGCCATTGGCATTTGCTTCGTCTCCAGGCCAAACAAACACGTGAAGAAGCCTTTGCAGGCTGTCTGTTTTGATTGGGATGGAGTCCCTCTGCAAAGAGGGAGCCATGAGATGCTGTCTTTTCCTGTATGGAGACAAATGTCTCCAGGGACGGAGGCTGAGACACACAGCAGATGAAAGAGATGTGTTCATTCACCAACAGATATCAAACGCTAGTATTTCACTGGGGCATTAGCAGCATGTTATTACTTCGCTGATAGGAAATGGGAACGCAGCAGAATGTGAATGAAGGCACGAGACCAGCGCCCAGAATGGGAGAAGGGTGTGAATGCAGAGCCTAAAAAAATATTAAAGTTGCAGCTGCTGAGGTGGGAACAAAAGGTGTTTGTTAAATGATGCCAAATTGCTGCTTATAGAAAAAATAAACATGGAAGGTGCGGGGAGGACAGAAGCAATGTTTTCCCATGCAGTCTGCATGGTGACAATGGATCTTTCATTTAGTTTACATGATGGAAGTGGAAGAGGGCTTTACAGGTAGTGCTGCTTAAGGCCAAAGTGGAAGCCTTAATCCTCTACAGTTGCAGTTTGCTGGAAAGGGAAGGGTCAGCTGATATCCAGAATCACTTTGTCCTTCTTAGATATTTTGCTGGACTCATCACAAGCCCAACAGATTATCAGCGGTGTGAGTGACAGGGTCGTGGGGATTTTGCACTCGGCTGTGTCGTGACTCCTTTCAGCATCTCAAAATTACGTGACTCTGTTCAGTGACACGGACCAGAGAAGGTGGATCCCAGTGGAGATCTAGATACCAGCGACAATCAGAGTTCTCAAAGGCAGACAGACATCCATCGCCAAGGATCAATTCTCAGAGATGCTGTGGGTTCCGTCAGTTGATCTTCCAGCGATGCTGAGAGGCTCTTAGCAGAAATGTGGACCCTTCAAAGACAGACGCCTTTTGCTACGAAGGTGGAGCTTAGACAACTCTAGGAGGTCCGCTAATCTAGACAGGAACTTGATCTGTCCTTCAAGAAGGGGATGGGCTCTCCTTTGGAGATTTTTAAACAGAGGCTAAATGGCCATCTGACAGCAATGCTGATTCTGTTAATTAGGCAGATTGTGAGAAGAAGGGCAGGGGGAGGTGTTTGTGAATTCCCTGCATTGTGCAGGGGTCTGGACTAGATGACCCTGGAGGTCCCTTCCAACACTGTGATTCTAAGAAAGAAGAAGAAGGAGAAGAAGCTGATGATGATATTGGATTGATAGCCCACCCTACACTCTGATTCTGGTTTGTGATTCTGCATTGGTGACTTGGCTCCTGCTTGACTTCCTGGACTTTGACCTTGGACTGGCTTTGGACTCCTGCCTGCCTGCACCCTGAGAACATGACACCGCCTGAACCAAGATTTTTTTTTTTTTTACATTCAGCAAAATATTTAGTAAACCTATAATATCAATGAGTGGCTATTATCCACACAGTATAGAGGGAACTCTCTGTCTGGGGCAGGGATGCTCTGTATTCTTGGTGCTTGGGGGGGACAGAGGGAGGGCTTCTAGTGTCCTGGCCCCACTGATGGACCTCCTGATGGCACCTGGGTTTTGGCCACTGTGAAGCACAGAGTGTTGGACTGGATGGGCCATTGGCCTGATCCAACATGGCTTCTCTGATGTTCTTATGTCTAGAGCAGGGATGCTCTGTATTCTTGGTGCTTGGGGGGGGCACAGTGGGAGGGCTTTTAGTGTCCTGGCCCCACTGATGGACCTCCTGATGGCACCTGGGTTTTTTGGCCACTGTGTGACACAGAGTGTTGGACTGATGGGCCATTGGCCTGATCCAACATGGCTTCTCTTCTGTTCTTATGTCTGGGGCAGGGATGCTCTGTATTCTTGGTGCTTGGGGGGGCACAGTGGGAGGGCTTCTAGTGTCCTGGCCCCACTGATGGACCTCCTGATGGCACCTGGGTTTTTTGGCCACTGTGTGACACAGAGTGTTGGACTGATGGGCCATTGGCCTGATCCAACATGGCTTCTCTTCTGTTCTTATGTCTGGGGCAGGGATGCTCTGTATTCTTGGTGCTTGGGGGGGCACAGTGGGAGGGCTTCTAGTGTCCTGGCCCCACTGATGGACCTCCTGATGGCACCTGGGTTTTTTGGCCACTGTATGACACAGAGTGTTGGACTGATGGGCCATTGGCCTGATCCAGCATGGCTTCTCTTATGTCCTTACGCTCTTGCCTTCTCTGCTTAGGGAATGTGTCAAAATGTATGGAAGGAACGGTCTTTCAGAATAGTACAGAAGAAGCTCCATGTCCCCCACTCTCTGCCTCCAAAATACAGTTTTAGCGGTATGTCAGATGTTTAAGACGAAGGAGGGAGGGAGGAAAGAAGGAAGGAAGGAAGGAAAATAGACGGGGGAGGTGGAGAGAGAGGTGGAAAGAAAGCAACCTTAACTTTAAATGCATTCTCCAAGCCCAGTGGGGTGTTGTGGTTTGGATGTCAGGCCAGGAGTGCCCTGTGTGAATCCCCACTGGGCCACAGCAGTTGTGGGGGGATTGGGCCAGTCACACGCCCTCGGCCTGGCCTGCTTCACAAGGGGGTGGCGGCTAAGAGGATAAAATGGGGGGAGTGATGTTGTGAGCAGCAGTTCTGAGAGGCCCCCCAAAATTAAAGGATGCTGGGAGGTTCTTTAGCCCCAGTTGAACGCGGCAATGGGATCCTTTCCAACCAAGCTGGCTGTCCTGCCTGAAACGGAGCAAAATGTGCCCTTCGTAATGGGATGTTTCTCCGTATTCTCATCAGGACTGCTGATTGCTCCTGTGAGAATCTTAATTATAGTTATGATTTATAAAACATAATGTTATTTATATTTAGTAAACACTTCCTTAGGGTGATGGAAGTTATGTGAGCACACGTAACTGGAATGCTGAAAAGAGGAGCTGAAACCTTTTCAGCCACGTGCTGGAAATATTTCTAGCCCTTTCATATATTGTGTTGCTGGGGGAAGTATTCTGTTTTACAGATCCCCTTGAGGAAATCTATGGAAAACCCATTGGGGGCCTGGAGCTTGAATTAACTTTCATTCTCGTAAAGCACCAACTCTCTGTCTCTTCCTGTCTGTCTCTGTCTCTCTCTCTCTCTCTCTCTCTCTCTTCATGTGGCTCTCATTTTCTTGCTACACCATTATTTGTGCACATTCCTTCCCCGGTTGGAGGGGCGGGGGGAACGACAAGAAAGAACATCTCATAACCTTGAAATGTCACCAGATAATAAAAGGGTTGGAGATCTTAAATCTGAATTGGAATTTAAAATGAAATTAACCACACAAAGCCACTTTGAAATTTGCAGGGAGCACTGAACAAGTATTGGGCAGGCAGCTTGCCAAAGAGCAGGGAAAGAACGTGCTCTCATTGTAAGGAAGTCAGCCGATGGCAGGGTTTTATCGGCAACATTAAAGATAGTTTGATTTGTTTCTTTAGGAAATTTATATGCTGATTCTCCTGAATCATTCATATATATATAAGCTCCTGATATAACAATAAAGCAAGTTATTACAAACAAAATCGTTGTCATTAATTAGGACCTTGAAATGTGATGATACCTCCTTGCTACAGTGAAAGAAACAAAGGTTATAATTACACCAAAACACAGGGGGAGGGGACAGTATTATTAGGCACTTATTGGCTGACTTCATCATTAAAGCAGGTTTCTTTTCCTTTTTCCCCTTTATACCCTGTAGGCCAAGGTGGCCAGACAGTGGCTTGGGAGCCACATGTAGCTATTTCACTTGCACAACTGCACTAGCTGGCTTGGAGAGGGCATTTCTGTCTTTAAGTCACTTCTCCAAACCAAACCAGCCAGTGGCTTGGAGAATGCATTTAAAGTTAAGGTTGCTTTCTTTCCACCTCTCCCTCCACCTCCCCCATCCATTTTCCTTCCTTCCTTCCTTCCTTCCTTCCTTCCTTCCTTCCTTCCTTCCTTCCTTCCTTCCTTCCTTCCTTCCTTCCTTCCTTCCTCCCTCCCTCCCTCCCTTCCTTCCTGCCACCCTTCCTTCCTTCCTTCCTTCCTTCCTTCCTTCCTTCCTCCCTCCCTTCCTTCCTGCCACCCTTCCTTCCTGCCACCCTTCCTTCCTTCCTTCCTTCCTTCCTTCCTTCCTTCCTTCCTTCCTTCCTTCCTTCCTTCCTTCCTTCCTTCCTTCCTTCCTTCCTCCCTCCCTCCCTCCCTTCCTTCCTGCCACCCTTCCTTCCTTCCTTCCTTCCTTCCTTCCTTCCTTCCTTCCTTCCTTCCTTCCTCCCTCCCTTCCTTCCTGCCACCCTTCCTTCCTGCCACCCTTCCTTCCTTCCTTCCTTCCTTCCTTCCTTCCTTCCTTCCTTCCTTCCTTCCTTCCTTCCTTCCTTCCTTCCTTCCTCCCTCCCTCCCTTCCTTCCTGCCACCCTTCCTTCCTTCCTTCCTTCCTTCCTTCCTTCCTTCCTCCCTCCCTTCCTTCCTGCCACCCTTCCTTCCTGCCACCCTTCCTTCCTTCCTTCCTTCCTTCCTTCCTTCCTTCCTTCCTTCCTTCCTTCCTTCCTTCCTTCCTTCCTTCCTTCCTTCCTTCCTTCCTTCCTTCCTTCCTTCCTTCCTTCCTCCCTCCCTCCCTCCCTCCCTTGTCTTAAACATCTGACATTTATTCTATGCGGCCACCCCTGCCTTAGAAGCTCCCTGGTTCATGAATCTTGAGCAGCAAAAGACTGTTATTGCTTGTTCTTTGCATGCATGAAAGGGCTGAGGCAAAGGTTGCAGTGGCTAGAGAGATCTTAGGATCCTTATCACTGAGCGAGGAAGTCAGGGTTTCTGGAGCGTAGGGGATGATTGATTGATTAAAAGTTTACTATAATAATCCCTCCTAATCTCAAAAAGAAATCTGCATTCCAGCAGGGCGTGGGAGGAGGTATCAGACCCGTTAAGGCCACAAGGGCAGATTCTGTCAGGATGGGGGGAGCAGACTTTAGAGTGGGGCTGCTTTGCAGGAGAACAGTCAGAGTCAAGTCCAGGAGCTCTGGAGAGACAGACGAGGTCTCCAGGGTAGAAACACTGGAGAGTCGAGGCTCCCTTGGATTCTCGGAAGCTAATGGCTGGAGAATCTTGCTGGCTTTCCTTATATAGTTTGCAGAGGGAGTGATATAAGACCCAAAATGTCTTATTTAAAAAAAACACAAAAAGGACAATGTAATTAAATATGTATAGGATCGGATGAAGGATTCTGCAGAAGAATTTTATTTGTTTGCTAATTATAGCCCACTTTCCTCACGGAGACTCGAGGGGGGCCACACAGTGTAAATCAGTGCAGTAAAATCAGACATGTTGCCTTTGTTGTGTTAAGGAATAAATAAAAGGGAGAGATGGCTTAGCAGGTATTAACTTGCATTACTGCCCAGCAACACACCTTGCAGCTGATATTTTGGGAGAATCTACATCAGTCTATTATAGAAGGCGTTATTCATATGCGTTGCATTTGCACTCATATTTGGGGGCTTTGACCTAAAGTTTTGATGGGTTATAAATTAGCTTAATATGTTAAAAAATAACAGCCCTTGAAAGATTCACAGCTTCTAAATTACGTTTTACACCAAACTAGTAAAAAAAAAAAATAAAATGGCCTCAGTATCAGAATGTTCAGAAAAATGGAAAGATTGTTTTAATGGCAAAATTTAACATATTTATTAGTTCGCAATGTATGGTAGTATTGTATGAATCGATGGTGTGGTCTCATTTGGAATACTGTATGCAATTCTGGTCACCGCACCTCAAAAAGGATATTATAGCATTGGAAAAAGTGCAGAAAAGGGAACTAGAATGATTAAAGGTTTGGAACACTTTCCCTATGAAGAAAGGTTAAAACACTTGGGGCTCTTTAGCTTGGAGAAACGTCGACTGCGGGGTGACATGATAGAGGTTTACAAGATTATGCATGGGATGGAGAAGGTAGAGAAAGAAGTACTTTTCTCCCTTTCTCACAATACAAGAACTCATGGGCATTCAATGAAATTGCTGAGCAGTCAGGTTAGAACTGATAAAAGGAGGTACTTCTTCACCCAAAGGGTGATTAACATGTGGAATTCACTGCCACAGGAGGTGGTGGCGGCTACAGGCATAGCCAGCTTCAAGAGGGGGTTAGATAATTTATTTATTTATTTATCTGAGGTTTATATCCTGCCCTTCCCACTAGGTGACTCAGGGCGGCTTACAACATGTAAAACTAACATAAAATATAAAATTAAGCATTAAAATTAACATTACATAATTTATAATTAAAAATCTAAACATTTGTTATATACATAAAACATTAAAATCATTCAGCGGTCTTAAGTTACGCTCAGTTCAAATTCGATGTTCAGTGTTCCGTACTCAGTGCCGGTCAGTTGTAGGCCATCCGGAAGAGGGCTGTCTTACAGGCCCTGCGGAATTGGGTAAGATCCCGCAGGGCCGTTACCTCTTCCGGCAGCTGGTTCCACCAAGATGGAGCCATTATGGAGAAGGCCCTGTCCCTTGTAGCTTTCAAACGGGCTTCTTTTGGCCCGGGGACATCCAGGAGGTTTTGAGTTCCCGATCTCAGTGCTCGCTGGGGAACGTGTGGGAAGAGATGGTCCCTCAGGTAGACAGGTCCTAGGCCATATAGGGCTTTAAAGGTAATAACCAGATAAAAATATGGAGCAGAGGTCCATCAGTGGCTATTAGCCACAGTGTGTGTGTGTGTGTGTGTGTGTGTGTATATATATATATAAATAAATAAATTATTGGCCACTGTGTGATGCAGAGTGTTGGACTGGATGGGCCGTTGGCCTGATCCAACATGGCTTCTCTTATGTTCTTAGTACAAGCATAGTAGAAACTGTAATGTATTGGTTTCAATTCATCCATATAAAGTCTTTAACATCCTATAGTACAATAGCCTGATGTGACTTTTAGTATTTTATATTGTTTGATGTTGATTTGATAAAGGGCTTTTAAAATGTGCTTTTGATCATCCAATGGTTGTTGTATCCACAACACAGTTCATTCAAAATTGCTTTAAATTAAAAGTCATATTGATGGTGTTAGAGAATCTCCCAATCACACAAATAACTTTGAGGACAATGACTTTTATATACAAATGTATCAGCAGACTGGAAATGCTCAGTCTACTCACGAGTGTCGAACTGAAGGACACGGACAAACACAATTAAATGTATATTTTTTAAAAAACTTAAAACATGCTTAAAATGTTAGCACTTGTTTATCTTAAAGGTGCTTTCTTTGTATTTTCCCCATTGGATCCAGGGAACTGGGTAAAGGAGGCTCTGACTCTTTCCTTCCTTCCCCAGGGGACGGGGGGGGGGGGGAGTCTCAGCTAATAGAAGGAAGAGAGGCTTGGCTCAGTAATTTTGCTGTGAGATTGAGAGATATACAGAATCAAACAGCAACTGGTGTACAAATAGTACAGTAAATACAAAATAATGACCAGAGTAAGGCAACACTTTAGAAAGATAATAAAGTATCTATATTACATGAAGTCAAAGTTAAACAAATAATATACACGCAGCTACAAAAAGTCCATCCACAATTGATAGCTTCCGTTGTCCCACCTTAAATTTCAAGCTGTAGCTTCTGCAGATAAGAAAGTTTGTCTTGTTTTGAGTCATAAAGACTTCAATAGCATTGAAAAGAGACAGAACGCTCAAGGCAAAATAAATACAAAAGAGAAGGCGAGAACTCGCCTCATCTAGAACTTGCTGGTGGTTTTGAAGCCTTCCTCTGCTCTCTCGCTTATAAGTATAAAATATTCCTATGGAGTCTCAGTTGAACAAACAAAGTGCCATATCTTTTCTTCACTGCTTCAGAAAATATATGATGCTTTGTTTGTTCAAGTAATGTTGAACTGCATTCTTGTGCGTTTCTATTCAAAAACAAGCAAATAAACATGATGATGATTTATTTCTAATAAATTTATATTATTTATTTAGACTTAGATTTATATTTATATTGAAGTCAAAGGTGTTAAATTTAAAGATTATTTGCACTGTGTACTGGCATCCAGTCACAGCAGAATGTAGTTGTGTGTGTGTAAGATTTGTTGCTTTGTCAATATTATATATTATCTATGTTAATATGCTCAGAGCCATTTAAACCGTACTTTCTGCTCTCCATGAAAAGCTGTGGGGAGTAGAAAGTAGGGTTTTAAACTTTTGATCGCTCACAAACTGATACAAACCAGTTTGGTTTGTGAACCAGCATATTGGTTTCTGGTTTGCTTTGTGGTTCAGCCACAAACCATGAACCAAACTACAAAAATGTGCTTTGTGCCCATCCCTGATTCCAGCTATAAGAGAAAGGCTTATTGTGAGTCTGTTGTCTGACTACTGTGCATAGGTCTTTTGCCATAATTTTGCTTGAGTTGGTAAGAGTTAAGGCCTTACATGGGGGGAAAAGCTTATTTTTTTTTGCACAGTTTTCCTTGGTAGATAGATAGATAGATAGATAATTTTATTTATATCCCGCCCTCCCCGCCGGAGCAGGCTCAGGGCGGCTAACAACATCATTCAATTTCCCTTATACAAAAGACAAGGTTACATTAACATTAAACATTAAAAATTCTGATAAGTTTAAAATCACTTAATTAAGTTGATAAAAGTGCTAATGCTAATTGTGCTTTTATAATGGCGGTAATCATTAGCAATTTCTTTCTTCATCAGCGAAAGCCAGTCGGAAGAGGAAGGTCTTGCAGGCCCTGCGGAATTGTTCAAGGTCCCGCAGGGCCCGCATTTCCTCTGGAAGTTGGTTCCATAGGTTCGGGGCTGCAAAGGAGAAGGCCCGGTTACGGGTGCATTGCAGCTTCACCTCTTTCGGTCCGGGGGTGGTCAACAAGTTTTTTCCAGCTGACCTCAGTGCTCTCTGGGGTTCGTATGGGGAGAGACGGTCCCTAAGGTAGACAGGTCCTCGACCATATAGGGCTTTAAAGGTAATGACCAGCACTTTGTAACGAATCCGGTATGTAACTGGCAGCCAGTGCAGCTCGCGCAGCCCAGGCTGTATGTGCTCCCATGGTGACCATTTTCCTCTGCAGGGGAGAGTTTGGCAGATTGTGAGAAATGGTCCTTTAGGATTTTGTTTTGTTTTGTTTTGTTTAGGAAGCACAGAGAACTGGTATTTTCTGGGTGGAGCTGGGTTCGAGTCTAGTAGCAACTTAGAGACCAACAAGTATAAGCTTTTGAGAATCATAGTTCTGTTCATCTAGGTGGAGTTAGCAGTCTAATGGTGTGGTTTTGGTGGCTGCCCGAACTACCCTTCTACATTTTAGAAGGTCCTTTTTGCTTCCCCATTTGTGTTCTGGAGGCACAAGTAGAAGTACAGCAAGTATGACTTAAGACTCTCTCAGTCTTTATTCATATTCTGAGGAAACCAGTTGTACTCCTGGAAATTATTACCATTGGGGAACATGCAATCATGCAGGTAGGTGGAGACTTCTGGGTCCCGGTGCTCACCCCTTTCTCATTTTTATTAGAAAGTTCTGTTCAAAAAACCTGTGTCATAAATTCTGACATCTCACCACATCGGTGTTATAGTTGTGTCAGAGTTGTGTAGCCTAGTGAGGCATCGGAAGACGCTTGCTCTCCTGAGAAGGGGGAAGACGGCATCCCTGTTGGTTTTTCTCATGAAGCGTATGCAATTAATGTGATTAAGAAGCCTGTTTTTGTTTTCGGAGAACTGTCACCAGGTTTTATTGCATGAAATGTATCTGGGGCTGCTGGCTGCCTGGTACTGTGATTAATCTTGGTTGCAGTTAGTGTCACAAGCAAGGTTAGGAACATATTATTAGTTCTTGAACACTGCGAAGTTGATTAAATGGCTGGTTATTTTTGGAAGCTGGGGAAACTAGACAATATGGACTAAAATGCTAGACAAGCTATAGTCAGTTGATAAGAAGGGGATGCTGAATGGCCCAGCCTTCCTTATGGTTCTGTATCCCTGAAGCTTTACCTTGAAAGGAAAGAAATAACAAAGGTTATAAAGCAAATTAAAGAAAGTTTCCATGGGCAGCCATGCTGGTCAGCAGTATAGAAGAGCCGGATTTGAGTCTGGTTGCGTCTTAGGGACCAGCAAGATTTTGGGGATAGAAGATTTGGAGAGTCACAGCTGCCTTCTGTGATGAGGGGAGCCCTGACTCTTGAAAGCTTCCCCCCCAAAAAATCTTGTTGATCTCTATGGTGTTTCTGGTCTGCAAATTAAGTCACTGCCCCATGAGCTGCAACATGGAGGGAAACGTGGAGGAGTTGTGAGAATCTCACCTTGCTCTCCGTTTTCTTTTTCTACAAGGCAGAGGCATTTGCTTCCTGCGTGTGCCGCCTCCTCCTAGCCCGTCTTTTATGTGGAGCAAAGGAGGTGGCCGTAGGATTTCCAGCCAGAGGCAGAGTTTGGGGTAGAGGGACCTACCTGTCTGGCATCCCCAAGCACTGTGACATCACTTCCTATCTGAACCGGATGTGATCTTAACATGTTGGAGGAACACTTCGGCAAATGCTAGCATTTGGGGCAAATACAGGGGTGCCCAGATGTGTTAATGTTCTCTCTGCTTGATTTGGAAGTGACATTAACGCATCAGAGGAGTGCCCATAGATTCATCACAATTCTGGGGGAAATGCCAATGTCTCCTCATCTCCCCCCCCCCACCTCCCTAGCAAGGGGCGGTCAGCAGGCGGCCAGCCGGAGGTTTCCCACCAAAGCAGGAAGTCTAGTTTGCCTGGGTGATAGACTAGACTGTGTCTGGTCTATCACCAGACCAGGAGGCAACCTCTGGGAAAGGTCCCAGCCTCTGTGCTTTGATATTGGCCATCCAGAGGAACTGGCTGGCCACTGTGTGAGACAGGAGGCTGGACTAGATGGACCCTCCCTGCTCTGACCCAGCAGGGCTCTTCTGATGTTCTTCTCAGGGGAAGGCCTCGGCCTCTCTGCCGTGTTGTTGGCCCTTCAGAGGAACTGGTTGGCCACTGTGTGAGAAGACAGGATGCTGGGCTAGATGGACCCTCCCTGATCTGACCCAGCAGGGCTCTTCTGATGTTCTTCTCAGGGAAGGCCTCAGCCTCTCTGCCCTGTTGTTGGCCCTTCAGAGGAACTGGTTGGCCACTGTGTGAGATGTTGGATGCTGGGCTAGATGGACCCTCACTGGTGTGACCCAGCAGGGCTCTTCTGATGTTGTAATGTTCTTTTTGGGGTCACATTTCTGAATGTTCCCCTGCCTAAAAACACCTCTCTGAAAGTCAGAAACTAGTACAGCTTGAATGAGAACTTTAAAAAAAGAAGACTTGCTGTGCATTTTTGCACTAAGCGCCGCCCCACACACACATACTGAACTGCCTCCCCGTTCTGTGGCATCTGGAGAGACCAGGCTTCTGAAGTGTCCAAGCGTGGTTTTTCTTATCCGTTCCATGTGAACTGCTAAAACGAATGCTGACTTCCAGAGGAGCTGTGCCAGAATCAGCACAGACAATCTGCCCATTTTTGTTGGGTGATGTGTGTGAAAATTGAGTTGGCTCAAAGTCAATGAGCTTTATGAGGCCAGAATTTTGAGAGGATGAGTTGGTTTTTGCATTGAAAAGGGCTCTCGCCCGGCTGCTGTGTCGCCTTCCAGATGGGATGTTCAAGTTGCCTTCTGGCCGACCAGGTGAGAGAGATGGGCCGCAACTGCCTTTCACATTATTCAACACAAGTGACCCCTTTCCCCCCCAGTCATCCTAGTTCATGGTGGTGCATTTCTGTGCATCTGAGAGCAACCATTTGGTCACGGGCTATTCCGTAATACTTCACAGAGAGTTCTCCATGCTGCAAGCACTTGTAGAATAACTTGGAAGGAGTCTAAACCTTCTGCAGAGAACTCCAGGCATGGCCTCCTCTGTAGATGACAAATTTTCCACGGACACACCAAAATACAAAACGGTCAGTGGCGGTGGGTGGCATCCTTGGTCGCTGTTGGTGTTGCGGCGAGTTCAAGTGAAGCAGGGGTCCTCAGCTGTCCAAGGAGGGGGTAGGGGGCTGGAGGGGACCGCGGGGGGTTGTTGTGTTGCCTGGTAAACCTGGAAGAAAAATCTGACTGTTCTATCAGCTTGGATTTTAATTGGAGTTGATCATTGCTTCCTCTATCATATATCTTCTCCTCCCAGCTAGAGTTTGTTCCCTGATGCCAACAAAAGATGGCCGCATTGCTCTCCTTCTCTCCCTTCCTTTCTCCCCCCCCCCCATGGGTCTTTGGTAAATGCACCCATCAGCAGTGATGTTGCATCACCTTTCTTTTGTTTTAAGACGAAGTGAAAAGCAAGATAGTTCTTTTCTTCCCTATCAAAAGAAAATAGCTTGTCTGTTTTTAATCTTCCCCTAAAAAAACACCCAAGCGTCTATTCTGGACCTGCGTGAAGAATCTCTGAGGCCTTTCTCCTCTGGCGGTTGTGCAGTTGGCGGATGCAGACAGAGCTGCTGCTCTCTCCAAATGGAATGAACACTTGGAAGGGTTTGCCATCTCAAACGGTGCCCCAGATCCTGCCCTGAGATTATTGGAGCCACGTGAGATGAAGCTGAAACACCACAGAAGGGACAGAGGGCGCCTCTGCGGTATAAAAGGCAGGCCCAAGGAGACATCACTGGCTTCAAGAGCCAGTTTGGTGTAGTGGTTACATGCGTGGACTCTTATCTGGGAGAACCGGGTTTGCTTCCCCACTCCTCCACTTGCAGCTGCTGGAATGGCCTTGGGTCAGCCATAGCTCTGGCAGAGGTTGTCCTTGAAAGGACAGCTTCTGTCAGAGCTCTCTCACCCACCTCACAGGGTGTCTGTTGTGGGGGAGGAAGGTAAAGGAGATTGTGAGCTGCTCTCAGATTCAGAATGAAGGGCAGGGTATAAATCCAGTATCTTCTTCTTAGAGAGCCAGTGTTGGTGTAGTGGTTAAGTGTGCGGACTCTTATCTGGGAGAACCGGGTTTGATGCTCCACTCCTCCCCTTGCACATGCTGGAATGGCCTTGGGCCAGCCATAGCTCTGGCAGAGGTTGTCCTTGAAAGGGCAGCTGCTGTGAGAGCCTGTTGGAATACAAACTATGCACATTCCAGCCATTATATAGTTAACTGTTTGTTTACCTGATAGAGGAAGTGGTGTATTGTGACCTAAACTCAATTGTGGGATGGTTCTTACTTTGCCCATGAAAAATGTAAACACAACATTGGTCAGAGAGGATGTTAGGTGTGAAATGCTTTGATCTTGTATGCAAGTTTTATTGCTCTTCTTCCTGACGAGATGCTTTTGGGGGGGAAGAACAGTTGAGACAAAGAACATAGCCATGTAGATCTGACATAGATAGACTAGCTGGTAAGCTAGATTGTTTTTCTGTTTTATCCCAAGTACCCTATCCTTATGTTTTCTAGTAAACTTTATTTCTTTTGCTAATCTTAAGCCTCAACTCCAATTACTGCCACTCCAAACCTCTGAATTTAACATGTATTTCCTAACATTTTGGTAGCAGATGATAAAAGGTTCCAACAGAGCCCTCTCAACCCCACCCACCTCACAGGGTGTCTGTTGTGGGGAGAGAAGATAAAGGAGATTGTAAGATGCTCTGAGACTCTTCGGAGTGGAGGGTGGAATATAAATCCAATATCATCATCATCATCATCTTCTTCTTCTTCTTCTTCTTCTTCTTCGCTTTTCAAACATGTACCATGTAGAAATGGAGCCACTAATTCCTGCTAGTTTCAAGTTCAGGGTGGCTGGCAGCTTTTATTGCCAGAGGAACAGAAGAGAGGCCTCCTCCTTTGGCTACCTTCAGACTTACAGCATAAATCACACTTTGGTGTGAGTTTCTGGGAGGGAAACAGTCAAAGGATTACTCCGTTAGCCGCCTTGCTGGAGAAAAGATAGGCCTAAAACCCTGTCATTTGTCAAGTATGTTAATAGAGAGCTCAAGAGACCCAGCCAGCTCCCTCAGGATGTGAACAAGAGGGATTGTAGGGGGGAGTCAGGGATAGCCACACCCAAGATTTCAAGCTTGAATGGCAGGGAATGCTTCAGGCTTATCAGCAGAGGTGGGGGTGAGGGAGGGGAAGAGAGGGAGGCAAAAGAATTCCCAGGACATGCAGAGGGGCAACGGGTTCAGCCCAGTTTCATCCTCCAAAGCGTGGGAACTTTTAATTTAAATCTGTGACTGGTGGTACTTCAAAGAGACTTTACGAGAGGTTCTTTGGCTATGGTGTCCAAAGGGATAGAAGTTAATTCTTGATTATCCACAGTAAAGTCTCCATCCCTCAGCATTTGTTAATATCAGCCTTTTTATATTTTTAAAAAACCCTCATTAGCTGAACTGAGGAGAGATTTTCTCTTTTCCCCTTCTTCTTGCCGCTCCTTAAGCACTCCGATAATTAGCTGGCCGTGTTTCCTGAAGATGTGGGGTTCTCCCACAGGCCGCTGGGGGTCAAGACACATTTGGACGCCTTCCCTTCCACCAAGTGGGGGATTGGATTCTTTTTTGAGGGGAATCAATTCCATTAGCTCCACATTGCTTGCTTTAAAGCCTGCCATAAAATGATGCCAAGTGGCTCGCTGATTTGTGTTTTTCTGGAAGCCGCTGCGTTATGGAAATGGGTGGCATTTTGTTTCTCCGTTGGCCGCCTTGCTGGAGGAAAGATAGGCCTAAAACCCTGTCATTTGTCAAGTATGTTAATAGAGAGCTCAGGAGACCCAGCCAGCTGACAGATTTAGAAGGTTCCTCTGGGTGTGAAGTTTTACAAGCCCCCCCCCCTCCCCTGGTGGTTACAGGAGTATTGTGAAAAGTGCACAGGATTAAATGGATGTCAGTGAGTGAAGAATTTTCAAAAGCACTGTAGGAATATGTCCAAGCGGGCAGCCGTGTTGGTCTGAAGCAGCTGAACAAAGCAGGAGTCAAGTGCCACCTTTAAGACCAGCCAATTTTTATTGAGAACGTAAGCTTTTGTGTGCTCTTAAGCACACTTCATCAGACGAGGAATCCAGCACAGGGAGCAAAAAAATATGAACATAGTTAATATTTCCTTTTAAAAAGCATTTCTCTGAGCAGCCCTGATGTCAGTGGGTCTTCCTACCTGTCTGTGTAGAGTCAGGCCTCACAGCTCCTGCAGGGCCTTGGAAATAAAAGGCATCATTGTCTGGATGTTTTCCATTACTGTTGACGGATTTCCAGGTTGGCTTGTTTCTTCCCTGCCCCCACAAAAGGCTCGGGCCATTGGCTGCGTGCCCCCGGCTGTCTGGGTTCTCCTGGAATTGCGCCCCAAAGGGTGTCTTGGATCTGGCTTGAGTGGAGACCTCCTCATGGGTGGATCCTTTCTTTGTCTTTAGGAATGGGCGGAAGAAGTCTTCAGCTTGGCCACCAACTTGCTGGCGCAGAACATGTCCAGGGAGTCGTCGCTGCAGAAAGCGTAAGTGCCCCCCACTGCCCTTCCCGCCCAGGACTGGTTCCTGCCTGGCCGTGCGTCAGCTTCCTTTCCTTCGTCAGAAAGGTCTGCCAGGAAATGTCTCTTTCTGTGAGGGTGTGCAAACACTTGCACAAAGGTGCTTTGGCCCCTCTTGGCCACTGACGGCCCCCCTCCCCGTGCAACACCTTCTCGTGGGGGGGGGGGAGCCTGCAGGTGGCTTCAGACTCCAGGTGGGGTGTCGGGAAAGGGGCACATTCCGAAATGCTTTTACAAACCACAACAAAAATCCCCCTTGACCTCAGGAAACCAGCATGTCTGAGAGAAGAGGTTAGGCTGGCCGGCTCCCTGAAAAGGCTCATTTTCTAGGCCCCTGAGACCATTTAGGCCTGTGGGACCCACCCCTGTGCAGCTGGAAGTGCTAGAGCCAAGATATAGCCTGACCCTTCCTGTGAAAACGGGGCCACTGAGTTTCCTTTCTTGTTTGTGTTTAAGGTTGCAGAATTTTCTTCTGGATGGGAGCTGAAAAGCTGCGATGTGCCGCTGTAGATTTATTTTGGAGCCAAGTGGCTCTTTGCTGTCAGTCCAGTAGAAATCCTTCCTCTTCCTCCAGAGCAGCTGCTCTTCCGTTGGGGGTCCAGCACGCTGCCTTGGCCTCTCTCTGAGCCATCCTGGTGCACAGGGCTGACCCCCAGGGGGCCAGGACGGAGGGGGGTCTCCCTTGCTGCTGTCCCTCTCGCTTGCTACCCCCGAGCATCACCTGAGCGTTGTGAAGGTTCAGCCACAGATCTGGGCCATAAGCAGCAGCCTGGCTCTCCAGTGGGAAGGACAGACTTTGCCCGTGTTTACTGGACAGAGATCAAGGGCGGATGACGGGTGTGAAGCAGCATTTTTGTTTTTGGTTGCATGGAAGTGTTTACTGAAGGACTGGCTTCCAGCTGGGTTTTTCCCCTGTGAAAAAGGGAGCAGAAGCCAGGAGGCTGGTCAGATTGGAGAGGCTTATCTGATTTCCTGCCACATGCAGAAGTCTCCCCCCCCCCCCACCGCCTGCCTTCAGTGAAGATCTTGCCCCCCCCCACTTAAGGGCATAAACAGCCGGACGTCAGGCCAGCCTGTCCTTTGGTATTTGCTTTCTATTATTAGTCAGACAATAGCACCAGGCAAGGTTTCCATTTCCCTGGCCTAATCTCTTTTGCCTCTTCTCTCAATGGAGAGAGACAGTAAATCAGTCCTAGTGTCCTTTGCCAGGACAAGGTGTTGAGGGGGGGGGGGGTGGCTCTAGAACAAAGCTGCAAGGAGGGCTGAGGAGAAAACCCTGGGACCAAAGCAAAATACTCCCCCCCCCCCAAAAAAAAGGAGAATTCCTAAGTAACTCTGAACTTCACAGTCAGTTTGGTGTAGTGGTAAAGTGCATGGACTCTTATCTGGGAGAACTGGGTTTGATTCCCCACTCCTCCATATGCACCTGCAGGAGTGATCTTGGGTCAGTCACAAGTTCTCTCTTAGGGCTGTTCTCTCAGAAGCAGTTCTCAGATGAACTCTCTCAGCCCCACCTGCCTCACAGGGTGTCTGTTGTGTGGAGGGGAAGGGAAAGGAAGGGAAAGTTACTAGTGAAGGGCGGGGTATGAATCCAATCCCCTCCTTTTCTCCTCCTCCTCTTCTTCTTCTCCTCCTCCCTCCTCCTCCTCTTCTTCTTCTCCTCCTCCTCTTCTTCCCTGTAAACCCTATAAACAAGTTGTGTGGAAGCTGTTTATGTATGAGCGCAGCCTTGTCAGTGGAAGCCACCTGCCCCATGGTTCCCCCCAAGTCCTCTGCCCTCCCTCCCTCCCTCCCCCTCTGGTTTCCCCGGCCCCGCAGGGAAGGGGCTTGTCAGAAAGGGGCTTCCGAGGCCAGGGGCAGGCTATTGAAAGTGCACCGATAATACTGTTGACTCGTGTCAGTAAAACTGCACTAGAAACTGCTAAACCTCCCAGTCATCCTACCTGAATCTTGCTTCAGGCAGTGGGGTTTTAAGGTGCCCTGGACATATCTTGCAGTGTTCCAAGAAGTGAACCCATCTTGACAAAATGACATCTTGGAATCATTTCCTGAAGGGGATTTAGGAGACATCTCAAAATGTGTCCTTGGGAGGCGCCTCCAGCAGGCTATCTTGATTTTTCAGTACAGATCCCTCTTGCTTGAGGAGTTGAGGCATTTAGCTTTTTTTGGAAATACTTCTGATGCTGGAGAAGTTGTTCCTTTCTCTGAATGGCAGCCTAGCTGGAAGGTGAAATGTGGGGGAAAGGAAAGGCAAATTTTAATGTTGTGTTTCAATTATTATTTTCTTTAATCAACATGTTGTTCTTCTCTCTAGTTACACAAAACTCAAACTGCAAGTCACAACGGAGGGACGTATCCCTTTGAAGAAGTGAGTTGTGTTATGTTTTGTTTTCTTGGCCTTTGGGGGGGGACCTTTCATATTGGGCTAATTTCTAGACTGGGATGGTGATGATATTGTTCCATAGAGCTCTTCAAAAGGGAAACAGAGTCGTCAAAGTCAGCCAGTACCTGTATTTGGGGAGGAGGGGTTGTATGTGGAACCCCCCCCCCCCGCACTATGGATTGGTATAGCCCAGCCACAGATTCGCAGTGTTGATGTGAACTAGCAAAGTCTCCATTTCAGGGCCACAAAGGGGGACGGAGTGTGCTTTGCATCCCAGATGAGAACAAGGCCTTGTTCAGTGGGGCTTCCTCCCTCCCCCACATGGGCTGGCTGTGTGGGGGCATTCCCTTCCCCAGAGCTCCCAATCCTATGGAATCTCAGACTGGATCCTCACAGGCATTTGCTCTGCCCTCGAGCTTCTGCTGGAACCGATTCAAGCAGCTGATTGCCCACCCTTTGCTCCATGGGCGCCTTTGGATCCGCAGATACCTCCCGTTCCCCTCGCGGCAGCTGGGTCTCCAAAAAAAACAGATCCGGTCACTGCAAGGGGAATGGAAGGGAGCCGTGGATCAAAAGGCGCTCTGCGCAGCTGCTGTTGGGGAATCGATCGCTTGAGAGCCAGTTTGGTGTAGTGGTTAAGTGTGCGGACTCTTAGCTGGGAGAACTGGATTTCATTCCCCACTCCTCCACTTGCACCTGCTGAGATGGCCTTGGGTCAGCCATAGCTCTTGTAGGAGTTGTCCTTGAAAGGGCAGCTGCTGTGAGAGCCCTCTCAGCCCCACCCACCTCTCAGGGTGTCTGTTGTGGGGGAGAAGATACGGGAGATTGGAAGCCGCTCTGCGTCTCTGATTCAGAGAGAAGGGCGGGATATAAATCTGCAGTCTTCTTCTCTCAGCCCCACCCACCTCACAGGGTGTCTGTTGTGGGGGGAGAAGATATGGGAGATTGTGAGCCGCTCTGCGTCTCTGATTCAGAGAGAAGGGCAGGGGTATAAATCTGCAGTCTTCTTCTTCTTGGGGGCACAGCACTGCTGGTGAGAAATGAGCAGAGCTAGCCTTGCAGCCATTCTGATATCCTGGCCCTTCCCGTCTGGTGGGGGAGGGGACTTTGCCATGTGACTGGGAAGGCAGAAGAGGTGGATTGAGAGTGCAAGAAGAGCCTTTAGGGATGTCCCCTACCCACATTGTGTATGCTCTGTGCACTCACAAGACTAACAAAAACAGTTTAAAACAATAAAAATGCAATAAATAAAAACGGCAATAAGACAGCTCAAGAGAAACATCCCTTTTGAGATGGTTGACCCAGCCAAATCGTTACGACTTGCTGCCAAAAGGGGAGGAGGGGTGGGACCCCCTGAAGAGAGTGAGATTCCTAGAGCTGGTGCCCCTGGAAGTGCCTAGAACACAGCAGGAGGGTGCGTTCCTCGGGGCACTCCCAGACTCTTCTTGACTTCAGGGCCATGAGCAGCGGCTTGGCTGACACTCAGAGGCAGACTGAGAACACGTGAGGTTCCCTTGCCTTCATTCTTCTTCATTTCCCACCCGGCAGCATTTATCGCCTGTTTTCTGCGGACAGAAAGCGTGTTGAGACAGCGTTGGAAGCCTGCAACCTTCCTTCGGCCAGGGTAAGCAGTGGCCCCCTGGCATATATGTCATCTTGGCATGCATTCAGTTGTGGTGCAACCCCTGTTTGTCTCCAGCAGTCTCCCCCCCCCCCCCCCAAAAAAAAAGAGTTGGTATGAGCTGTGTTTTTGAGCCTCTTTGTGTCTGCTGCGATGTCTCTGTAGCACAAAGGATTTCCACCTGTTGCTTCTGGGGTCAGGGCCTGGAACTGTCCAGTGGATTCAGAACAAGTACAGAACTAGCTCCCGTGGAAAGACAACAACTCATTGGTGTCTTCTGTGTATTGAATTAATGAGTGTGTGTTTAAAAACGTCAACTTTGCCTTTCCTGAAGGTGACTTTCATGGTCGTAATGCAATAAAGAAGATGACATCAATAACAACTTGAGCTAAAGCAATAAACAGAGAAGGCAGTAGTGGAATAAAACAGGGTGATGGACATGATCCCTTTTGCCTGAAACGTGGCCACGTAGTGTTGTCGTTCCACAACCAGCATTCTGTCACAGACATGTTCCCTCTAAGCTGCAGAGACTTGTGAGCAGAAATTCTACTTTCCGAGCTACTGCAGAATTTAGTTTGCTTTGGGGCCATTTTTCCTGAGCGAAGACAAAAATGTGTGAGCCGAAGGCTTCAAAACTGTGAGCTGGCTCACACTCACTCAGCCTAGAGGGAACGCTGGACATGTTCCTTTCCCTGGTTATTGTGCTGCTGATCTCCAAAAGCGGAGCCACACAGAGAGAGACAAACACACGCGCACACAGTCTATCCACACCCGCATACTGATGAACCTGGTTTTCTGGATAGCCAGCCTGGGCTATTAATCTAATTTTGTAGAGCAGTTCAGGTTATGAGTGAAAGGTAATAAATATGTCCGTGTAATGTCTTCAGTTCCGTAGGGCAAATGCCTTGCCGCCTCAGTCGTCTTCCGTACAGCAGTGACCGAAACCTCTTCTGCTGCAGTTCCAAGCCGCTGGCTGGTTTTCAGCCCTGCAGGACATAACCTCAATAGTTCTCGTGCCGTGCGCTCCATTTCATTAGCCAGTCTAAATTTTATGTTTGGAATTGGTTTTATGTTCATCAGGCCAAGCCAAATTAATATAGCTGGGATGATTTGGGTGATGTGAATTGCTCTGCGTGGTGTCGTATGGATTGTCTGAACACGGACATGGCCGAGTGGAGAAAAAAGGAAAGAGCAGCCCCAGTCCATCTGCTGCAAAGAGAGACGCTAATAAACCCACGCAAAGGAAGCGGGTGCTGGAGAACCGGGAACCTGCGGGGAAATAAATAAACCACAATAATGGATGCTGAAATGATCTTTTCACCAGAGGACCTTTTCAGCTTTTAACTGTGGACTAATTTGTTGGAGAGAGATCTGGATTCTAGAAGAGAAAAGTGGGGCACTCCATCATTTGAGAGCCAGTTTGGTGTAGTGGTTAAGTGCGCAGACTCTTAACTGGGAGAACCGGGTTTGATTCCCCACTCCTCTACTTGCACCTGCTGGAATGGCTTGAGGTCAGCCATAGCTCTCGAAGAGGTTTTCCTTGAAAGGGCAGCTTCTGTCAGAGCCCTCTCATCCCCACCCACCTCACAGGGTGTCTGTTGTGCGGGGAGAAGAGAGAGGAGATTGTAGGCCGCTCTGAGTCTCTGATTCAGAGAGAAGGGCGGGGTATAAATCTGCAGTCGTCTTCTCTCAGCCCCACCCACCTCACTGGGTGTCTGTTGTGGGGGGAGAAGAGAGGAGATTGTAGGCCGCTCTGAGTCTCTGATTCAGAGAGAAGGGCGGGGTATAAATCTGCAGTCTTCTTCTCTCAGCCCCACCCACCTCACAGGGTGTCTGTTGTGGGGGGAGAAGAGAGAGGAGATTGTAGGCCGCTCTGAGTCTCTGATTCAGAGAGAAGGACAGGGTATAAATCTGCATTTCTTCTTATTCTTCTTCATTTGTCCTACAGAAAGGGTAAAAAAAATGTACAAATACAGCCCAAAAGTTGTTGACCACCACCTCAGACCCCTCTGGTAGGGAGAGAAGGCAGGGAAGAGCAGTGAACTCTGAGCATCCAGTCAAGGAAGCCAAGGCTAGAAATCAAGAGGAAAGTGGGGAAATTCAGCCTGTGCTTGGGCCACAGACGCTGAAGGCCCCCCTGCCTCTTGTACGAGCCTTCCCTTCTGGTTCTGGCCATCTTTCAAACCCCTCCTGTCTGCCTCCCCTCTCAAGGCCCAGACGAGGGCCTTCTGCATGCTGTGGAGGGGGCTGCAGAATCTGTCTCTCCATCGACCAGCTATCAGGTCTCCAGCAAAGGCGTTTTACGTCTCTGAAGCCCTTTTATAACCACCATTATTAGCTCTAGTGAACATCGGGACCCTCAGTGTTTTCTGCCACTATAGATCCCAGTCGGCAGCCGTGTTGCTCTGAAGCAATAGAACAAAGCAGTAGACAAGTGCACCTCTAAGACCAAGTAAGTTTTAAAACTTAGTTGGTCTTAAAGGTGCACTTGTCTACAGCTTTGTTCTTCTGCTGCTATAGTTTGTTTTCCTCTTTCTTTCAACTCCAGTATACGTTTAAGCAAAGTTTCTCACGTTGGTTTTATGGCTTTTAATTTTCCTCAGTGTTTCATCTCTTGCTTCTGCTTTTATTGTTCCATATTGTTGGTGCGGTCCATTTGATTTAATTCTTTTAACAGTTTTGTTGTAAATACCTTGGATATGCAGCAATAGAAAAACAGGGTATAAACAGCTGGATTGGAATTTGGAGCACCTTTTAGAGACCAGCAAGATCTTTTTTGAGGGGGGCAGAAGCTTTGGAGAGTCCAAATCCCCTTTGTCAGACCCCTGCCTCTCAGAAGCTCCTCCCCCCAAAAATCTTCTTGGTCTCTAAGACGGTCCTGGATTCGAATCTAACTGTTCCAGAGCAGAGTTTGGCTTCTTAATGTGAGAGGAGGAGTCCTCTGCAATGAATTCCGTAAGCTCAGTCGTTCATCGAGAGAAAAGCACTCTGGTTTTCAGGATTCTTTGCTAACCTGTGGATTTGGGGAGAGACTGTGCCACATCAGTGCCGCGTTTGTTGATGGGGGAGCTGGGCAGCACCTGCTTTGTGTTCAAGCCTCAAATAACCACACCAAACTTAATGAGCCCTGGGAAGATGTAGCAGGAGGGGGTGGGGGGAGGAGCCACGCGCTGGTTCCACAGGTGCTGTGCTAATACATGACGGAGGTTGCCAGTTTTGTCTCTTTTCACCCTGAATTCTTTTTCTTCCTCTCAACAAGAGGTCCTGGCAGCAAAGTCATCCTCAACTGAAAGGATTATCTGACCTGCTTTAATAAAGGCCAGGCAATTAAAAAAAAAATAAAGCCAAACCAAAAGACCACAAGACATGCAGCTTTCCCAAAATCAGCCGGGAGGGTTGTCAGAAAGAGGGGGGAAATGTTGGAAGGCCTTCCTTTATAGAGCACGTTGTAGTCTTCATGTTAAATGAAGTTGGTATCAGGTTCCAACTTTCACTGGTGGCCAGTTTTTTTTTTATCAGCCCTGCCATGTGATGGATTTTGTCCCGGATGCAGACGAAGGGAGTGCAGTTCCAGGTCTGAAATGCCCCCCCCCCCCCCCCGCCTCTCCCTGCATTATGTTATTTTCGTTGGCCGTTTCATGTTTTTGAGGTCTGCCTTTTGCTTTGAACTAAGCTGGCTATCTGAAATATCTATCTAAACTATATGGCACATCTGAATTGTGTAGAAATAGAGTACCGTTAAATACCATATCCATGTATCTAGATCCAAGCGGGCAGCCATGTTGGTCTGAAGCAGTTGAACAAAGCAGAAGTCAAGTAGCACCTTTAAGACCAACCAATTTCTACTTAGAACGTAACCTTTCACGTGCTCTTAAGCACGCTTGCTGGATTCCTCGTCTGATGAAGCGTGCTTAAGAGCACACAAAAGTTTACGTTCTAAATAGAAATTGGTTGGTCTTAAAGGTGAAACTTGGCTCCTGCTATATCCATGTATCATCTACCGTCCATCAGTATATAGAGACAGAGAGGTATATGTGTGTGCGTATGTGGTATTTAACAGTATTCTATTTCTGTATTTTTGGAAACTGTCAAAAATGTTCTTCCCTTTGTTTAAAAAAAGGCACTAATCAAATAACAAAACTGGCACTTCCGGTTTCCTTGGCAACTGCAGAAAACAGCGGAGTAAATAATGGCGATGATTTCCTCCCTCTGTGTGTTTGTACAAGTGGACCTGTACAAGCTCAGCGGTATTTAAAGCACTCCTTAAAACACTTTTTTTTTTACTTTTGATCAGCACCATTTTATGTTGGGCAGTTGGACTGTGTAGCTTTCCTTAAGCAGAAAGCATGTTATAAATTACCCAAATCAGTGCAAATGAAGCACAATTCAATTTTCTGAATGTTTTGTGCTGAGGGGTTCCCCCCCTCAGGTGTCTTGTCAGATCTTCCCACTGTCTTCCTCCAAGTCTGACCCTTTGGCTGCTGCAGTTTATCCCACCCCTCTTCCAAGGAGCTAAGAGAGCAAACGACTACCCAAGAACAATCCATCGCCTTCTTAATGGTTTCTCTCAGTCGTAGTCTGTCACTGGAACTGCTACTCTGAACTGACAGAGAAATTCCTTCTCCAACTGGGAAAAAAGTCTCCGTCAAAGGAAGGCTTTGCCGACAGGAGACATGGCTCCGGCGTAGCAGAAAGAAGTAATAGGATCCAATGCTCTGTGTCTTCCTTTCTTTGTGTTTCTGCAACACTTAGCCGTGGATCAGAGCCAACAGTCCTTATCCTAAGTGTTTAATTATTCGTATATGTTCTGCTCACCTTTCCTAAGTGGAGAAGAATTTACTGCTTGATATAACCGAGGTTGAGACAGATGAAACAGGCGCACACGTCAAAGAGGATTGTTTAGGGCAAAGAAGCTGCCAGTGAGGTGAATGTTCCACTGCCAGCAGCCTGTAGATGTGGTCACACTTTCAAGCACCAGATGAAGCCGTCAGCCTAGATCTGTCCAGCCTCTTAGGACATGACCTTTCCATCTCCAACTCCCAGGTGGCACCAGGAGATCTGCTGAGCTGCAAAGACACAACACGTAGAGGGAGACCCAGAGTTATGACCCCGACACCTACACTGGGTGTGTTCAGTTGCTGCTTCTTCTTGCTTTGAGGGGCAGATGTTCGTTGAACAAAGGCTGAGTTGTTTCCCTTTGCTTTCGATTGTGTTGAGCAGCATTCCTGACGGAGTCTTTTGCAGCTACCGCTTCTGGCTCCCTCTCTGGTTTGATGAGTCACTTCTTGCTCTTCAGACATGGACAGAAACGCAGATGAGAGAAGAGGGAGCAAGAGGTGCCTCGGATGCAGCCTCTCCAGGAAGTGAGCAATCACCTACAAGACCCTTTTCAGTGCAAGCGTATAATGGCCCTTCAAGAAGAGCCTGTGTCACGAACCTGGCAGCCAGATAGATTTCAGGTCAAGCTCTAGTTTTGTGAGGGCCCTTCCAGCCAGAGGAAAGTTATGTCTGCTGCTGTTGGAATGCTGAACTGTGCATTTCTCTCCCAGTGGACATCTGGCTCCGCTAGCAAGGGCCAGAGCAATGCTTGTGCCTCAGCAACGGATGTTTTTGGTCCCTGATCCGTGTAAGACTGCCTTGGTGAAGCAGAGAGGTTTCTGACATCCATCCCCCTCCTTTTTGGTGGACAATCATACCCATCCCTCCTGTTGGCATTTCCTCTCACCCATCAAACAACCCCCAGCTCTGTTTTCTTTCCTGGTGGTGTGTTCTGCCACTCCTAATTTCAACCCCCTGCTTTGCGCTGCCCTGAAATTGGATGGCACCTGTTGAATGCCTGGCCAGTTCCTGTCAGGCAGGGTAACGCTGGGGCCTGTATGCCTGCCGCAGACGGAGCACGGAGGTCTGCAAGCACACAAGCTGTGTGCTGCAGGGTGTGAAGGCAAAAGGTTCCTCAAGTGTACTTTGGCATTGCATCTTCTCCCTTCTCGGATAGGCATGGCTGAAAACATCATCATATTGTTTCCCTGCTTTCTCCGATGGAATGTTTCTGGTAGAAATAATATTCCCTCTTTTATGAGTCTTTGCAGCTGTTCTTGGGGCATGCATTTCAGTGAATTATGGCTTTTTATTGTGTTGATCTTTGCTTATGTTTCTAAATAAATAATAATAATAATAATTAGCTGTTGTAGGTTTTCCAGGCTGTATGGCGATGGTCTTGGCATAGTAGTACTTGATGTTTCACCAGCAGGTGTGACCGGCATCCTCAGAAGTATACCTCAGAGGTATACCTCTGAGGATGCTAGTCACAGCTGCTGGTGAAACGTCAGATACTACTATGCCAAGACCACGGCTATGCAGCCCGGGAAATCTGCAACAACTAATAAACTCTGGCTGTGAAAGACTTCCTCAACATAATTATTATTCTAATCAGCCAGGTTTTTGCAGAACATGCTTCTGGGCTAAGATTATATCAGAGAAGGGAAGGCAGGGGTGGGCTAGGGTTCAGCTAGGAAGATCAGATGTCACTGAAAGATAGGGGGGTTAGATGATTTCAGCAGAGCCTACCAGGTTTTCCAGTGTAGCAGCAGTTTAGAGCTGGTGGACCAGGAAGTGTGGTGATCGCAAATATTTATCCTGATTCTGTAGAAAAGAGCCAGAGCCCAGGAGCACCTTAAAGACTAACAAAATTAGTGGCAGGAGCTTTTCGGGAAGGAGTTTTTGCGAATTATTCTGTGGTTTTCTGAAGACTTGAGTGGGTGGGGCATGAAATATATGCAAATATAGGAAATATCAGAGGCAGCCTCTGTGATTATGTCTGGAAAAGCCTTGTGCCAAAATGGATTGAACCAAGAGCCGGAGCTGAGTTTTGGGCCTGCTCTACAGCAAGGGCAACAACCAGGGAGTCTACGCCCCCCTCCAAAAAAACGCTATTTCATGTGAGCAGCACTGGTGTTTCAAGTAGTGGAGGGCTTGTAACACACTACCACCCCCCCCCCCCGGAATGTTCTTGATCCTTCTCCACAAACAACTACAACTGATTCACAAATTTTTGAATGCAATTTGCTTTACCTGCTCCAGTGGAACCCCTCATTAAAGGCGCTGAGCTTTTGGTCTTGTCACATTCACACAGGTGTCCTTCAGCTTGTGCAACCTGTGGAAGTGGGCAGAACCCTTGGAAAAGGGGAGGCTCACACACACACACACCCCACCTATGTATTCGATGTTTCTCTACTGATTAAATCTGTCAGAGAAAAACTAATTTGTTAACTGGGCTGAAGAATCAACCCTTCTTTAAGGGAAAGGGCCATTTCTGGGGCCTCTCAAGGCCGTCGCAAGACCACTGTTGAAGAGATCATGTGTGGACCCAATAGATCTGAAAAAATTATTGGCCAGTCTCCCTTTGTTAGATAAGCTATTTAAGTGTGTGTTTGTGGATGGCACAGGTAACCTGCTGGACCAATCTAGCTTCAGGCACTGGGTCAGAAACTGCCTTAATCGAGCTGATGGGCAGCTGAAAGAGGAATGGGCCCTCTCGGTTCTTCTGGACCTCACATTTTCTTTCGATAGCACCAGGCAGGGTCTGGTCACATCTTGTGGATGAATGTTAGTGTTACTGGGCCACAGCTCAGTCCCTGGGGCATTGACTTATGGCTTTTGGTCAGGTTCCGTTTATTGCATGCATAAAAACGCAAGAGTAGGTCAACTTTAAATAATGACCACTTTGAAAAACATCAACACATGTATCGTCCTCATGATTGCAGGAATGTTTGGAAATGCCTCGTTTCAAATGTTGCCTCTGTCTTGTTTCTGAGACTGGGAAAGCAAATCAGACATGACTCATCAACTTAGAGTAGATTTTGGATGTGATGCCCAGTGTTGAACAAACTGCTTTCCCTGGATTTAAAGGGAAATGCCCCCTTTGTTCTGCTGATGACTTTAAAATATAAAATGGGGGATGGGAGGCAAACTAACATGGAAAGTTAAGAGTCCCCCCCCCCCCCCCCCCCCCGCTTTCCAAAGACTGAGTTTTACTAATGATCACATCCCAAATGAGAAAAAGGGCAAAGAAGCTACATAAAACAGGTGGGTCAGTTGACTTCACTCTCCTGGAAAATCAGCCTATTCATTAAAAAGAAGGTACCCCTGGCAGGGGAAGAGAGAATTATGAATTGCAACAGGCCTTGTTGCGTCATCCACAAAGGTGAGGTCCAGAAGAACCGAGAGCATCACGGTCTTTCCTCAGGTAGCCCAATTCTTCTTTCAGTGCAGGGTCTTGTGGATCTAGCCTATGTGCAATTCTTCTTTCAGGGTCTTGTGGATCTAGCCTGTGTGCTCTTCCATCACTTAGGAGTGCAGTGGCTTAGCCTTAGCACCATTTTCTCTACCCCACATTTCCACGTAGCTCATTCTCTTAAACACCCCTTCAAAGCTCACCAGATCGGTTGGCTGGCTGCTGTCATAATCCCAGGGTTTAGGCATTTGTAAATCAGTGCCTTGAATGCCAAAATATCTGGTTATGCACAGCATGAAACAAGGTAAAGAGGATGAAGAAGATAATTGCCAGAGGCCCAATTCAAGGCACGGTGGTTTAAAAGAAAAGGAATGGTTTATTATTGGAGTTTAAAAGTGTCAGTTTATAATTGGAGTCTGGTGACTTGCAGAGCACAAAAGGACAGGAGGTATTGCAGTATTTTGTTGGCAATAAACGTAATTATGCAGGAGGAAGAAAGGGCAAGACATCAATACTTGCATATTGGTTCTGGGCGTCTTTCTCTTGAGGCCATTTCAGTCAGCATAATCGTATATTATCATCACCCGTGTGATGCTGTGGCTGGATCCCCCTTATACACAACAGCTCTAGCTCCAAAATTCCTTCAAGTAAAACCAAAAAGCAATCTTGTGGCATCTTAAAGACCTGCTCATTTTAACACCTTTTTCACTGTAGCAGACGCTTTCATGGTCTAGTGCCCACTTTGATCTGATGTGTGGTGGATCTTCATTAGGCAGACATCAATATGAGGCTACAACAAAGGAAAAATTGCAATGAGGGACAAAAGGCCATGAAATGCGAGAAAGAGGGCAGGGTGAGATCAAACGATGTAGAATTCAGACTGGAACTGCTCCATATCACAGGGCCAAAGGACACATTGACTTTTCTTAGGTCCTTGCGATCCTTTCTCTGAACTCAATTTCAGGTGTACAATTTGGGTTGGAACTGCAGAGCGGGAGGAGAAGAGGCTTCACCTTTTCCCTCTGTGCCATTTCCCTGACCTGAAACAGACCCAGGAGGCACTATTTGCCCCATCAGGGGCTCTGCTGAATTGATGGGATAGATAAGGGCTTCCATAGCTGGGAAGACAGTGCGCCCCTGTGGCCATTTCAGGTTGGGAAAATAGCTTGAAGGAAGAGGAAGGCATCAGCCCTTTCTCCCTGCGTACCACAGTCCTGGTCTGAATTGGTCCCCTTGCATCTGAGGAGTAAGCTCCCAATGCGAATTTAGCAGCACATGTCTGACTAACATGGCAGACCAGACCCCACCTAAGGCCTCTGCAGTTGGGCCCACAGAGAGGAGGTCCTTGAAAACCTTCTAGAAAAGTTCCTGTTTTTTAAAGGCATCTGTACAATTAATACAAAGCTGTAGGGACTCTAAATTGTCATCCCTACAGGCTAGACTGACAGAAAACAGAAGAACAAATTCTTGCCCAATTATTAAAAGAAAAAGAGCAAATTAATTAGCTAGGAGAGGGACTCTACAGAGAGAAAGTTAAACATCTGGCTCTTATGTACTGGATGGAATTAACTGTCCTACCAGTGCAGCTGGCCCTCCTGCAAAAAAGAGTTTGTTTGTTTGTTTGTTTCCTTAAATCTCTATCCCACCATCTCCGCAAGCAGACTCAGGGTGGCTAACAGTCAGTTCAGACATTTATATTTACAATGTAAAACCAATAAAATACAGTTACAATTAAAAACATTCCATGGTGCTATAAAAATGTAAAGGAAAGTTCCCCTGTGCAAGCACCAGTCATTTCCGACTCTGGGATGATGTTGCTTTCACAACGTTTTCACGGCAGACTTTTTATGGGGTGGTTTGCCATTGCTTTCCCCAGTCCTCTACCCTTTCCCCCCAGCAAGCTGGGGACTCATTTGACCAACCTCAGAAGGATGGAAGGCTGGGTCTAGAGAAAGGAAAGGAAAAGTTCCCTTTGCAAGCACCATTCATTTCCAACTCTGGGGTGACATTGCTTTCACAATGTTTTCACGACAGACATTTTACAGGGTGGTTTGCCATTGCCTTCCCCAGTCATCTCCACTTTCCCCCCAGCAAGCTGGGGACTCATTTGATCGACCTCAGAAGAATGGAAGGCTGAGTCTAGAGAAAGGAAAGAAAGGTCCCCTGTGCAAGCAGCAGTCGTTTCCAACTTTGAGGTGAAGTTGCTTTCACAACGTTTTCACGGCAGACTTTTTACGGAGTGGTTTGCCATGGCCTTCCCCAGTCATCTATACTTTCCCTCCGGCAAGCCAGGGACTCCTTTTACCGTCCTCGGAAGGATGGAAGGCTGAGTCAACCTCGAGCTGGCTTCCTGAACTAGCTTCTGCTGGGATCAAAGTCAGGTCGTGAGCAGAGAGTTCAGACTGCAGTACTGCAGCTTTACCACTCTGCGCCACGGGGCTCTTGTTCCATGGTGCTGTACTGGTGTTTAAATTTGATAGAAAATGGGAGCTGACCGCATTTGCCATCATGTGTAATTAGAGGCCTTGTCTGGGAGACTGCCCCCAACATCTCGATCTTGCAGCCTGCATTTATTTCAGTATGAAAACTCTCAGAATGTATAAGTTGTTGGTGCTCATGGATCAGTCCTGCTGTTGAATTCTAGGTAATTCAGCCTGGAGAAGGTTGACAGGATCCTTTTTGCTGTGCACCCTACTACCTGTGAGTTGAACCCATGCCCGTCCTGGCTTACAAAAGCTAGCCAGGCATTGCTACGTGAGCCACTGCAGGCTATTGTCAACAGATCCCTCTTAGAAGGGATCTTTCCTACACCTCTTAAAGAGGCTGTGGTCCATCCCCTCTTGAAAAAACCATCTGCAGACCTGGCCATATTGGCAAATTATCAGCCGGTATCGAATCTTCCCTTTTTGGGTAAGGTTATAGAGCGGGCGGTGGCGATTCAGCTACAGGGATTCCTGGCTGACACTTCCGCACTGGATCCATTCCAGTCCAGCTTTCGACGGGACGGAGATAGTTCTGGTCACCCTCATAGGTGACCTCATGCAACATCTGGATCAGGGCGGCTTAGCAGTACTGTTACTATCAGCTGCATTTGATACGGTTGACCACCAGCTACTGACTAGCTGCCTTGCCGACGTGGGGATTTAGGGGTCTGCCTTACAGTGGTTGGCCTCCTTTCTCCAAGGTTGGGGACAAAGGGTGGTGATAGGGGAGGAATCATCTCAAAGGCACTCATTTATATGTGGTATGCCACAGGGTGCGGTTCTGTCCCCGATGTTATTTAACATCTACATGCGCTCCCTCGCCCAGATTGTCAGGAGGTATCGGCTGGGATGTCACCAATATGCAGACAACACCCAGCTCTATCTATTGATGGCTGGCCAGTCTGACTGTACCCTGGGAAATCTAGACCTGGCTCTTCAAGCCATAGCATCTTGGCTCAGGCTGAGTCGGTTGAAGCTGAATCCGACGAAGATGGAGGTTCTGTATCTGAGTCGGGGTGGTCCAGGAAGGGAGATCCTTAATACCGGCCCCTAAGGTCAAGAGCTTGGGAGTATTCCTGGAGTCCTCTCTCACAATGGAGGCCCAGGTAGCAGCCACTGCCAGATCCGCCTTTTTCAATCTTCGGCGGGTGCGGCAGTTGGCTGTTAATGGGGCTGCCTCGTTGGGAGCACATTCAGCCAGTTCTGAAAGAGCTGCACTGGCTACCTATTGTGTTCCAAGTCCATTTCAAGGTGTTGGTATTGACCTTTAAAGCCCTTTGTGGTCAGTGGCCTGTCTATCTGCAGGACCGCCTTTCTCCTCATGTTCCTCAGCGATCACTGCGCTCAGGGACACAAAATCTACTGTCCATCCCTGGTCCAAAGGAGGCCAGGTTATGCTCGACAAGGGCTAGGGCCTTCTCGGTGGCAGCACCAGGAATGTGGAATGCCCTCCCAGAGGCCATGAGGGCCCTGCGGGATCTTTCTACCTTCTGCAGGGCCTTCTAGACAGAACTGTTCCGACAGGGATTTAACACCTGACCCGGGAGAAGACAGCCACCCCACATCTCTAAAGAGCTATGATTACTATCTGATCACCATCAGGAAAAGAATCCGCCTATATTAAAGACAGCACCATAGAATGTTTTTTTAGAATGTTTTAATTGTAATTGTATTTTATTGGTTTGAAATGGTAAATGTAAATATTTAAATTGATTGTTAGCCATCCTGAGTCCGCTTGCGGAGAGGGCCAGATAGAAATTTAAGGTAAATAAATAAAATAAATAAATCATTGTAGGAGAGAGATGGAGAGGCTCCCATCCCACTCAGGTTCTCTGGGAGGAAGGTTTTCACCTAACGCCCCTTCTGCTTCTCTCCTCCAATTCCCAGGGCTCTTCCGGGAGGGGGGGAGGGCTCTTCCACAAGGAACAGCATATTGTGGGGGGGAGAGGTAATTAAGATGGCGTCAGCAAGGGAACAGGTAGGGAAAATCTTGCTTCTTTGGATTCAAGCAAATGATTCTTCAGGCTGTTTTCTTTTTGTGATGTGCCCCTTGGGGATGGTGTTATGATAACACAGTTATATTTGTGGGCTCTGGAAATATAAATTATTTTCATGAACAGGGCGAGGGCTTCTAGTGTCCTGGCCCCACTGATGGACCTCCTGATGGCACCTGGGGGTATTTTTTGGCCCCTATGTGACACAGAGTGTTGGACTGGAGGGGCCATTGGCCTGATCCAACATGGCTTCTCTTATGTTCTTATGTGACACAGAGTGTTGAACTGGAGGGGCCATTGGCCTGATCCAACAAGGCTTCTCTGATGTTCTTATGTGACACAGAGTGTTGGACTGGATGGGCCACTGGCCTGATCCAACAGGGCTCCTCTTATGTGACACAGAGTGTTGGACTGGATGGGCCATTGGCCTGATCCACAATGGCTTCTCTTATGTTTTTATGTGACACAGAGTGTTGGACTGGACGGGCCATTGGCCTGATCCCACAGGGCTTCTCTTATGTTCTTCTGTGACACAGAGTGTTGGACTGGATGGGCCGTTGGCCTGATCCCACAGGGCTTCTCTTATGTTCTTCTGTGACACAGAGTGTTGGACTGGATGGGCCGTTGGCCTGATCCAACAGGGCTTCTCTTATGTTCTTATGTGACACAGAGTGTTGGACTGGAGGGGCCATTGGCCTGATCCAGCATGGCTTCTCTTATGTTCTTATGTGACACAGAGTGTTGGACTGGATGGGCCACTGGCCTGATCCAACAGGGCTCCTCTTATGTGACACAGAGTGTTGGACTGGATGGGCCATTGGCCTGATCCAACATGGCTTCTCTTATGTTCTTATGTGACACAGAGTGTTGGACTGGATGGGCCACTGGCCTGATCCAACAGGGCTCCTCTTATGTGACACAGAGTGTTGGACTGGAGGGGCCATTGGCCTGATCCAGCATGGCTTCTCTTATGTTCTTATGTGACACAGAGTGTTGGACTGGATGGGCCACTGGCCTGATCCAACAGGGCTCCTCTTATGTGACACAGAGTGTTGGACTGGATGGGCCATTGGCCTGATCCAACATGGCTTCTCTTATGTTCTTATGTGACACAGAGTGTTGGACTGGATGGGCCACTGGCCTGATCCAACAGGGCTCCTCTTATGTGACACAGTGTTGGACTGGAGGGGCCATTGGCCTGATCCAGCATGGCTTCTCTTATGTTCTTATGTGACACAGAGTGTTGGACTGGATGGGCCACTGGCCTGATCCAACAGGGCTCCTCTTATGTGACACAGAGTGTTGGACTGGATGGGCCATTGGCCTGATCCAACATGGCTTCTCTTATGTTCTTATGTGACACAGAGTGTTGGACTGGACGGGCCATTGGCCTGATCCCACAGGGCTTCTCTTATGTTCTTCTGTGACACAGAGTGTTGGACTGGATGGGCCGTTGGCCTGATCCAACAGGGCTTCTCTTATGTTCTTATGTGACACAGAGTGTTGGACTGGAGGGGCCATTGGCCTGATCCAGCATGGCTTCTCTTATGTTCTTATGTGACACAGAGTGTTGGACTGGATGGGCCACTGGCCTGATCCAAGATGGCTTCTCTTATGTCGTTATGAACATTTGCCACACACATTCCATCCAAATCCAAGCTCTGGACATATGTTGGAACCAATCAGGAGGTATGATATATTGTCGTGGGTACATGTAGGACTATAAATTCAAGGTTCGAGAGCCTAACTGGATGTTCCAAACTGCACAGGTTTGCCACAAGGATTTGCAGCTCTACAGGCATGGCTACTTCCTGGTGGCAGCTTCTGAGTAAATGTGCAGCAGACCCTGGTTTGGATTGGGACCACTGGGCAGAAGAAGGAAGAACCCCTGCCTTCTCTCCTTTGCTGTGCTCAGAAGCTGAAACAGACTGGAGGCCGAGGGAGGAGAGGAGAAGCAGTTTGCTTTGCTGGGAACCAGCAGCCTGCCCCCCACCCCAGAGAAGACAATGCTGCTGCCCACCCAGGTTGTTTCAGTGGCCAAAAGCAGCACAGAGGAGGAGGTGGGAATCCCACCACCACCTCCTCCTCCTCCTCAGGGGTCCTGATCCAAATGGAGTCTGCAGTGCATCCTCTCATTAGTCGCAACCAGAGGCAGTGTTCCCTCTAAGCTGAGTTAGTGTGAGCTAGCTCTCAGATTTTTAGCCTCCAACTCACACATTTTTGCCGTAGCTCAGGAAGGATGACCCCCCCAGAGCACACTAATTTTATGCAGTAGCTCACGGCTTTCATGCCAGTCACTCACAAAGCAGAATTTTTGCTCAGAAGATTCTGCAGCTTAGAGGGAACCTTGGACTCAGGTCTAGCTGCAAGTCCCAGTGGGGAGCGTGTGCAGTTTGTAACGCCCAGTTTGGCTCACTGTGGGAAGCTGAAACAATATTAGCCTTGTTGTAAGAAAGGGGTTTGGTGACATGTCAGTGATTGACCCAGGTGCAGACGGGTGATGTGAAGAGTTTTGGGAAGGTCTAGTGGCTGTGTGAAGGGCTGGCTAATAAGTACGGCACACCCCTAGCCCCCCTGCACATCTTTATGCCCCCCACGAAGTGCCCAGAAATGTAGCAGCGGAGGGAGATGATGGGGGCGGCCATTCTGATGTACCCTGGAGCCGGACGGTGCGTGATGTGCTTTCTTGTGTTTCTCCTTCACAGAACGATTCCATCCCCCAGGAGGACTTCACTCCGGAAGTGTACAGAGAGTTCTTGAGCAACTTCTGCCCTCGGCCTGAAATTGACCACATCTTCTTAGAGTAGTAAGGAATGGTGCCCTTCAGCAAGCTTTTATGCTTCCTTCTTTCCAGCCGATTGGTGTTTTCGGTGCTTGGGGCCCTCGCCCGTAAGGCCAGACAGCCCAGAAGCTAATCACGACAGCCCAGAGCAAATGTCTTTACCTGTTGGGTTCTCTTGTTTAACCTTAAGGTGGCCTTTTTCTTTAAGACGAATCACTGTGCTCCCTTGCTCGGAGTTTTAATTTTAAATTTGGATCCCTGCAGAATTGTGACTTCTGAGCTTTATTGCTCTTCTGACTTAAGTCCATTTAAATAAGTTTGGAATTGGGGGTGGGGGAGAGAACGTTGCAAGCACTGCGCATCAGATAAGCGCTTTCCAACCACCTAAAATACTGTTGCAGAAATTGGGTGGGTGTGGAATGCAGTCATATTCGTAGCTGGTGCTGCCGGCAGCGGCGTTGAGCGCAAATTAAATTAGCCAACAGTGGGGCTCTTGTTAGGTTATGTGTTAATGGCTTGAAACACTGGAAGCAATTTAATTCTAAATTTAATATTTAATGTCTATCTATCCCCATGGTTTTAATATTGGCTTGTGTTATATTGAACCCTTCCCGCTTTAAGGGCTGGTTGTGTTAAGCACAAGCTCATGAGAGAACAAATACCTTGGCGCCCTCATAAATGTCCGTCTTTGGCCTGGGGGTGGGGAGGCGGCTGAGGGAAGAGTCAGGGAAGCTGCCACTGGGCATGAATTCGGCACCTCATTCAGAAGCCGCGTTGTTTTCTCAAAATGCTGCTGAGACTCTCTAACCCGAGTGTGTTTTTATGGTCCCTCGTCAGGGTTCCAGCATCCAAGTTCCCTCGTTCTCATTTTTGGAAATTATTTCTGTTCCATCTGTTGCAATATTTCTCCCTCAAGAGGGTGTTTCACTCCTCACCATTTAATCCTGGGGTAAAATACTGTGTGTGCTTCCAGATGGTCAGTCATCGGAATGCAAATTTGAGTTTGAGCCTTCAGGCGCAGACGGGTCGCAGTGGACTGATCTGAGTGGTCCTTGGCGACTCTTGACCTCCGTGGGTTTCTGGTGTGGAGGGGAGGGAGGGGGAGGGCTGGCAGCTGCTCTAATCCTCAGGCTGCAACTGGCCCAGCAGTCTTCAGGAAGCAACTGCCAGAGGGGATCAGAAATGGCTGGCTTCCAGGGAAAATGCCCCAGGGTTTCTGGCACCACTCACTTCAGCACAAGCTCAGGACCCAAAGAGACCATCTCTCTCTCTCTCTCTCTCTCTCTCTCTCATCTATCTGGAGAGATAGATAGACAGACAGACAGATGGAGGGATGGACAGACAGAGAGTGATGATGGTAGATAGATGGATAGATGATGGATGGATGGATAGATAGATAGATAGACAGACAGACAGACAGGCAGGCAGATAGATGATGGATGGATAGATAGATGATGATGATAGACAGACAGACAGATAGACAAACAGACGGACAGATAGATGATAGACAGACAGACAGACAGGTAGATGGATGATAGATAGATAGATATTTTTCCCCAAATGAGTTTGCCAAGGGGACATTCAGCCGTCCTGTGGCTGCAGGACCCTGGTGGCAACTCCAGTGTAAAAAGCGCAGTTTGTGTTGTGGCTGTGGTGTGTGTGTGACGGGGGGAGGACTCCTGCAGCCTTCCAGCTGAGCAAATAACGCCCCCCACTGGCCCCCTGGGCCATTGTGCCCGGGTGAGGCACGACCCCCTCCTCGTGGAGTGCTGTGGTCCTGATCCAAACTGTGGCACAGAATATTTCTGGCAGCCCTTGCTGGAGATGGCCGCCTCTTCCCACATGCAGCTGTTTGGTAAAAGGTGCCCATGCCCTGTGGCGCTCAGAGCAGGCACAGATGTGGGCCCTCAAGCAAAGGCTGGTGCGCCCTGGGGGTAGACACAGAGTGCTGCCCCCATGTTGCTGCCACCGGTGTGCGCATGTGGCTCACAAGAGAACCGGGGCAGCAGGTGCCATGTCTGGGTGGCCGTCTCCCCTTTGCTCCCATCCTGCCTCACGGGCATCTGGGGCTTGAGGACAGCCAGCAGGGGGGCTGGGCGTGGGGAGGGAGATCCAATCCCAGCTTGGCCGTTTCCCTGAGGGGCCCAGGAAGCTCTAGAGCTGGGGCTGCTTCTCCACCCTGGCATTCCATCAGTCCCGCCCCCTCCCCTCGACTCTCCAATGCCCACCTTCCTTGCATTTTCCTAAAGAGTAAGAATAATGAAGTCAAACTGGGAGATGGGGAGGGGGGGATGCATTTGGTAATCTTCCTTCCTTCTTTCCTTCCCCCTCCTCCATTGCGATTTCCCATAGCGGAGCCAAGACCAGACCGTATCTGACCGTTGACCAGATGATGGAGTTCATAAACTTGAAGCAACGCGACCCCCGCTTGAACGAAATCCTTTACCCCCCCTTGAAGCAAGAACAGGTTCAGCAGCTGATTGAGAAATATGAACCCAATAAGAGTTTGGCTAAGAAAGGTCAGTAATTCCCATTATTGTCTGGAGTCTGTTTCTGGTTTCAAAGGACAAACCAATCGCAGCAGGCAGAGATGTGCTGGAGCACTTTTGGGTTCAAATTTAATGCTCTTTCTAACTCTCATTTGACAGCCACTTTAAGTACCCCCCTCCCCCTCCCCAAACTCATTTCCTTGCTGCTTCTCATTTCAGGGGTTGGATTATTCCGGCCATGCAAATGTAATCATAGGGACAACAATCGTTATTGACTTGAATCTTAAATCTGCAAAATGCACTTTTGAACTGGAGCACAATTATTTTGCTGTATCGGCAGCCGTGCACAGCATTCTGCGTGCTGAGAAGGTGTTTATGCTAAGTGGACTTCGGGATGGGCTTGTGGGGGGGGGGGGTTAGTTTTGTCAGAGTCAGAAGAGATTCTTTTCGAAACATTTTTTCTTGGTAATGTTATGAGCACAGCTAGGCGTTCTGCCAAATACACACTTCAGTTTTGCTCAGATAAGCATTTCCGTAGCCGGTAGTTTTGACATCGTATTGTGTTTATGCAGAATGTGCTTGATTCTCATGCAGATATTCTACAGTCTTGTTTTTTGGTCCATTTTGAGTCTGTTTTTATCCCAACCTTCCCCTGAGAAGCACAGGGCAGCATCTCCCCCTCCTCCATTGGATCCTCACAGCCACCCTGTGGGGCAGGTGGGGCTGAGATTAGTGTGGGCCTGGCCCCCAAAGCCACCCAGCCAGCCTGCAATGGCAGAGGAGAGGGGATTGAGCCCCTTCTTCCAGATCCTAGCCCAGCCCCCTAACCCCTGCCCCACAAGGACTCTTGCCAGCTTTTCAAAGTCTCCCTGTCACTGCCGCATTGTGGAGGCTACGCAAAGTCAGCCCCAGGGCTGGCACTTGAATGTGGATTTAGTGAAGTCAGGCTGATCCAGGAGGTTCTGCCCTTTGTTCTTGAAAGCAGCTGAGCCAGAAGGACTTCTGGGTTGAGAAGATAGCCAAATACAATACAGTCGTATTTATCAAACACTTGGGTCTTTCAGTGGTTCCCCCCCACCCTGCAGTTACCTCAAAGGAGGTGTCTGATTGCTTTGGGCGTCCCACACCAGTGTACCTTTTGAGAAAGCCTGCGGAAGTTCCCCACTCTCCCACAGAGTTCTCCACTTTAACAGGGCGTCCATGAAGAGCATACAGGGAAAAGCTGCCTTAGTGTGTACTCGGTTGGATCAAAGACCTTCCCAAATTTCTCATCCCTCTAGACTAAGTAGCTCACGGCCTACCCAAGGGGCACAGAAAGGAGAAGAGACACCTTTTTTTATCCCCTGAGGTTTTCTTTGCCGATACCTGAAAGCAGTGCAGAATGTAGATGATACCTCATAGAAGTTCCTCAAGTAAAATTAGTAGTCATGAATGGGATGAGAAGATGGGTCCTTTTAAGGATTAAGATTTGGTAGAATGAGAGAAAGCGAAGAGCAGGAATAAATGGATAGTTTGCACAATGGAGGGTAGTAATTAGGGGTGTGCAAAAATTGTGGCTTTCGGGTTCTGGTATATTGAACTCAAAGAATATCAATATTTTCTGATATTCCTGAATCCCAATACTGGTATGGTCGTCAGGTCCCGGATTTTTCAGAAATCCCCCCCCCCCTTTCTTTGCTTCATTATACCCTATGGGTTAATGAGCCCTGTGGCGCAGAGTGGTAAAGCTGCAGTACTGCAGTCCAAGCTCTGCTCACAACCTGAGTTCAATCCCAGTGGAAGCTGGGTTCAGGTAGCTGGCTCAAGGTTGACTCAGCCTTCCATCCTTCTGAGGTCGGTCAAATGAGTCCCCAGCTTGCTGGGGGAAAACGTAGAGGACTGGGGGAGGCAATGGCAAACCACCCCGTAAAAAGTCTGCCATAAAAAACATTGTGATGCGACGTCACACCCCCCCCCTCTCTCTCGGCTTGACTTCGCGAACGAAGATTTAAGAAGGGTGCAGTAGTCCACGTCTGCTGCAGGCTCGCTGGTGGCTGACAAGACCAATGCGGGACAGGCAGATCCGGCCACAGTGGCTGCAGGGAAAAGTCTGATTTGGGGTTGGTGCTGTAGCAGTGCGATTCTTCCTCAATCTCCTTTTGTCCTCAAGACCAGCTATGCGTGCGTTCTAAAAGGAAGAGACAGCCTGGTGGATGGTGTGCCTCCATGCTTTGCGATCTGAGGCTAGGTCAGACCACTGGTGATGGTTGATGTGACAGGTGCTAAGGGATTTCTTCAAGGAGTCCTTGTACCTCTTCTTCGGTGCCCCTCTATTTCGATGGCCGGTGGAAAGTTCGCCATACAAGGCAATCTTGGGAAGGCGGTGGTTTTCCATCCTAGAAATATGTCACCCCAGAGTCAAAAATAACTGGTGCTTGTACAGGGGACTACCTTTACCCTTTTTTAATACCCTATGGGGACCATTATAGTCAATGGTCCCCAAAGAGTATAATGGGGAATTGATCTGTAGGTTTCTGGGTCTTTCGGGGGGCTGTTGTTTGAGGTAGAGGCACCATATTTTCAACATAGCTGCTGATGACTCTCCTCAGCCTCCCCCTCCAAGTTTCAAAAAGATTGGACCAGGGGGTCCAATTCTGTGGGCATCCAAAGGTGCCTCTATCTTCCATCGGTTTCTCCATCGGGGAGAAAAAGTTGCTTAAACGGACTGCAGTCCCTTTAAATACCTTCTCCAAGCCACAAAGTTATTTAAAGGTCTGGCAGTCGCATTAAACATCTTCTCCAAGCAGCATTCACCTGGAAGTTGTTTAAAGGGACTACAATCCCTTTAAAAACCCTTCAGTTCCAACCATCCAGCGATCCTGAAAAAGAGTCTAAATATTTCAGAATTTCATGGGACTTGGCCATTTCAGATAGCTGAAAAAATACCCACATTTATATCAGGCTGAAAGTACAGCCAGAAAATATTGATAAGGTATTATTCGGATATTTTTGTCAGTTCGGATATAGCTGAATGCGTGCCCTTAGAAGTAAGCAGTAGAGTCCCACAAGGATTGATATTGAGGCCATTAGTTCTCTGGAACTGGGGTGAGCAGTGTAGTGGTCAAGTTTCTTGGGACACAACATTATTCGAGGTGCTGAAACCCAAGGCTGACCCAAGGGACATGTTCACAAGTTGGGTGAGTGGGTGACGATGTGGCAAGTGAAGTTCTGTGTTGGTGAGCATAAAGTAATGTACAGTGGAACAAAAATCCCACCTTTAAGTTTATGCTAATGGGGTCTGACCTGGCTGGCCTGATCTCATCAGCTCCCAGAAGCTAAAAAGGGTCAGCCTTGGTTAGAATGTGGACGGGAAATCACCAAGGAAGCCCAGAGGCAGAGGCAGGCAAAGGCAAACCTCTTCTGAAATTTCTCTTGCCTTGAAAACCTTCCAGCGCCACCTAATACTCCCTCTAAGCTGTGGAGTCTCGTGAGCAAAAATTCTACTTTGTGAGCTACTGGCATTAAAGTTGTGAGCCGCTGCATAAGCTTCCTAAGCTAAGACAAAAATGCGTGAGCCAACTCACACTAACACAGCTTAGAGGGAACATGGGCACCACCATGGCTCTTTTCACCATGTCAGCCCTGGTGTTCTGCAGCAGCGAAAATGGCAAACTCTATGGTTGGGGTTACTAGGAAAGGGATTAAAAATAAAACAGGCAACATTATAATGCCCCTTACAGATCTATGCTGTGGCTTAATTTGGAATCGTATGTACTGCTCTGAATCTCAAAAAGGACGTTATGAAGCTGGGAAAAGTACCGAAGAGGTCAGTCAAGATGAATAAGGGACTGGAGCACCTTTCCTGTGAGGAATGGCCAAAGCCCATGATAGATGTTTGTAAAATTATGCTGGGGAAGAGACTATGGGGCAGAGAGAACTTTTCTCCTTCTCCCAAAATACTAGATCTCAAGGGCATCCAATGAGGCTGGTGGGCAGGAGGTTCAGGACAGACAAAAGGACCCTCCAGAGGACCTGGCAGGCCACTGTGTGAGACAGGAGGCTGGACTAGATGGACCCTCACTGGTCTGACCCAGCACGGCTCTTCTGAGGTTCTCTAAGGGGAAGGCCTCAGCCTCTCTGCCCTATTGTTGGCCCTCCAGAGGAACTGGTTGGCCACTGTGTGAGACAGAAGGCTGGACTGGATGGACCCTCTCTGGTCTGACCCAGCAGGGCTCTTCTGGTGTTTTTCTCAGGGGAAGGCCTCAGCCTCTCTGCCCTGTTCTTGGCCCTCCAGAGGAACTGGTTGGCCACTGTGTGAGACAGGAGGCTGGACTAGATGGACCCTCACTGGTCTGACCCAGCAGGGCTCTTCTGATGTTTTTCTCAGGGGAAGGCCTCGGCCTCTCTGCCCTGTTGTTGGCCCTCCAGAGGAACTGGTTGGCCACTGTGTGAGACAGGAGGCAGGACTAGGTGGACCCTCACTGGTGTGATCCAGCAGGGCTCTCTGCCCTGTTGTTGTCCCTCCAGAGGAACTGGCTGGCCCCTGTGTGAGACAGGAGGCTGGACTAGATGGACCCTCACTGGTCTGACCCAGCAGGGCTCTTCTGAGGTTCTCTAAGGGGAAGGCCTCAGCCTCTCTGCCCTATTGTTGGCCCTCCAGAGGAACTGGTTGGCCACTGTGTGAGACAGGAGGCTGGACTGGATGGACCCTCTCTGGTCTGACCCAGCAGGGCTCTTCTGGTGTTTTTCTCAGGGGAAGGCCTCAGCCTCTCTGCCCTGTTCTTGGCCCTCCAGAGGAACTGGTTGGCCACTGTGTGAGACAGGAGGCAGGACTAGGTGGACCCTCACTGGTGTGATCCAGCAGGGCTCTCTGCCCTGTTGTTGTCCCTCCAGAGGAACTGGCTGGCCCCTGTGTGAGACAGGAGGCTGGACTAGATGGACCCTCACTAGTCTGACCCAGCAGGGCTCTTCTGATGTTCTTCTCAGGGGAAGGCCTCAGCCTCTCTGCCCTGTTGTTGGCCCTCCAGAGGAACTGGTTGGCCACTGTGTGAGACAGGAGGCTGGACTAGATGGACCCTCACTGGTCTGACCCAGCAGGGCTCTTCTGATGTTTTTCTCAGGGGAAGGCCTCGGCCTCTCTGCCCTGTTGTTGGCCCTCCAGAGGAACTGGTTGGCCACTGTGTGAGACAGGAGGCTGGACTAGATGGACCCTCACTGGTCCGACCCAGCAGGGCTCTTCTGATGTTTTTCTCAGGGGAAGGCCTCGGCCTCTCTGCCCTGTTGTTGGCCCTCCAGAGGAACTGGTTGGCCACTGTGTGAGACAGGAGGCTGGACTAGATGGACCCTCACTGGTCTGACCCAGCAGGGCTCTTCTGGTATTCTTCTCAGGGGAAGGTCTCGGCCTCTCTGCCTTGTTGTTGTCCCTCCAGAGGAACTGGTTGGCCTCTGTGTGAGACAGGAGGCTGGACTAAATGGACCCTCTCTGGTCTGACCCAGCAGGGCTCTTCTGATGTTCTTCTCAGGGGAAGGCCTCAACCTCTCTGCCCTGTTGTTGGCCGTCCAGAGGAACTGGCTGGCCACTGTGTGAGGCAGGAGGCTGGAATAGATGGACCCTCTTTGGTCTGACCCAGCAGGGCTCTTCTGATATTCTTCTCAGGGGAAGGCCTCGGCCCCTCTGCCCTGTTGTTGGCCCTCCAGAGGAACTGGCTGGTCACTGTGTGAGGCAGGAGGCTGGAATAGATGGACCCTCTCTGGTCTGACCCAGCAGGGCTCTTCTGATATTCTTCTCAGGGGAAGGCCTCGGCCTCTCTGCCCTGTTGTTGGCCCTCCAGAGGAACTGGGTGACCATTGTGTGGGACAGGAGGCTGGACTAGATTGACCCTCTCTGGTCTGATCCAGCAGGGCTCTTCTGATGTTCTTCTCAGGGGGAGGCCTCGGCCTCTCTGCCCTGTTGTTGGCCCTCCAGAGGAACTGGGTGACCATTGTGTGGGACAGGAGGCTGGACTAGATGGACCCTCTCTGGTCTGATCCAGCAGTGCTCTTCTGATGTTCTTCTCAGGGGAAGGCCTCGGCCTCTCTGCCATTGTTGGCCCTCCAGAGGAACTGGTTGGCCACTGTGTGAGACAGGAGGCTGGACTAGATGGACCCTCACTGGTCTGACTCAGCAGGGCTCTTCTTTTTCTTCTTTCCTCTACCCTTTACACCCTGCTGTGAAGACGGAGGTGAGGTTTTGACTTTCACATACAGAATGATGTGCATGTGCCACGATGTCATTCTAGTCTTCATCTGTTTCATTTTACATCCAACAAAGACAATGCCAAAACAGGTAGTTAAAAGTCAAGTCCTTCCTTGACTCTGTAAATTAATTTACTGCGTGCTTTTATACAAGGATTTATAATTTATGATATTCTTTTATAAGATAAATAATTACATTAGCTTGATATGATCTCTTTATAAACAGGAGAAACTATTAGGAAGGCAACTTGGACTCCCTTTGTACCAAAAGACATCCATTTAGTGGAATATTTATGATAAATCTGGATAGTGGAATCTGTTGTTTAAAACTGTCAGAACTGCAGGCTGTTTCCAGAGGAGGCAGATTCACGGCCGGAGAAAGAAAATGGGGATGAATAGAAAGCAGGAAAGACCACTTGGGAAGCCTAAAGTCTGGGGAAGAAAATATAGAGGGGAAAAAAGGAGAAAGAGGGATTTTGTTGGGGAGACAGATGTGGGTCTCAGGAGGAGTGGTGGGAAAATAAGGAATAGGAAAGCATTGTGAAGAATTCTGTGGAAAGAAGGATGCACTGATGAGAAAGGGGCAGCAGTTCTGAGGAGAGAATTCAGTGAGGAAGAAAAATATAAAATTCAGGAAGGAGAAGGAACAGAGGTAGGAGAGAACCGGAGAGGGAAAAGTGAATTTTTGAATAATGTGTCATATTTCAGGCATTGGGATATGGCTGCTTTCTCTCATTAAAAAACCCTCCCGCTACTTGAAGTTTTCTCTGTTCTCATAAAAAGATAATGGCGTTAGAGGGAGTGTAGGGGAATAACAATAAACAGGAAAGAAAGGTATCTTTGTATAGAAAAGTCGTTTTGGGAAGGCAGAAGGAAGGGGAAAGATTTCACTATGGTGAAGAAACCATGATTAGCCTGCATGAGTCTTTCTCCTCAATTACGAGAGCTGCAGAACCCCCCCTCCCCCCAAAACACCCCACATCCTAAAATTGGTTCTTGTATTTTAACAAATGGCTTCCACTTGCAATACACACCAAGTTACTCTTTCTCCTTTATTACAAGCATCTGGTTCAGAAAATCTGTCTGGTCTTAGAATGGGATTTCTTTTCTGCCTCCCCTTCCGGGCCAGCCTCTGCCAAAGGTGTGGGGCAAGAGGGACCCCACAGCAACAGCAGAAGAGGGGTTTCTCCTAACACACAGCTGCGGTTATAATGGCAGCCTTGTGTTTGTTGCAGTGCGTCATTGTTTTCTTGTGCTTCCCTGGTTTCCGCTGTTTTGGTTTACAACACATGGAAACCAAGCAGAAGGAATGGATAGAAGATAAAATGTGCTCCACGCTGATTATAAAATCTAACAGAATTTGTTTTGGTCAGAAATCAGGTGATGGACAGGTAACAGGCAGGTTGGTTTGGACCACTTGTCATGGCCAGAAATCAGGAGGAGTTGAGCACACAGCCTCCCCCAAGGGCAGCCTTTGGTTCCAAGCAGTGTTGCCTCTAAGCTGCAGAGTCTTGTGAGCAAAAATTCTACTTTATGAGCTCCTGGCATTAAAGTGGTGAGCTCCTGCATAAATTGGCGTGCTCTGGGGTCAGCCTTCCTGAGCTATGACAAAAAGACGTGAGCTGGAGGCTAAAATTGAACATATGAAGCTTCCTTCTACTGAATCAGACCCTGGGTCCATCAAAGTCAGTATTGTCTTCTCAGACTGGCAGCAGCTCTCCAGGGTCTCAAGCTGAGGTTTTTCACACCTATTTGCCTGGACCCTTTTTTGGAGATGCCAGGGATTGAACCTGGGACCTTCTGCTTCTCAAGCAGATGCTCTACCACTGAGCCACAGTCCCTCAAATTCTGTGAGCTAGCTCACGCTCACTCAGCTGAGAGGGAACACTGGTTCCAAGTGCAGGAGCCCTGAGGGGGGGGTGCTGCTGTTCCTCAATGTGTAAGGTTGCCAACTTCAGGTTGGGGGTGGAGCCTAGAGGGGCAGGGTTTGGAGAGAGGAGGGGCTTCTGCAGGGTGTAACGGCATGAAGTCCAGCCTCCAAAGCAGCCGTTTCCTCCAGGGGAACTGATCTTTGTAATCTCTGGAGGTGAACCGTAATCCCTGGAGACCTTCAGGTCTCCCTGGGGGTGTGCAGCCCTCCCCCTGAAAAGTCCTCACTCTTCGTTTCTTAGAAGGGGGGCAGGGTGCATGACTTTGGGTATGCAGAGCAACTGCCCCGTTGAGTCAGGCCCAGCAATCCGTGCAAGAAAATCACATTCTCCTCCTCTTCAGCGTAACATTTTCTTAGGGGAATAAATGCATTCCATTTGTTTATTTATTTTTATTTATTTTTTCAGTTGATTTAAAACCCTCCTTCCCTTCCCGCCAAGGCCTTGTTTAAGTATGTTGGATTTTCTCACAGTGATCCGGGGGGGTTTGTCTCTTTGTTTGGAGAGGGAACGCACATGAAAGCCAGCAAGACAAATGCAAAAAGGCAGGGAGGCATCTATTACGAAAAAGCAATTATGATCCTGTCTCTTCTCATTTAGCAGTTGGGGATGGATCCTGCGTCTCCAGTGTTGGCGGGATTGTATGTAATGTCTTCAAAGTTAAATATGTATGCTATCGAATACACAACCTCTCTTGCCACTTATTGACTTGTACTGTGAACAGTAATTACTCATCCAGATGGAATGCACAGTTTCAGAAAGATAGGATAAAAACCAAGGAAGCTACACACAACAGGATAATTAGGAATTAGCATCTCACCAAAAGGCAATTCCTTGCATAGCTCAGGTTTAACAAACTTTAATTTGGGGTTTAAGCTTTCAACTCCAAGCACACTTCATCATGAAAGCTTAACCCACCCAAGGGGAAAAAAAAAAAACAGCTATACCACTTCGACATAGGGGTCAAAGTGACAGCAAAAAGCAATGGCAACCTGATAGCTCTCTCAGTCATGGTATTAGCTGCTAAGAAAAGGAAAAAAAAACCAGGCCTCAAGAATGCAGGACAAAAGGGAGACAAATTTGGAATTGGGGTCAAAAATACCCCTCAGTGAAAACTCAAAAACCCACAAAGCAGTAAATGGGGTCAAATTAACCCCCCCATTTTTAAATCAGAAGACACAGTTGGGAATTTATCAAACTATTTGTTTTAAAGAAAGCAATCATTGTAACCTTCCACACACACAGCATGGCAGTGACCTTTGCCTACCCCTCATTTAAAGACCCCCAAGGGGGGCAGGCATGGGGCATGGGTGGGGGGCAGCCTGAGCCAGCAAAAAAAACAACCTCCCCCCCCCCCCCCACACACACACCCCAGTCCACAGAAAAATTGTCTTCTACAAAACCGGTCCCTGGTGCCGAAATGGTTGGGAGCCACTGATCTAGAGTACTTACCTCCGCCGATATGCAAAGCTGAGAAGATCACTCTGAAGTTTGCAAAATTTGAGGGGAAGCCATGAGCTCAGAAAGCAGGTGCCAAGGGGGGATCATCTAAAGTTCCAGGCTTCATGGCTCCTTCAAGCCTGGACAATGTGAGGTTCAAAGGATGCCTTCAAACATGTCCTGCCTTGCCTTGCAAGGGGGTATGGAATGACCCCTTTTCCCAAAGTGCAGGGTGGCTCAGTTTGAGCTTTTCCACGAGACTTCAGGCAGGAGGGAAGCTTTACAAGAGCACAGACACAATGCTTTCACGGCCTCCTCCTCTTCTATACTCAACACTTCAGGTTGCAAAGACTGCTTTCCCTTGGGGGAGGGGCGGTCACTGCAACCCCCCATTCCAAAAGTGCTCTAAATCCTCAAAACCGAAAAAAGTCTATAGATATAAATTATGAGAAACGATTTTTATTTCAGTGTTTGCTCCACCTTTCTGTAAAATGAAGATAATAGGTGTTGTTCCATCTATTTAAACATGGGAATACTGCTGAAATCATTCCCCCCCCCCAATATTTTTGGAGCCAATACGAATTATGCATAGTCCTTTCATTTTCAAGCCAAGTCTATTGGGGCCAGATTGACCCCATTTCCCCTTTTGATGAAACTCAAAATTTAAAAGGCAGGGTGGGAGGGGAGAGCGGGGGACTTCGGGGTGCTGCAGAAACTTCGACAGGAGTTTGGTACCCGTAGAAAGCTTTTAAATTGGTAAACCAATTACAATATATAACTTCATAATATTATCCTTCATTTTCCCCACCTGATATACTCCAAGTATTACTGGGGAAGGGGGGACTTGTGTCCAAAATTTAAAAAAACGCAACTATTAATAATTAAGAAAACATCTCAGTCTCCATTTGATTGGAATTCCTCCCTGTTAAAACTGTTGGGTTTGTGTCCCCTTTGCCCTCGCTCTTCTTCTAAATGTGTGTTCACACTACAAAGCATAAAAATCCCGTTGCCGAGAGAGGCCTTTGACAATTTGATGGGTCCGTCTCCTAGGCAACAGACCATCCTGGCAGCGGAACGTGCAGAGCTGGGAAGGTCCCGCTTCTCCCCCCCCCCCCCACTTTGAAGACACCTTAATAATGCAGTGCTGTTTTAAATATAGCATCTGACACAAACCACATCCCTCATCAGGCAGACTTCATGTATGCGGAGCCTCTCTGGAAGCACGTGCTGGAAGAGACCGAGTCCCTGTTGAAAAAGAAGCCAGGGGTCTTCTGGGAACCTCTTTTTCATCTGCAGAGATGGAGACTAGGTGGACGGGGGGGGGGGGGGGGTGGACAGTCATTTGAAGTCGCAGCCCCAGGGGAAGTTGCCCACACCTGGCTGTCTCGCCCTTGAGCCAGGCACAGCGGTGGGCAGTCCCGTCCAGCCACAGCTGCCTTAGGGTGGCCCTGTAGGGTTTTCAAGGGGAGGGGCGTCCAGAGGTGGTTTCCTGTTGCCTGCCCCTGCACAGCAACCAAGGATTTTCTTGGTAGTCTCCCATCAAGTGCTCACCAGGGTTGACTCTGCTTACCTTCTGAGATCTGAGGAGACTGGGCTAGCCGAGGCAAACCAGGTCAGGGTGTCCCCGAACTCACACAATGCTTTAAACAAAAAAGTGCAACTAAGCCAATGACACTCCCTGGCAACACAAGCTATGACATCACAGGCCCTGCTGACATCACAAAGGAGATGAGGCAGGCACTGAGGTCAGAAGGGAAAAGGATCCCCCCCCCGCTCCTCCCACTAGTGACAGCCAATGACACTCCCTGGCAACACAAGCTCTCTATGACATCACAGGCCCTGCTGACATCACAAAGGAGATGAGGCAGGCAAGGAGGTCAGAAGGGAAAAGGACCCCCCTGCCCCCACCCACTAGACAGCCAATGACACTCCCTGGCAACACAAGCTCTCTATGACATCACAGGCCCTGCTGACATCACAAAGGAGAGGAGGCAGGCAAGGAGGTCAGAAGGGAAAAGGACCCCCCTGCCCCCACCCACTAGACAGCCAATGACACTCCCTGGCAACACAAGCTATGACATCACAGGCCCTGCTGACATCACAAAGGAGATGAGGCAGGCACTGAGGTCAGAAGGGAAAAGGATCCCCCCCCCGCTCCTCCCACTAGTGACAGCCAATGACACTCCCTGGCAACACAAGCTCTCTATGACATCACAGGCCTTGCTGACATCACAAAGGAGATGAGGCAGGCAAGGAGGTCAGAAGGGAAAAGGACCCCCCCTGCCCCCACCCACTAGACAGCCAATGACACTCCCTGGCAACACAAGCTCTCTATGACATCACAGGCCCTGCTGACATCACAAAGGAGAGGAGGCAGGCAAGGAGGTCAGAAGGGAAAAGGACCCCCCTGCCCCTTCCCACTAGCAGCAGCCAATGACACTCCTTGGTGAGCTTTCAAGGCTGCCGTGTTGCTTCCTCGGTGGCCACTAATTGTTCCTGAGGTCCTTGGCTGTAACCTCTTGTGGTCTCCTCTTGAGCGTAGTCTCTGCTCTTCGGAGTCCTCTCAGGAGTCTCTTAGCAGCTCTTCAGTGCTCCATGGGGAGATGTCCTGGTTGTGCTCTGACTTTCCTGCACTGCTTCTTTCCGTGTGGCCCCAACGGCTCTTTCTGCCAGAACCTGAAGAGCATCTATAACGGTCAGTTAGACATTTATTGCTCTTTTCGCTAATGAGGTCCCAGCCTGGAACATGAAATCTTGTCCCCGGGCAGGAAATCTTGCCTTTTTATGTCGTTTATATAAAGGCGGCCTCTTCACTCTCTGCCACGCTGGTTCTCCTGCAAGCTTTGCTATAAAGATACAGTCAGGGAGACATACATCAAATACAGGCAGGCACAAAAAAGAACGGGCAAAAAACCTAGCCAGTTTCTCTTCAGCATGCTAGAAGTTTGGGGGGGGGGAAGCCACTTTGGGGAAATCTTAAAGAAAAGGAGATGTCACGAGAACTGGTTACAACTAGTCATGGTGAGTTTTGTCTTGTGGCCCAGCAGCCACCTCACAAAAGTTAGGCAGGGTGAGATGGAGCCTAATCAGATCCATTTGGAGTTCAGAACCGAGACTAATCCTTAGTCCAAATTATTTCTCTACACGTAGACCTCAGATTCAGCAGGAGCTCACAGGAGCACAGCTCCTGAACCTTTCTGAGGGTTACCCCTCTTCCTCCCCACCTACCTACCTTGTCCAGTGAGTAGTAGGTGCAGTTGCATAACATTTTCTGAATTAGGAGAGCAGGCAGCCAGCCAGCCAGCCAGCCACCAGGGGCTTTGCCACAGCTCCAGCAGCCCTCATTAACTTGCCTGGGGCTCTCCTTTCTTGCATCGGGTAGCTTCTGGCTGAGGGGGTGGCGGCCACATATGCTAATGAGCTTCACCACCTATTTTTCTACAAAATGACTCCTGCCTCTATGGTCCCTGTATGCAAACGTGGGGGTTGCTTCTCACGGGGATAAATTTCAGAGTGGGAAATGGTGTGCCTAGAGTGAGGCGGTGAATCCCAAGATATACGCAGCTCTTGGGAGGTCATGATCTTTTCCAGTGCAATCCCAAACAGAGCTATACTCTTCTTAGGACCCTGGAACCTGAAGGGTTTAGAAGGGAATAACTCTGTTTAGGATTTCAGTTCATTTCCCAGGAAGTTTGGGGGGGTTCTTTCCCCAGGAGGCCCAGTGGAAAGCAACCGTCAGCTGTGGCTCATTCCCTTCCCAGTTAACTTGCGAAAGAAGTGAGAGGACGTGTTAGAGATGGAGCCAGACCAGCAGAACCCGCACAATGTTCCCCTGTCATTCACAGCTTTCCCACTTGGCCTGTCGAGCAAGTGCAGTGATGCACAGGCAAACCAGGGGAAACACACAGGCACAGAATTATGAGTGAAAGACTTGCATTGAAAAGAGATACCATCACATGCAGTACATTTTTTTATTTTTTTGCAACAGTGAGAGTCACAGGTGGGTCCGTGTCCTCTAGCAGCAGAACCTCCAACCCTGAATGAAACGAGGAGGAAGAAGAAGAACCACCTTGCCCTCCACTGCCTGAAGAGTTAAGGAGCAGCTTAGAGCCTCCTTCCTGTGGGGCAGGCGGGGCTGAGAGAGTTCTGAGAGGACCAGGACTGGCCCGAAGTCACCCAGCAGACTGCAGATGGAGGAGGAGGGGGACCAAACCCTTGTTGGACTCAGACATTGTTCTGCTGCTTCAGACCAACACGGAGACCCACCTGAAGAATCTAACCCCCTGTGGCTTGAGAGTAAAGGGGAGGGAGATTCATGTATGCCCCCCAGAGCTCTGTGGGGCATAAATAGGGGTGATAATAGTGTGTGTGGGGGGGTGAGTCTCCAGCACAGAGGATGTTGCCTGGACCAAAGGGACAGGATTCTGAAAGTCTTCTTCAGGAAGTGATGCGTCAGAGACAGTGCATTGTAGTGGTCAGAGTTGTGGGAGACCAAGGTTCAAAGCTCGGTTCCCTTGAGGAAGCTCATTGGGGGTGCCGGGGGGGCAGGTATACCCACTCTCAGCCTGTTCTCCCTCACGAGGTTGTTGTGTTGATAAAATGGAGGAGAGGAGAGCAAATGGGAGCTCTCCCACTGGGGAGAAAGGCTGAGTAGGAACAAAACACATGAGAAATTAAAAAGAATCAGACTCACTTTTCATCTTTAGTGAAAGGCAAGACTATGCAAGATACAAAAAACCCCTTTGGAATCCTTTTTATACATGGCTTGATACTTTGGCATAATTCTTTTTTTTATATGCGACATGAGTAGAAAGAAGGTACTTATATCCAAACTAGTTAAGTTTTAAGTTGTTAGACCATAAGATTATGTAACCTATGACTTACAGTTACTGTATATTTCTTATATGTGTATTGGACTCTCTTGTTTTATATTATAATGCACAAGCAGCATCCCCTTTCCTTGCTCCTCCCTAGCCCTTATCCCAACCCCTGTCGTCTTTAAAATGCAATAAAATATTTAACTGGGACAGAAATTTAAAAGGCAAGGATTCTGGGATTAGGAAGGCTTGCACACTCAGTATAACAGGTCACGAGCCCCATCCATTTTGAGGGAGACCGAGAGCATTCAACAGAGGGCCACTGCCGGTGATGTCTGCGCATGTCGCATTTGTGCAGCCTGGTCGAGCTGATGCTTGTGTTGTTTGCAAGAGCCACACAAGCCTCCCAGGTCTTTCTGGAAAAGGTAATAAGAGGGTTGTGTGAGCACTGGGCTATTTCATGCCAGCTCTAATATCTCTTCTCCCACCCTAAAGGAACGTCTTCAGTACGTGGAGCTTTGTGTGATCTGACCTGCAAATGGAGCGGGCTCAGAGCCTAAAAAGAACCGGGATTCGCTACCTGAGAGCTGAAGTTTCAGGGTGATTTTTTTAATGGATTCTTTCTCCTGATAAGGACTTGAGGAAACCTTTAGCAAACAGTTTAAGTCACATAAGGAGTCTCCTACTGAATCCTCGTTCAGATTGAAACAGTTTAATATTAGGAGGAACATCTTTTTTGCAGAAATTGTGTATTGAGTTTTTTAACGGAAGTAATTTCTGTCCCAAGATTGCCGTTTATAATCCAGCAGAACATTTGCATTGTGTTCGGTATCATGACACAGTGTCTGAGTTTGTTTTTCCATTTGATTTTGTTAGGAAATTTCTTTTTTTCTCCCTGTGAAATTAAAATTTTGAAGAATGTGCACTATTTCAGAATTAAACTTTTTCTAGCTCCAGTTTTTAGCATTAGAAAAATTGGTGTTACCTAACACTGAAAAGTAAAGCTATGCCATTTTTTTAATGGGAATGATTGGAAAAATTAACCCTACTTCTAAGCCAGAAAGACTAGACGACTTTATGTCTTACCTGTACATTTCTGCAGTCTCTCTATCAAGATTTTTTTGTAAAGTCAACATTGATTGCTTGGGGGGGGATTATTGTATGACTGATAAGTATTATTTGTCTTCATATTTTTTTAGAAAGTTTTCCTTCTGGCCTTTAAAACAACAGTACCGCAGAGTCAGAAACAACTGGTGCGTGCACTGGGGACTACTACCTACCTGTGGCCCATGTTAGGAGAAATTTCGGCATCCTCTTAAAATCCCTTCTGCTCTCTGACAGTTTTTTGTGAGCTACAAAAACACAAACCTGTCAAGCTGGTCAGAGCAGCCCGTTGCTCGATGTGTCATGCAATGCAGAAGGTTTTTTCTGTGTTCTGTACACTGGGAAATAAGCCAGGAATAAATCTCTTGGAAGGACAGCAGAAACAGCAGTGTGCTGATAATTTTTTAAATAGGCAAACGTTTATTCTGTGTTTATATGTATCAGTTTGTATTTATGATGTATCCATCTGCATTAAATATGCATATTAATTTATATGTGAGCGGTGCAATCCTAGGGTTTGAGAGTAAACAAGAATTCCATTTAGAATTTGATGGGCGAGATGGAAAGGAGCTGTTCTGGTAGATGGAGGGTGAGGCTGCAAAGGCCCTTGAATCCTGGGTCTGGTTATGTTAATGTTAGCCAAACGGTTAATGACGCCTCTTCTTCTGGCATCGCCTGTGAGGGGACTGAGTCATAAGGGAGGGTGGTCTCTGTTTCTCCTCTGTCTCTAAGCAACGTGTCGTCATCACACAAAATGCCGGAGTGGCAGCTTGTGCCAGCCTTCCTGGACACCCTGAATGGTCAGTGACTTCCAGATAGTCCTGAGAAGGCATTCCTGAGAGGAAGCCCTCTTGGAGAAGAACCCGGAGGAGGAGGGTTCTCTGAGCAAACCCATGTAGGAGTCCTCTCTTGGGGGGCGAAAGCAGGTCTACTTGAAACTAAATCCTGTTTTATTCAACCGTGCTTACTGCTATGAAAGTGTTTGTAAGGATACAGCCTTGGGTGTGGGAAGGTGAGCCCCTCTTTCATTCCTTGAGATGGCATTTGCAGTTTCTGTAGGAGTCCTGTAGGAATGGGTCTCAGCTATTTAGCAGCACAGCCGTCACTTTCACACATATGTTGCTCTCAAGTGTGCTTCACTGGGGATAGAGTTAAAATGAAAAAAGTTATTTAAATTAAAGCAGTTGCTTTAAACATATTCAGCTTATGTTTAGTTTGTTTGCATCGACTTACACAAACCCCTCCCCTGCATTATAACTGACCATGAGCCCTATTGCGATAACATTTTTGGCTACAGCCCTGAATAGTCCCCCTAAAATTTGACAAGCTTTTGTTGGGATAAATGGATACTCTCCATATACTCTGTCAATGTAAGTACTTATATCTTCTCAGAATGTAATGAGATTTTTCTACTTCATGCCCTCCAAACCAGTTTCCAGCACATCTTAAGAAGAATTAAAAGTTATTTAGAAGTAACTATCTAAAGAGCACATTAGTAAAAAGAAGAAAAGGTTAGAGTAAAAAGGGGAAGGAAAAAGGGTACTAGAAAAAGGGTACTAGAACTGCATATGACTATATAAAAACAACTAGAAAGGTTCCAGGTATATGAAAAGAAAAGATAATAACTGTAAGTCATAGGTTACTAATTTTTGGGGCCCATAGTTTACATTTTAAACAGTTAGGAACTGATTGTTGAAAGGCTCTTTCATTGGGTATTCAAAACAGATAGAGGGTTTACACAGAAGTATCAAACCATGTATAAAAAGGATTCCAAAGTTTTCGAACCTCCTGTATCGTCTTGCCTCTCAATAAGGCAGATAGAGAGTCCAGTTTGGCTGTTTCTAATATTTTTCCAGTTAATTCTTGTTTAGTTGGTACTTCTTGATGTTTCTATTTTCAGGCAATCAAGATCCTTGCTGCTGGGTTGATGTGTGCCATTAACTGTTTTGCCTCTTTTGGATCGTCACCGGAATATATATTCAATAAAAACAATTCAGTTTGAATTTAATTTGTATTTTTAATATCTTCTGCAATATCTCATGTACCATCTCCCAGTAACTCGAAAGAGTTACAAGACCACCACATGTGCTAAAATGTTCCAGGCTGGGTATTACATTTCCAACATTTGTTAAAAATATGGAGCACAGGTCCATCAGTGGCTATTAGCCACAGTGTGTGTGTATATATAAAATTTTTTGCCACTGTGTGACACAGAGTGTTGGACTGGATGGGCCGTTGGCCTGATCCAACATGGCTTCTCTTATGTTCTTATGTAGAGACATTAGTATACATTTTTAAAAGTTTTTCAGAGGTTACATACCACCTATAAAAATTTTTATATACACATTCTTTAAAAGTAACTGCTTTAGTTAACTTTATATTAAATTTCCATAAACCCTCCCATTCATCTATATCAATATTGTCGCCTGTGTTTCTTGCCCATTTAATCATACAATCTTTTATAATTTCATCCTGCATTTTCATTTGTAATAGAAAAGAATATGTTTTTGTAATCATCTTCTCTTGAGGACCCAAAATTATTTTATCAAAATCATATTAGTCAGTAGCAAAACCAACCGTTTTATCTTTCATGTATCTAGACTCCACTTATAACCTTAGCCACCAGTTCATAATGATATTCAGGGATTCAAGTTATTCTTTAGTTTTCAATTCATTGTTTTCTTTCAGAAGCTCTTCATATCTCCCTATCATATTTTGGGTCAGTAATTTTGGTTGAACAAAGGCTCTACTGGTAAAACCCATTTTGGTATTTTTTTTTGTATACTTTTGATTTCAGCCAAACCCATGCTGAGTGAAGAGATTTTCACAGCAAATGATTTTTGAAATAGCTGTGGCCTTCTAATTTCTGATACCATAAATAAGAATGCCAACCCATGGTGAGATTATGGCCTTCTAAAAGTAATATTCTTTTCTCATTCAGTAGCATCCATTTTTCATCCAAGTCAATACACAAGCTTCATAGTATAGTTGCCAATCAGGCAACGCAAAACCAGCTCTTTCCTTTGAGTCCTGTAAAGCTTTCAGTTTAATTATTGTTTTTTTGTTTTGCCAAATAAATACAGAAGTCAGTTTATGTAATTCTTGGAAAAAACATTTTGGCAACAAAATTGGAATGGCTTAAAATAAAAACAACAGTCTTAATAACCCTAACCTTTTCTTCTCTTTACTGTAAACTTAATAAAAATACTTAAAACGGAAACAAACATTCGTAAACAACTCAACTTTTATTCCAAACCTGTGTTGTATCCTTTTGGAAAACTGGTAACATTCCCACTGCTTGGGGGTGGGGGGTGGGGATGCCCCTGTCTTCTGGCTGAATGTCTGACCCCCTCCCAAAATACTAGAACTCAAGGGCATCCAATGCAAGTGATGGGCTGTAGGTTCAGGATGGACAAAAGGAAACACTACTTTACACAGGGATAAAAATGTGGCATTTGCTGCCAGAGGATGCAGAGATACCCAAAGGAATAAACAACGTGAAGAGGGGGTCAGAGAGATTCATGGCTCCTAGCCAAGGTGACTGAGAGGAACCTCCACATTCAGAGGCACTAATCCCCTGAATCCCAAAGCCAGGAGGCAGCATCAGGGGAAGGCTTCGGCCTCTCTGCCCTGTTGTTGGCCCTCCAGAGGAACTGGTTGGCCACTGTGTGAGACAGGAGGCTGGACTAGATGGACCCTCCCTGGTCTAATCCAGCAGGGCTCTTCTGATGTTCTTCTCAGGGGAAGTCCTCAGCCTCTCTGCCCTGTTGTTGGCCCTCCACAGGAACTGGGTGGCCACTGTGTGAGAAAGGAGACTGGACTAGATGGACTCTCCCTGGTCTGATCCAGCAGGGCTCTTCTGATGTTCTTCTCAGGGGAAGTCCTCAGCCTCTCTGCCCTGTTGTCCCTCCAGAGGGACTGGTTGGCCTCTGTGTGATACAGGAGGCTGGACTAGATGGACCCTCCCTGGTCTGATCCAGCAGGGCTCTTCTGATGTTCTTCTCAGGGGAAGTCCTCAGCCTCTCTGCCCTGTTGTCCCTCCAGAGGGACTGGTTGGCCTCTGTGTGAGACAGGAGGCTGGACTAGATGGACTCTCCCTGGTCTGATCCAGCAGGGCTCTTCTGATGTTCTTCTCAGGGGAAGTCCTCAGCCTCTCTGCCCTGTTGTCCCTCCAGAGGGACTGGTTGGCCTCTGTGTGATACAGGAGGCTGGACTAGATGGACCCTCCCTGGTCTGATCCAGCAGGGCTCTTCTGATGTTCTTCTCAGGGGAAGTCCTCAGCCTCTCTGCCCTGTTGTCCCTCCAGAGGGACTGGTTGGCCTCTGTGTGAGACAGGAGGCTGGACTAGATGGACCCTCAATGGTCTGACCCAGCAGGGCTCTTCTGATGTTCTTCTCAAGGGAAGACCTTGCCTTTATGCCCTGTTGTTGGCCCTCCAGAGGAACTGGTTGGCCACTGTGTGAGGCAGGAGGCTGGACTAGATGGACCCTCCCTGGTCTGATCCAGCAGGGCTCTTCTGATGTTCTTTTCAGGGGAAGGCCTCAGCCTCTCTGCCCGGTTGTTGGCTCTCCAGAGGAACTGGTTGCCCACTGTGTGAGACAGGAGGCTGGACTAGATGGACCTTCACTGGTCTGACCCAGCAGGGCTCTTCTGATGTTCTTCTCAGGGGAAGTCCTCAGCCTCTTTGCCCTGTTGTCCCTCCAGAGGGACTGGTTGGCCTCTGTGTGAGACAGGAGGCTGGACTAGATGGACCCTCTCTGGTCTGACCCAGCAGGGCTCTTCTGATGTTCTTCTCAAGGGAAGACCTTGCCTTTATGCCCTGTTGTTGGCCCTCCAGAGGAACTGGTTGGCCACTGTGTGAGGCAGGAGGCTGGACTAGATGGACCCTCCCTGGTCTGATCCAGCAGGGCTCTTCTGATGTTCTTCTCAGGGGAAGGCCTCAGCCTCTCTGCCCTGTTGTTGGCTCTCCAGAGGAACTGGTTGGCCACTGTGTGAGACAGGAGGCTGGACTAGATGGACCTTCACTGGTCTGACCCAGCAGGGCTCTTCTGATGTTCTTCTCAGGGGAAGTCCTCAGCCTCTTTGCCCTGTTGTCCCTCCAGAGGGACTGGTTGCCCTCTGTGTGAGACAGGAGGCTGGACTAGATGGACCCTCCCTGGTCTGATCCAGCAGGGTTCTTCTGATGTTCTCCTCAGGAGAAGGCCTCAGCCTCTCTGCCCTGCTGTTGGCCTCCAGAGGAACTAGTTGGTCCCTGTGTGGGAGAGGAGGCTGGACTAGGAGGCTGTCCAGTTCCCTGGTCTGATCCAGCTGGGCTCTTCTGATGTCCTTCTCAGGGGAAGGTCTCAGCCTCTCTGCTCTGTTGTTGGCCTCCAGAGGAACTGGTTGGCCACTGTGTGAGTCAGGAGGTTGGACTAGATGGACCCTCCCTGGTCTGATCCAGCTGGGCTCTTCTGATGTTCTCCTCAGGGGAAGGCCTCAGCCTCTCTGCCCTGTTGTTGGCCTCCAGAGTAACTGGTTGGCCACTATGTGAGGCAGGAGGCTGGACTGGATGGACAACTAGCTTGACCCTGTAGGGCTCTTCTGATGTTTTTATTGTAGCTGGCTCATATTAGGGTTTGTAAAGGTGGATTTATTTGTAAGGATTGGAGATGGATCAGCATGCAAGAGTTTCTTCTATAAAGAAGAGAGGAAATGTTTATTTCCTTTTTTTAAAGATGCCATTTCAAAGACATCCGGCCAGTTTAATAGGAAACAGTTTCCTCTTTATTAAGCAAAATGTTCATGCTGATCTTTTTTCCTTGTAGAAAAATTTAGTCTCTTGAAAAGTCATACCATATGCTAGGTACTTCTCACAAGAAGCCAAAGTGCTTGAAAAAAAGAATTAAACACATTTACTTAAGAGTTGTATGAAAGCTACACCAATTTAGTATAAGAGGTTTTTGCCACTCTAGAGAGGGAAGTTAATGCAATTCTACAAAATTGCTCCTTGTCTTTTATCCACAGATTTGTGTTTCTTTAAATAAGTTTCTGTCTGCGAGTCTCACTGGGCTTTTTCTAAGCCAGGCAAAGATGCCTCCTTCTGCTGTGTGGAAGAAGCACTAGAGGTTGTGCGTGTTTGTGTGGTGAGAGGATGTGGAGATGTTTTGACAAGGCCTAGTAATGACACCATCCCATCATGACCCACCGTTTCTGCTCTCCCTGGGGCAAAGCCACTGGCTAAAAAGAGCTCTCTGCAGCCGCTTCTGGCAGACAGAGCTTTTCCCCGTCTATGGATTTCCTGCCTGGCACGTTGACTTCTTCCCAGGTAGACGCCGCATTCCCACCCCACCCCACCCCCCAGCATTTAGACCAAAAAGGTGGCTATCCCGCAATACAACTGTGAGATTTTCACATCCAGCAAAAGCTGGTTAGCCTATGAGAGAATGATCTTGAAATGTCTCACGCCGTTTGCATAACTGTTTGTGTTCTTGAAATATTGACTAGTTGCCCTCAAAGAAGCAATTTTAGAGGTTACAGAAGCCATTCTAAAATGGAGCGAGCACCTTTGAGCCCAACAGAATTCTTGGGGCATGAACTTTTGAGAGTCAACACTCTGACAAACGGAGCTTCAACTCTCAAAAGCTCATCATACCCTGAAAATCTTGTTATCATGGAGACAAGGACAGCTGCCCTCTTCAAGAAGTCACTCTAATAACAGGAGAATGTGGAGGGCAATTGGGCGGTGGCATGTTCTCTCCGAGGAAAGCACAATTTGTATACATCATTATAACCTGGATTTATTTTTTGTTCATTGGCAGTGCTTGGTCATGTGTTGTCCAGAAGGGTTTTCTCTTAAGTTAGAAAAGCTGTTCAAAACCTTCTCTTGTAGACTGACTGACCTCTGGTAACTGAAGTGCACAACTTAGATTAAAGAGAGAACCGGGGGATTTCAGAAGCCACCAAATCATAGATCAGTAGATGACAGGACTATAAAATTTGGGAGCAAGTTCCACCTGTTTTAGAACGGAAACATTGTCCAGCAGAAGGGGGAAAGGGGGGAGGTGTGTAAACGGTTTCGCTGATTCCCTAAACACACTCCCAAGTTTGCAGTTGTGGGTATTGCTTCACAATTGTGCTCCTACTGAAACCATTAGCAGAGAAAGGAAGAGTGCTAGTTATTTACTCTCTTGAGGGTTCTAGATTGTGATGGGCGAAGATATTAAAAGCAGCTCTCTCTCTAAAGGGGTAAGCTGAACTTTTTCAAACAGTTCTGTAGACTCCTACCCATGGAGTAGTTGGAGCTGAAGTATGTGTCTTCTGAATTTATTTCTCTTCCAGGGCAGATATCAGTAGATGGATTTATGAACTACTTGAGCGGAGAGGAGAACGGGGTGGTTCCACCTGAAAAACTGGACCTGAACGAAGACATGACCCAGCCTCTGCCGCACTATTTGATCAACTCCTCACACAACACCTACCTCACAGGTAGGAGACATGGAAGAGCGAATCAGCTTGTTCACAAAGCAGAGAATGCCGATGCATGTTAAGAGCAGGACAACTGGCAAAAAAAGCTGGTGGGTTGCAGGAACCTTCCCAGACAGGGTGACAGTCGTTCCTTCAAGGGTAGGGAACTGCTGATGATCTCTCTCTGTACAACCGCTGGTCATGACGGAGCATGACCTCCCCACCTTCTACCACAAAGACCTCCTGCTCCCCTCCCGGCCTGGGGGAGAACTCCACTGGCAGATTTCCCCATCCCCTCTCCCTCCTTTCTGAAATGTGTCCTCCTCACAAGGAGGGCAGTGCCTTAGCAAGACTTCCAAAGAGGTTTCTGGCCCGGAGAACTCCCTTTGCTGCTATGAATCTTGGGAAAAACAGTTCCCTGAGCATTTCCCAAGTCAGGTGCAAAGCATTTGGACAGCAGTTCTGGTGCTCCAGGACCCAAACAGGTTTCCCCACCTGGCATTACCCACTTCCCAAAAATACTTGGCGTGCCCCAAGGTGTTGGGGGGGGGGGCATGGCTCCTGCTGGAACCGGTCGGGGACAGGTGCCCCCCCGATGAGTTGGGTGGGGTTGGATCTCGGTTAGTCTCAGTTCTGGCCTGGCCCTTGAACTACCACAGTGCAGTGGTCACCTCGAGAGGGCTCTTGTGGGAAGCGGTGTGTTTAAAAGTCCACCCCCCCCACCCATATGGGGGAGAAACTCCCTGCTTGTTCTTTTGAAGCACCACAAGCTCTATTTTCCAGGCTCTGACATTAGGCTCTCTGCAACTGCTTAAAAAACAAGTTTAATATTGTGTAGTTCTAATGATCAGATAAACTTAAATATTAGAAGTCAGTATTTCTGTATTGCTTGACCTTTGATGGAGTCCCTTGTCAACGGTTTTGTCTGTAATTTATATTGTTAACATAGGATGAAAATTTTAATTTTAAAAAATTTCATTTTGTTATTAGTCACTGGGGAGTGTCAGTCCCTTTGACTTCAGCTTCAGGGCCAAACATGGAAGACGATCGCTGGAGTCAAGCACATAGCTTAAAGTGGTACCTACAAGAGGTGACATTGCCAATTTTATAAAATTACCTTCTAAGGGTTGGTTTCAAGAGCAGCACCCATCACTGCTAAATAGAATCTACGTGCCGAAGATGGCAATGAGCGTGAATTGTTTTTAACTGAGATAACACCAATAATTAGGCAGTCAGGTTGTTATTTTCTGTGTAACATCAAAAATAGTAGTTAGGGAAAAAATGTTCGTCAAATCACCCATTCTGCATATGATGATAGCAATTTCTCATCTATTGTGTGGTACAAACAGGCTTTGAATGTCACGGAGCTAGATTAATCCAAGGTGAAAAGATGCAGGAGAAAGAACAATTGCCCAGAATGTTTCATAAAACGATTTTTGTGCCTCATTGCCATACAGACTACCCATCAGTGTTTACCATTTTTGATGAAAACCAAATGCTATTTTTGCACATTATGCCTCTTTTTGTGATGGCCTTTTTTCTAACCGGTTGCTTGATGGTTGCATATTGCAGGGGTGGCCAACTGTAGCTCTCCAGATGTTTTTTTTGCCTACAACTCCCATCAGCCCCAGCCAGCATGGCCAATGGCTGGGGCTGATGGGAGTTGTAGGCAAAAAAAACATCTGGAGAGCTACCCTTGGCCACCCCTGGCATGTTATGTAGCACAAAGCAAGTGTGATGCATTTTCCTAATTTCGATCCCCAGCTAAGCTTTGAAATAAACTTCTTACTAGAGCCCCCTTTAAAATCTGTATCTCAGACTTCTCCCAAATGGGTTTTTCTTCAACATGAAGGCTATTTTTGGTGGGGAATTGAGGAATTATTGTTTAAGTCATTGGTCTCCAGTTTTCACCAGTCAGTGTTTATTTATTTTATTTTATTTATATCCCGCCCTTCCCTGGCGGGCTCAGAGTGGCTGAGAAGAAGTGTTGGGTGAGAAGAAGGCACAAAATTGCCCACATTTCTCTGATATGCATCTGCTGAAGAGATGCGGCTGAGGGAGATGGGCCCTGGCTCTCTTTCATGGTCCAGGGTGATGTTTGAGGATGGGACTGAAGGGCCAGCGAAGCACCAGAGCTTGCTTTCCAGACAAGGCCCGTCTCAGTGTGAAGAGCACCAGGCCTTGTCTCAGGCACAAACAGTATTTTTGCATTTTGTTCTGACTGAACCAGTCGGCAGAGCTCCAGCATCCCACCTTCCGGTGTTAGGTTTTGAGCATCTGTCTATGGATGGGTAGACCAGGACTCAAACCCCTCCTCTCCCATGGGACTCACTTTCTCGGACTTGCCTACCTTGCAGGACGGTTATGAGGGCAGGATTGGGAGGAGGGCACTAGGCCTCTTGCCTTGAGCTCCATGAAGGGGGGGCCACTGGGCTCAAGATGAGGGGATCGTTTGCCCCCTCCCCACCAAAACCTTTCTGTTGTGGCAGCCACACCCAGCAGTAGGTAAAATCACTTCATCTTGTCCTACCATTTGGCTTGTGACTTTTTAGCTTGGGGGCCAGTATACATTGGTGGGGAGTTTATTAATACCGGAAATATTTCTGCCCCACCCACTACCACAGTGCGCTCTCAGGGCAGTTAAGAAAGCAAGGATAGCAAAGTAGAACGTTTGGAGGTGTTTTTTTTTTTTTTTTTTAAGAGGCAGAATTGTCAAAAGTAGAATTCAGCTAAAATTGTGGTCAGAAAGCCACAAGAACAATTCTGGGTTCCAATAAAAGGGGCGGGGGGAGAGAGATTTGCGCCTCTTGCTTGAAGTATAGCCATGTTGGCACCGGGAGGCCCAGTGCTGGAGAGAATTCCATAATTAAACTCCACAGGTGAGAATCCCCTTTCATAGAATCAGAGGCCCTCTGAACAGAGTTGCCCTCCCCACAGCAGGGGTGTGTGTGTGTGTCTACCCCAGCAGCAGGGACGTGCATGGGATTAACACTGGAGTTGGAACGGACAGGGAAACTGACGTGGCTGCTCTGTGCGCAGTTCTGCTGATCTGCACCACAGCATCATTTCCAGTTTTGGTACAGGACAAAAATTCATGCTGGGTTAAAGCAATTCTTGGGTATATTTCAGATGACAAGATTCCGCCCCCATGAACATTTTGAAAGCATTGATTGTGATTTCAGTTTTGAACTTCAGAGCGACTCTAGACAGATCAACACAAATCACCTCGGCAGAGCTGCTCCTTGGGTGTGCATCTCTCCTACTAAAGAGATGGAACTGTTCATCACCTTGTAGAACCAAGGAGCAGGAGAGAAAGGAGGTGCTCTGGAGGAGTAGCTGTTCATGGTCTGAGATGCAGACGGCTGAGCCTCCCCCCCCCGCCCTCCCTAAATGGTGCAGCTGCTGCCCCCCCCCACCTGAAAACCAAAGGGGTGGGGCTCTGCAGCTTCTTCAAGGGGAAGGGGGCAGGCTTTGAAGGGGCTTGTTGCAGTTCTGCAAGATCTGTTTTGCCTGTCTCTCATGCCGCATGTCTAGAAAAGTCCTGTGCATTTGTTGCCTAAAAGTCTGTTGAAAGACATGGAACGTCCTTGGTCAGTATTGTCAGTGTTGGTCTGAAATGTCATGCCTACAGGAAGCTGTAGTGTGTGTGTGTCTTCCATAGTGTGACTCGACAAGCACACTCAGGGCTCATCTGGCAGGTTTGGGGGTGTCTTTTTTAGCAGTATCAAATATACCAGGGGTGGCCAACGGTAGCTCTCCAGATGTTTTTTGCCTACAACTCCCATCAGCCACAGCCATTGGTCATGCTGGCTGGGGCTGATGGGAGTTGTAGGCAAAAAAACATCTGGAGAGCTACCGCTGGCCACCCCTGAAATATACCTTTGAAACGATGCAGTTTTAAATGAAATCTGAATGTAACATTGTAGTATTGTTTTTAAAATTTTAGTTATCATTGTCTGCTGCACCCACCCTGAGCCCTGCTGCATGGAGGTGGGGGGGCAGGATAGAAATCCAAATACATAAATAGACACCCTTCTCCTCTGCCCATTGACTTCAATGGACTTAGAAGGGCCTCTTTCTTCATAGGGTGTCTAAAAAGGTTAAGTGCTGCCGAAACCTGCCTGTTAGAAAAGGCCAACAGTTGGGAGTTTGCATGGTTTTTTTTGGCGGAAGGGAGATGACCAGAGATAGAATGTGGAATGTTCATTTATTATGAATGGGTGGCTGTAGCAACATTCTCCACTTTTGCCCCATTCATGCAATCCTAGAATTCCGGCTACTCCAGCCAAATGGATTTCAAGTAGGGTTGGCATCAGGCAAGAGAGAACTAATTCTTCGCAGAAGTGCCACACGATGTGGCAGCTGCCATTTGATCGTCTGGCATTAAAAAGGCTTGCGCTGACTGGTGAGGGGAGGTGCGTTCGCGGTTCCCAGCCAGACTCCGGGGGATGGTTCCTTCCCTCCTGCCCTCCTCCCACCTTAGCAGAGGCTAGAGTGAGGGCACCCTGCTATGCCACTTTCCCAGGGCAAATGCACTGACAAACATCCTGAGTGGTGAAAGCTGACATTTTGCAAATGCCAGCCTCCAGCAGTTTCGTAAATACCAGCTTTCCCCAAAGAAAGGCAAATTCCAGGTGATTTCGGTGGTTTTAGAAGAAGGTAACTCTCCTAAGGACTGCGTCCCCTTCTGTCAATCTTGCAAAATGAATGAGTTTTGAAATACATTCTGCTTTTTGTTGTTCCCGTTAATGAATTCTAAGTACAGCCAGCAAGCGTGGTTTTATTGCTTATGGCTTAACTATTCTTTTAAAAAGGGGACCTTTAAAAATAATTTTTTTTGTCCAGTGGCATCTTTTAAGTTTTAACTGTTTTGCAAAGAACAAAGGCTGAGTCCAGTGGCATCTTTAAGACCAACCAATTCCGAGCTCTCTTCTCACGACCTGAGTTCGATCCCAGCGGAAGCTGGGTTCAGGTAGCAGGCTCTAAGTTGACTCAGCCTTCCATCCTTCCGAGGTCGGTAAAAGGAGTCCCCAGCTTGCTGGGGGGAAAGCATAGATGACTGGGGAAGGCAAGGGCAAACCACCCCGTAAAAAGTCTGCCATGAAAATGTCGTGATGCAACGTCATCCCAGAGTTGGAAACGACTGGTGCTTGCACAGGGGACTACCTTGACCTTTTTATATATATATTACAAGATAAGCACGAAAGAGGCTGTATGACACAGGGGTGGCCAAACTGTAGCTCAGGAGCCACATGTGGCTCTTTTACACATATTGTGTGTCTCTCGAAGCCCCTGCTGTCTCCTTGGCCGGTTTGGAGAAGGCATTTGTCTCTTTAAGTCACTTCTCAAAGTCAAGCCAGCTGGCAGCTTGGAGAAGGCATTTGCTTTTTTCCACCTCTCCCTCCCCCCACCCCCGTCTATTTGCCTTCCTTCCTGCCTGCCTTCCTTCCTTCCTTCCTGCCTTCCTTCCTGCCTTCTTGTGTAAGAATCCTGGGCTTCCTTGCTGGTCTCCCATCCAAGCAGTAACCAGGGCTGACCCTACTTAGCTTCAGAGAGCCGGCGAGATCAGGCTAATCTGGGCCATGCAATCAGGGCCCGTGGGTTTACTCAGCAATAAGTCCCCATTTTATTCAGTGAGGCTTCCTCCTAGGAAAGAGGACTGCAGCTGGTTCTTCTTCCAGGCTCTGTGTTTGGCCCATTCCCTTGGGGGTCTGGGGTCCCTTCCTGGTTTTATTGGCCCCTCTGCAATGCAAGGAAGAGGTCAGCTGTCTTCAGCAGCAAGGGCTCTTTGCCTGCAGCCCTCAGCCGCACTGGCGAAATAACCCCAAACTTGGCAACCTTTTATGATGGTGAGTTCCTCTAGCAAACGTACACGTGACCAAGCATTTGCAGTCCACAGCCTGGACCGGTTTAGTCATGGAGGGCCTGGCTGAAGATCCCCTTTTGTCTTGTGCAGGAGTGCTTGCGGAATAACTCCCGAGGAGTCAGAGTCAGCCATAGCTGGATGTTAAAAAATGGCACCCCTCCCACCATGAAGATCTACCTATTTTTGGAGGGGGAAGGGGTGCTGGTGGCATTCCCCTTGCTCTGGGGCAGCTGCCCCCTCTGCCCCTCCAGATCTGGCCCTGGAGTCGGCGCAGTCTCCCCCCCCCCCCACTTTCCCGGGTTTCATGACGCAGAATTTGGAGGAAGTGGGCTGAGGGGATTTTTTCTTCCTTCCTGGTCACCCTGTGAAGCTGACTAGCATTAAATGTTGGCAGGATGAAAGGCAGGCCTTGGATTCAGCAGGAACTCACAGGAGCGCAGTTCCTGAACCTTTCTGAGGGTTCCCCCTCCTCCTCTCCCCATTGTCCATGGAATAGGAGGTGCAGCTGCATAACAATCCTTGGGTGAGCTCCACCACCTATTTTTCTACAAAACAACTCCTGTTGAAAGGAAATGCTGATTGTGTGCTTTCACACACCCTGAATAAAGCACCTTCAGCACGCTTTCCAATACACTTCCCCACTGGATTTGACTGTGTGAAATGGCAAAATCCACCAGTTTAATGGTCACTGAAGTGGAATGACACTGCCTTACTTAGCAGGTGTGAAAGTGCCCTTTGAAACCGCGGGGAGTGGATTTGTGGAACTCGGCTGCCTTAGGATGTGGCGCTTCACACTGATTTAAGTGGATTTTAAATCTGTTGCGCAGTTTGTGAGATATTTTGTTCACCCATTAAAGATATTTGAATGGCTCCCCCCGCCCCGGTGTGATGCATGATATGTTTGCCCCCCCAGCCCCCGTTTGGTGCATGACGGGCTGCTGTTCCTGTGCAAGGCTGTGGAGCAGTCGAAGTCCAGGGCGTTGCCTCCAACTTGGAGCCAGTCAGTGGTGGCTTCGTGGAGACTTTGCTGGGTCCCTCTACCTGGAGAGGCTCCTCTGCTCCACACCCTTGGCCTGTCCCAGGCAGCGAGAGGGAGGCTTCTTGCACTCCCTGCTGCAGGTATTCTGGGACTCTGCTTTGTGCAAGGGGAGTGAAAGAGGGGGCGGCAGCATTTATTGCAGGAGAGTGCTTCAGGCCCCGGGGGGCGGGGAGAGTTCATCCCTGGAGTTGCATCTAATTAACTATCCCTTGTGGTGAAGGCGGCTGTTTTGCAACAGGACTTAATACCTCACAGAGCTAAAAATCATGAAAACGGAGTGGGTTGGTCTAAGATGCCAGAACCTCCCAAGTACAGAGAGAGTCTGATGAGCAGGGCGAAGCTGTCTGTGGTGGATGCCCAGGGAGGGAGCACAGAGCCTCCCCACTAGAGTGAAGGCAGCCTCTGCTTGCGTCAACATCTCGTGGGACCCGTTTGTCTTTTGAAAGGAGCTGGTGCCACCCTCTGCCCCAAGAGAAGTGGCTCATGGGAGGCTGATGGGTCGGCACACCAGCAGGGAGGGAGCACGATCACTTGCTAGAGAAGGAGACCTAGCAAAATCTTGCAGGAGTTTAATTTCTCTATTTCTAGATAAAGTCAGTCGTTTTTGTAATAAAAGGAGAAAGGTATAAAAGGAAACGTTTGAGACTCCCGATCTTCTTTCCCTCAAGGGAAGCCCCGCAGAGCCCAGTAGTACTTACTGCCGCTTAAATAGAGCTTGTATTTTAAAAACTAGAAGGGAGAGGGGAAGGATCCGAAATTAACTGCAGAACTGAAGCCGTGGTGGGTGGAGGTGTCTCCAACAGCAGGGATGAAGAGTCTGGGCTCAACAGACGCTTTCTCCTGCTAAAATGTGGGGAGCGGTTGAGTGGGGGGACAGGGTGACTCCGCGGGGCATCCGTGTTGGGGGGAGAGAGTCTGGGAGAGCTTTGTGTCAGTGTGAGTTTTTCATGTGGTTGCTCTTTGGGCGTCTCTCTGAGTGTTATCGATTGCCCAGAGCCACGTTTCTAGAGAAGCCGCCCAGAACCACAGTTGCCAGGTTCCTTCCCATGCGTTGGTTGAGTGTGTAATTTTTAGACCTTGGCTCTAGAACAGATAGCCCAGAGTGTTGTTTTAATATAAGCAATGCAGCTCGAGAAAATTATATAGTGCTTACCACATGGACGAGTAAAAAATGTAAACGTATAACCTGGAGTTAGAGACAGAGAGAGTGCACTTTGAGCTTGTGGTGAAAAACGTATGCCTTGCCTTTTATTGGGTTTTGTAACACCACATTTTAAGAAAAATGGTTTGGAATGCAATTTAACCACTACACTTTGTAGACACATTACTATAGCTGGCAACAGCCCATTTTAGTCTTAAGGTACAGCAGCTGTGCTTGTGTTGTTAAAATATTTTCATTTAATGAATATTCAGTTTAGTTGAATATATAAACAACTGAAATTTAGGTATCTAGCGTAGACAAAAGGTGGGCTGTGGTTTGTGAGAAGACACTGCAGTAACATCTGTGCATTCAAGTATACCTTAAAAACAGAAATAGGATCCACCCAGTCTATGGAAAGACCCATTTAAGATGTTCTGTAGCAGGCAGAAGAGGGTTTTAAGGGACATTTCCCTTGCGGGATTGCCCGAATGCTGCCCTTATACATATATTGTTGTTCAGTTGCACAATCGAGTCTGACTCTTTGCCACCCCCTGGACCAAGTCATGCCAGGCCCTCCTGTCTTCCACCATCCTCCGAAGTCTGCTCAAATTCGTGTTTGTTCCATCAGTAACGCTGTCCAGCCATCTCCTCTTTCGCCGCTCCCTTCTTCTTTTGCCTTCTGTCTTTCCCAGCATCAGGGTCTTCTCCGGGGAGTGCTCCTTCTCATTTGGTGGCCAAAGCATTTGAGCTTCAGCTTCAGCCTCTGACCTTCCAGGGAACAGTCAGGGTTGATTTCATGTTTGCTACATCAGTAATGCTGTCCAGCCATCTCCTCTTTCGCCGCTCCCTTCTTCTTTTGCCTTCTGTCTTTCCCAGCATCAGGGTCTTCTGCAGGGAGGGCTCCCTTCTCATTGGGTGGCCAAAGTAGTTTGGGCTTATACATATACTACTGAGTTATTAATTTCTGAAACTAAAACTTAGCAAGCCAAGGGGAAAAAAAAGATTAAGTAATGCTATATTCAATTCCTGAAGTTAATGTAGAAGAAAAACGCTTTGTTATAGATCAAGATGTTAGTCTGTCTGTCGCAATAGACAGGAGCAACAAGTCTGTCCAAGACTAACCAAATCTGTGGGAAGCGTCTCTGAAGAAGTGAGCCGTGACTCACAAAAACTAACCCCCCCCCCCCTGACTACAAATTTTGCTAGTTTTTAAGGTACTAAAGGACTCCTTTCTAATGCTTTGTTATGAATGTGTAAGTGTTTGTAAAAGTGGTATGGCACTAAACAATGTGCCAGGGCACAGAGTGCTTTTGGGGGAAGTCTGGCAAATGTTGGGAATGGGGTTAGTGGGGCCCATTTCAGATGATTTCCAGAGAAGGATGCAGTATTCGCTCACATCAGACTGCCTTAGACTGACTCAGACGCACCCCCCCACACACACACACTCAGCATCCATCCAGGCCAGCATTTTCTGCTCTCAGGCAGAGGGGAGGTCTTTCCCATCCCCTCCTACCTGACCCTTTTAGCTGGAGATGCCAGGGATTGAACCTGGGACCTTTTGCATGCCAAGCAGAGGCTCTGCCACTGAGCTGCAGCCTCTCTTCATGGTTCTCCGGGGTCTCAGACAGAGGTCTTTACGGTCACCTCCTTCCTGGTCCTTTTAACTGGAGATACCGGGGATTGAACCTGGGACCTTCTGCCTGCCAAGCAGAGGCTCTGCCCCTGAGCTACAGCCCCTCTGCATGGCTCTCCAGGGTCACAGGCTGAGGTCTTTCCCATCCCCTCCTACCTGACCCTTTTAGCTGGAGATGCCAGGGATTGAACCTGGGACCTTCTGCATGCCAAGCAGAGACTCTGCTCCTGAGCTACAGCCCCTCTGCATGGCTCTCCAGGGTCTCAGGCTGAGGTCTTTCCCATCCCCTCCTACCTGACCCTTTTAGCTGGAGATGCCAGGGATTGAACCTGGGACCTTCTGCCTGCCAAGCAGAGGCTCTGCCACTGAGCTACAGCCCCTCTGCATGGCTCTCCAGGGTCTCAGGCTGAGGTCTTTACGGTCACCTCCTTCCTGGTCCTTTTAACTGGAGATGCTGGGGATTGAACCTGGGACCTTCTGCATGCCAAGCAGAGGCTCTGTCACTGAGCTATGGCCCCTCTGCATGGCTCTCCAGGATCTCAGGCTGAGGTCTTTCCCATCCCCTCCTACCTGACCCTTTTAGCTGGAGATGCCGGGGATTGAACCTGGGACCTTCTGCATGCCAAGCAGGTGCTCTTCCCAGGGTTTTGATGCAAAAAAGAAATGTCCAAGTTCTTAACCTACTGGAATAGCAACAGTGGATACGTCCATCTACGTGACGTGAATATTTTGTAAGCGCTCATAACGTCAGGAGTGTTTGTCTACATTTTTTAATCTACTGTTAGTTCTATTCATAGTAAACCTTAAGAATCAAAACTGCTGCATAATTAGGGGAAGCAAGGAAGCCTTGCAGTCTGGGAGTACGTTTTCTTTTCTAAAAAAATCTGTTTCCCTGCTAATTGCTGGTCTGCTGGTTCGCTTTTAAGTAACGGAAACGGCTTCCTCAAAGAAACAATATTAAACTACAAAGCAAAACATACACATGGCATGAATTTATTCTTAATTGTATTGACCATTTTCCTAGCCTTTAGTAAAAAAGAAAAAACCAAACAAAAAAATTTGGCAGTACATCCAGTGCTGATTATTTATTTAGAGACATTATAGCTGTTTCCTTCTTTCCCTTCAGGGAAGTATAACATTTATAATCCAGGGCTGCCCTGCGTCAAGGAGAAGAGGGAAAGTAATTTCAAGAGATTCATCCTAAACCTGAGGGGAGAAATGTCATCCTTTTGGCAAAAATAATATTTCCCCTCACCTCTTTCCCTGCTCCTGCAGCCTCTGGCCTTTAATTTGGAGCCAGGCCTGGCCACAGGTTACCCCCTCCTCGCAACTGAGTTTATTACTGTTGTCAGAGTGAAGGACGGACCTCATTGCCGAGCACCAGGAGCAAAGAAACGGGGGCCGTTTATCTGCTGTGATGAACAAGGCAGGCTTTCCCAAACTGCTGTGGAAACAGATCTATCGCGACTTGCTCTGAGTTTCCCTCAGCAGCAAGAAGTTGTGAGAACGACCCTGGCTAAAGACAGTGTGGCATTCTGGGATAGATACCAGTGGGCAGCCATGTCGGTCTGAAGAGCAGGACAAAGTCTGAGTGCAGGGGCACCTTGGAGACCCACAAAATTGTCCAGAATAAAACTCGGTTGCTCTTAAGGCTGCCGCTGGACTCCTGCTTGGTTCAGCTGCTTCAGACCGCCCACTGGGATCTGTCTTCACAGAAGGAACCACATGAAGCCACCTGGAATGGCACTCAGCAGTGTCTGCTTTATTCACAAATCAACAAGCGAAGCCCATTTAGAAGAACCCATGCAGGGGAGCACATCTGCGTCTGCAGAAAGATAGCAAGATGAAGTGAGTTCCAACTCCCAAAAGCTTATGCTAGAATAAGCTTCATTCGCTTTGCCCCTGGGCTCCTTTCTTTATTTCAGTCAACCTCTAAAGGGCCCGTTGCTTGAAACTGCAGAGTTCTCTTTCTGGACACAAAACCACCCCTGTCTCCCTTTGGTGGGGGGCGGGGTCATCTTCTCCAAGTTCTGTTCAGTCCTCGACAGGTAGATCCTGTTGAAGAACCACTGAAAGCCACTGAGGCCCACAGGTGGGTGGCACACAGTTTGGGCGGGGGGTTGGTCGCTGAGCGTCTAATTGAAGGCAGCTTCTTCCGCTGCTGTACTCCGACAGTCTCACAAGCTGTGGTTTCCTGTCTTTTGAAACCAGGTGGTGATTGCACAATGAGAATCCATCCTTTTGCTAGCAAAGTGAATTGTTTCTTCACAGATTTTATAAAATTGGCTGTGGATCACGCTAAAAGGAGCTGACGTGGTGGAAGGAGACATCAGGGCACATAAAGGAAGGCCAGGAACGTACTCACTCCTTTCAGGGGTTGTGAAACTGAGCCTGTGTTGAATCTCTTGTAATTTCTGTTTGCTTTCCTTTGTCCAATTATTCCAGAATGGGAACAGTATACAGCTGGCCCGGGCTCGAATTAAGAAGCAGGAGCGCACAGGAGCCCAGCTCCTGAATCTCCTCCAGCCAGAGTCCGTGTGCAATGGGAAGAGGACTCTCCACTGCACACAGATCCCGGGACTGGCTTCTCATGCTGGGTGCTTTGAGCCGCCCAGTGAGAGAAGCCTCCAGCCCCTCCCTCCCTCTGTCCCCATCTTCTTTCTCTCTCTCTCTCTCTCTCTCTCTCTCTCTTCCCATCGCTCTCTCCATATTTGTTTCTTTATCTGTTTTTCTCCCTTCCTCTCTTTTCCTTCCTTTCTTCCTTCCTCCTCCCTCCCCATCTATTTACTCTCTCTCATAACTTTCTTTCTCTTTGATTTTCTCGTTAGCATCTCAGTTGCATATGCCACGCTCCAGGGGGTGTGGCATATGCAAATATGCTACTGAGCTCCTACAAAACGACCCCTGCAGATGCTATTTTGCAGATCTATTCCCAGCCAAACCCCCTAAAGTCCTGGTTTTACCTAAAATGTAAAGACATACTTTCCTGCGAAGTTTCCAGTGTATAAGATAAGAAGAGGTAGACCAGCATTATCATATCTCATTCTTGTCTTCTCCTCTGTCATATCGGTAGAAAGAATGTAAGCCCTGCCTCCTTGGAGACCTTGCTTCTCTGTGCACAGCTCTGTAGCGTTACTATCCATGTCCGGACTTCTCCTTGGAGCAGATGTGTGTCCAAGCGTGCCTTTTTTGAGTGATAGTGCTGCAATGATGCTCCACAGACAAGGGACCTGAAGCCTTGGGGGCTTTTTGGCAGATAGGACAATAAAATAACATATCAGGACCAGTCAGTGAGACAGAAGTCAATGGATACTCTGTGGACACAATTCTGTGGAGAAGCTGGACCTGTTGTGAAGAAGGCTGATGGGCTGACCTTGCCCCCCCTCTCGTGTCTGTAGAAACTCTGCTGACTGAAAAGCAAAGAGGGCAACATCGCCTGACCTCCCCCCACCCTGCTTCCATATCAGCCCTCTGTGCCGCCTTGCGTTTTGTCCCGAGGCCCCTGTGCTTTGAACAGCAGTTTCTGAGGGGGCCCAGAAGGCTTCTGGAAGTGGGGGGGCAGGGAAGGTCCAGGAATGAAGGGGCTTATAGGGCCCACCCTTGTAGACCTCCAGGCCAGCTCTGCCCCTCACAGAACAGAGTTGCATGTCGAGGGGATCTAGGCTAAGATTTTTCCCTGTTGTGGTTTTCTAAGCAAAGGGAGGGGGGGTTGTACAGAGAAGCACTCTTGTCATGTTTGGTGTAGTGGTGAAGTGTGCGGACTCTTATCTAGGAGAACCGGGTTTGATTCCCCACTCCTCCACTTGCACCTGCTAGCATGGCCTTGGGTCAGCCATAGCTCTGGCAGAGGTTGTCCTTGAAAGGGCAGCTGCTGTGAGAGCCCTCTCAGCCCCACCCACCTCACAGGGTGTCTGTTGTGGGGGAGGAAGGTAAAGGAGATTGTGAGCCGCTCTGAGACTCTCTCCTTCAAAGGGCAGCTTCTGGGAGAGGTCTCTCAGCCCCACCCGCCTCACAGGGTGTCTGTTGTGGGGGAGGAAGGGAAAGGAGATTGTGAGCCGCTCTGAGACTCTTCGGAGTGGGGGGCGGGATAGAAATCCAATATCTTCATCTATCTCACAGGGTGTCTGTTGGGGGGAGGAAGGTAAAGGAGATTGTGAGCCGCTCTGAGACTCTTTGGAGTGGAGGGCGGGATATAAATCCAATATCTTCATCTACCTCACAGGGTGTCTGTTGGGGGGGGGGGAAGGTAAAGGAGATTGTGATCCGCTCTGAGACTCTTTGGAGTGGAGGGCGGGATATAAATCCAATATCTTCATCTACCTCACAGGGTGTCTGTTGTGGGGGAGGAAGGGAAAGGAGATTGTGAGCTGCTCTGAGACTCTTCGGAGTGGAGGGCGAGATATAAATCCAATATCTTCTTCTTTGTGTGAGCCCCTGAAATGGTATCCCCCCCCCCCTGGAGATGACCCCCTCTGCCCTGGCCCTTCAGTATCTTATGGCATTATGAAGAAGGGTGTGTCTGAAGAAGTGTGTGCGCAGAAGGAATCTTGCACCCAGAATTCAGCTTGGTTGGCCTTCCAGGTGCTTGACTGGACTCTGACTTTGTTCTGCTGCTTCAGACCAACACAGCCACACACCTGAGCCTAATGGCACCCTGCTTTGTGTAAGGGTGCTGGGATAAAGACACCATCTAGAATGGGTGGTCTGGGTGTCCACTTCTCCCCCTCCCCCACGATGAGGACAAATAAGGGCTACATCCCTGAGGTGAGAAATAACAATACGTTTGATTAATACTCAGCTAAGATATTTGTCTAACAAGTAACTTTGAACGCTCCGGGGATGTAATTTTGTGCATAGCCAAAATGGTGTCCTCACAGGGTGAACTGGGTGTATCAAAACAGCCCTCTAACAAGAGGGAAGAATCTCGCCCCCTTTCCCCATCGTGCCCTTGCTGGGGCCCGTCTGCCTTCTTGCTGGCCAAAATGCTGAGGAAGTATCATTCCGAAGAGCACGAGCCCCGCAGGTGTGGTAGGACACCTGCGTTGACCTTCTTCTGAACACCTGTTCAAGAGCCTCTCTTCTCTCACTTCCCATCCACCCCCCTTCCGTTTCACAGGTTAGTGGGGACAAGGGATTGCATTGATATCTATGGGTGGCATCAATTATATTCACAGCAGCACTCAACCAAACATCTCCTCTGACTTTTTTTTTTGCGGGGGGGAGAAAGTTGTCAAATGGAAGGCAACCATGGAGTGTCACTGTGGGGCAAAGCAAACAAAGGCAAAGAGTCATTTCTGTTAAAGCCTCGCTCTGGTGGCTTTCTAGAATTTGGAGAAACTCGAAACCACCACCACCAAAAGAGAATACCCCGCCTGGCAACACACATAAATAAAAAACAAATTATCATCTCTCCCCCCCCCCCCACCTCCAGAAAGGTAAAGCACTGGAGAGACTTTGGTCTGTTGTTCAAGATGGCAGTATTAAGCCCTGGGGAGTTGTGGTGTTTGCTTATTGTTGATAGTTTGACACACAGTAATCAGCTGTCCTCTTCCTTTCTGTGCTGTGTGATCATTGCCAAATCGCTCTTGGTTTTCTGGGCTACATTTTAGGGCTTGTTTTCCCCAAGGGAGATGAAACCAAACCAAACCCTTTTAATTAAGGGAAGGGAAGTGGGGTGAGGGGGAAGAGCAGCAGCAACGAACCAGCCATCAACTGAATTTGGTGGTACCAATATAAATAATGATTTTAGAACACTGGGATGAGAAACAAATGTCAAATAAAGGCCAGAAATATTATTCCTTTGTTTTAAATTCTTCAGTCTGAGAGATACTGAAATAATGGTTAAATAATGGTTAATTTCTAGGAGAGAACCGGGTTTGATTCCCCACTTCTCCGCTTGCACCTGCTGGAATGGCCTTGGGTCAGCCATAGCTCTGGCAGAGGTTGTCCTTGAAAGGGCAGCTGCTGTGAGAGTCCTCTCAGCCCCACCCACCTCACAGGGTGTCTGTTGTGGGGGAGGAAGGGAAAGGAGATTGTGAGCTGCTCTGAGCCTTCTCAGAGTGGAGGGCGGGATATAAATCCAATATCTTCTTCTTCTTCTTCTTCTCCTCCTCTAGTAGTTGTTCCAGTCAAACCACCTTTCAGTGTTTTGTCCAAGGGTGGGAGAGTTAAGGCGGCATGTAAATCTCTCCCACTGGAACCAAAGAGACAGAAAAAGTACTTGACTTTGACTAATGTCTGCCAAACCTCTCACCCTATCAATTAATGCTTTGAAGTTGTCACCAAAAATAGATGTGAAAGATAAATCTGTCTTAGCCCTTTACCCTTTTTTTTTTAGCCCTTTAAAAATAGGGACATAAAGAGTAAGTCCATAATCTGCTTTAGTCCTTTAAAAATAGGGACATAAAGAAAAATGTGAATTAGGCACATTTAATTGGATATTCCCTCTTTGCATCATTTTTTCTCCTCCCCCCCCCCCCGCCCTCTCCATTTGCCTCCAAGTAATTTTCTTGACTTGGGTTGGAAATTATTTCTGGAGAGGCAGCTGGAGGAAAGAGCTGAGCTCTGACTCATTCTGGGTGACTTTTGTGCATTTGGAAGGGATTCATTATCTTGAGTCTTGTCACTGAGCGAAGCTGGGCGATCTCTGGGTTCCGTCCTTAGGCTGTGGGCCTCCAACCCCGTAGAGTGACCTGGCTGCCTTTCTCTCCGCAGCTGGCCAGCTGGCTGGGAACTCTTCCGTGGAGATGTATCGCCAAGTGCTGCTGTCCGGCTGCCGCTGCGTTGAGCTGGACTGCTGGAAAGGCCGGACAGCCGAAGAAGAGCCGGTCATTACGCATGGCTTCACCATGACAACTGAAATATCGTTTAAGGTACAGCTGCTTGAGCTGCTACATGATGGAAAGCTAAATGGTTGTCAAGTGGACCTTTTATGGACTGTTGTACCAGTTGATGGGGGGTGGGGCAAGGAAGTGTATCCAAAAGTACTGGATTGTAGGTGCTTGTGGGTCAAGCCAGGAGGCTTCACTGCAGTCTTAAAGCAAACATCCAGTGTTGGGAAGCGTGAACACCCTCCAGTGCCATCTGAAGCAGAGTCATATCTTTCCAAGCACACAGACATCCGTGAACTGAGAAGGATGCAGTTCTGTTTGGGATCTCCCTGTTAACTACCCAGGCCCCCTCCCTCCCCCCACAGTGTCACAGATTTCTGCATTTTCTGGATCCAGGTGGGCAGCTGTGTTGGTCTGAAGCCACACCCAAACCAAAGTGTGAGTCCAGGGGCATCTTTAAGACCAACCAAGTTTTATTGTGGGTCGAAGCTTTCTTGTGTGTACGTGAGCATTTGAAGAAGTGTGCACGCACACGAAAGCTTATACCCAGAATTAAACTTTGTTCCTCTTAAAGGCACCACCGGACCTGGAGACGGTGGGTGTGATGCACCGTTTCCAAAGCAGCAAGACCTGTCCGTGGTGAGACCGTGAGATGGCCAAGAGCAGGGATAGGGAACGTTGCCTCTCCAGATGTTTTTGTTGCCTACAACTCCCAGCAGCCCCAGCCAGCATGGCCAATGGCTGGGGCTGATGGGAGTTGTAGGCAAAAAAGCATCTGGAGAGCCAACGTTCCCTACCCCTGGCCTAGAGAGATCTGGAAACTGGCAGGCCGAGGGGTTCCTTGCACACTCGACACAGAGCAGCTTGGCAGGACCAACCGTGCTCACTACCTTTGCACCCTCACTGCCAAGGAAGCACAGAACAGCCACAACTATCCCCCCCCCCCAGCAGAGCTCTCCATCTTTGTTTCAAGGGACAGGAATAGGTCTGGAATAGGCCAAGCACGAACTCCTTGGAAGAGAGCCAGTTTGGTGTAGCGGTTAAGTGCATGGACTCTTACCTAGTGTCAGAACTTGGATGAACTTCAGACGATTCCAATACTTGTTACAAAGTTAGGATCTTTATTGAAGAACTACAGTACTAGAGCAACAAAATAACAGTAATGCCAATTCTTGGCAGTTGGTTACATCATTCACACGGTCACAGACAAGTGTCTCTTTTCCCAGCCTTCGTTATCAGAAGGGAGGATGCTCCCCTGTTGTGAAGGCCAAACGGCCTGTCTTCAAAGGGCACCTGTGGATGTTAAGCAGAGACTATCTGCCGCCTGCCCTGCTGCCCTAAATATTTGGCATAGCAAAGGGGCCAGGGTTAATTGCTGTGGCCAGGCACTCTATGTTAATACTAAGTTACAGCATGGAGTCAGTTTGGTCAAGGCAAATAGAGCAAAAGTTACAAGTTCTGACACCTAGGAGAACTGGGTTTGATTCCCCACTCCTCCACTTGCAGCTGCTGGAATAGCCTTGGGTCAGCCATAGCTCTGGCAGAGCTGTCCTTGAAAAGGCAGCTACTGGGAGAGCTCTCTGAGCACCATCTACCTCACAGGGTGTCTGTTGTGGGGGGAGAAAGGAGATTGTGAGCCGCTCTGAGACTCTTCTGAGTGGAGGGTGGGATATAAATCCAGTATCTTCATCTACCTCACAGGGTGTCTGTTGTGGGGGAGGAAGGGAAAGGAGATTGTGAGCCGCTCTGAGACTCTTCGGAGTGGAGGGCGGGATATAAATCCAGTATCTTCATCTACCTCACAGGGTGTCTGTTTTGAGGGGGGAGGGGAAGGAAAAAGAGATTGTGAGCCACTCTGAGACTCTTCGGGATGGAGGGCGGGATATAAATCCAATATCTTCATCTACCTCACAGGGTGTCTGTTGTGGGGGAGGAAGGGAAAGGAGATTGTGAGCCCCTCTGAGACTCTGTTCCTGAAAGGGCAGCTGATGTGAGAGCCCTCTCCAGCCCCACCCACCTCACAGGGTGTCTGTTGTGGGGGAGGAAGGGAAAGGAGATTGTGGGCCACTCTGAGACTCTTCGGAGTGGAGGGCGGGATATAAATCCAATATCTTCATCTACCTCACAGGGTGTCAGTTGTGGGGGAGGAAGGGAAAGGAGATTGTGAGCCGCTCTGAGACTCTTCGGAGTGGAGGGCGGGATATAAATCCAATATCATCTTCTACCTCACAGGGTGCTTGTTGTGGGGGAGGAAGGTAAAGGAGATTGTGAGCCGCTCTGAGACTCTTCGGAGTGGAGGGCGGGATATAAATCCAATATCTTCATCTACCTCACAGGGTGTCTGTTGTGGGGGAGGAAGGGAAAGGAGATTGTGAGCCACTCTGAGACTCTGTCCTTGAAAGGGCAGCTGCTGTGAGAGCCCTCTCCAGCCCCACCCACCTCACAGCATGTCTGTTGTGGGGGAGGAAGATAAAGGAGATTGTGAGCAGCTCTGAGACTCTGAGATTTAGAGTAGAGGGTGGGATATAAATCCAATATCATCATCTTATTATTATTCTTTGTATCTTAGGCCACACACCCCTGATGTAGCCAATCCTCCTGGAACGTAAAGTAGGCCTTGTACAAAGAGCCCTGCAAGCTCCAGGAGGATTGGCTACATCAGGGAGGTGTGGCCTGACATGCAAAGGAGGTCCTACTATAAAAAAGGCGTTGGGCCTACCAAATATGGCAAGACATGTTGCTTGCTGGGAAAGCATAGAATTTCCGGCCAAACAAACACACACACCCCTCCCCGTTATTCAGGTTTTATGTAATCCGGGCAGCAGTTAGCAGATAGAATTCCAAGCAGCAAGTCCCGATGCATTAAGAAGTGCAAGGGCAGCTGCTTAGGCAGATAAACTTCATGTTCATATCTGTCCTCAGCACCCGCAGTGTGTCCAGGCAGTGGAAAAACAGAGAGATTCTAGGAAACGGATGGTACAGGTGTATCTTCATGATGGATTTGTGGGAAAGACGATAAAAGGAGTTCAAATTACAAACAGGGAAGCAGTTTCAGATTTTCTCCCTGTTTTATCAGATGTGTTTGGGTAGTGCAACTGCTGGAACACGGAATAGTTAAATTATGTGTGCAAATAACTTTGCAGGTCAAGTGAGGGATTGTTTGCCTTTCTGTTTGCCAACCTCAGCAGAGGTCTGACCAAGGTCATTTTCAGAGGTTTTCCCTTTATTGCAACATCTCAAAAGGCATTTTTATCAACTGGATTGTGAGGTGTGCTGTGTGTGGCATATTGCGCTCCACACCCTCCTTATAGAGACAGGTCAAGATGGGTTGCAATCAATGTTCCCTCTAAGCTGCAGTCTTGTGAGCCAAAGTTCTACTTTGTGAGCTCCTGGCATTAAAATTGTGAGCTGCTGCATAAATCATTGTGCTCTGGGGCTATCCTTCCTGAGCTAAGACAAAAATGTGTGAGCTGGAGGCTAAAAATATGTGAGCTAGCCCACGCTACTTCAGCTTACAGGGAACCCTGGAGGCCGCAGCAGAAAAGAGCCACAGTTCGGCAGCACCGTAAAAGACGCGCACAATTTGCTCTGACTCCGAAGATGTGAGCCATGACTCACAAAAGCTTCTCCACTGCTACAAAGACTCTGGCTCTTTTCTACCACATTGTCGAGAGATTTGGCAAGAAGTGCTTGTATCTCATTTTGGTGCTTTGTCAGCAAAGTAGCCAGCATGTTTTGTTGGTTTGTTTTGGGGTTTTTTGGAACTTTGCAATAGAGGCTTGTTTTACCATTTGCTGATAGAGGAAGTCCTAAAGAACATAGTGCACAAAACATAATATATATATATATTAAACTTCTGTGCTTCTCTAAGCTTAACTTTTCCATCAGATTATCCAAAGACCTGAGAGAGTGTGGCAGAAACAGTTACAGCAAAACGCCTCGTTCTCCTCTCGCCCTCACTGGCATTATCGTCCCCTTTCAGACCCATTTCCTTTGGGGCAGTTACAGCTGATAATGATGTCTGCCAACTCTGGTTTCCTGAGAGTTATTTATACGGGTTGTGTGTTAATCGTATTTTTTAATCTGGCAAGAAAGCAGGCGTCCCAGTTTCACTTTCCTTCCCACACAATGAAACGATGCTGTATAGTTTACTCAACGACTACCTTTCTCAATTGATACGATTTTTTCCGCTTAGGGGTGCATTTTTAAAACTTTGGGCTGCAAAAGGCACCTTAAATTGGACATGGCATTACATGCTAAAAACTTGGAGTAGACTGAATTAGGAATCTAGCAGCTTTTGTACATATTAATTGTGAGTGGTTTTCATTCCTTCTTCTTTTCCTTGCTGATTTCCCCATGGCATGTATTTCTGAGAGCCAGTTTGGTGTAGTAGTTAAATGTGCGAACTCTTATCTGGGAGAACCAGGTTTGATTCCCCACTACTCCACTTAGAATCATAGAGTTGAAAGGGACCTCTAGGGTCATCTAGTCCAACCCCCTGCACAGCGCAGGAAACTCACAAACACTTCCCCCTAAATTCACAGGATCTTCATTGCTGTCAGATGGCCATCTAGCCTCTTTTTAAAAACCTCCAAGGAAGGAGAGCCCACCGCCTCTTGCAGCTGCTGGAATGGCCTTGGGTCAGCCATAGCTCTCATAGGAGTTGTCCTTGAAAGGGCAGCTTCTGGGAGAGCTCTCTCAGCCCTGCCCGCCTCACAGGGTGCCTGTTGGGGGAAAGGTAAAGGAGATTGTGAGACTCTGAGTATAGGGCAGGATATAAATCCAATATCATCATCATCTTCTTCTTCTTCTTCTTTCATATGGGAGGGAGGGAGGGCACATTTGGGAGGGGCCGCTGCCCCAAGGGTCCCCTTCTGGCTACAGGCCTGATTGAAGACAGACCCGTTGCCTTCTCACTATGTTACACTTGGGCTTACCTGAATTTGTTTTGTTACCTTTTGACTTTGAGGAATCTGGAAAGTTGACATTTTTCTAAACCTGTGACGTTTCCTTGTAAAATATAAGTTAATAGCAGGGGGATTTTGTCTAGACAAGTGCATTTAATGTGGTGCGTGCAACTAATTTTCCTGTCAGATTCTGAGAGTCTTTATGTAACGTGACCTTTTTCTCCTTTCCTTGATGGAAGAGGATAGATAGCAGAACTGAGTTAATGAAAGTTTACCTCACTGAGGTCTCCATTTTGCCACCTCCTGATTGTTCCCCCTGCTGCTTTGGCCTTTTATCTCAGTCGCTTCAAATGTTCTCATTTGGATCCTTTTGATGATTTATGATCTCTCCCCCCCCCCCCCCCGGCAAAATCTTCAGAATCCACATGGCCATCTTTCCCCCTTGGTCCCTGCACAGGTGGATTAACACTTCCACAAAGGACATTTTGAAGGAATTCCTTCCCTGGATGAGACACTGTATGCGTTAAATATGTCCCCTGCTAACAGTTTTATAATAGTTGAACAAAGCAGGAGTCAAGTGTCACCTTTAAGACCAACCCATTTTTATTCAGAACGCCAGTTTCTGTGTGCTCTTAAGCACCCTTCATCAGATGAGGAATCCAGCACAGGGAGCAAAGCCACACAGAGCTGAGCAGAGCCATACAGAGCTGGTAGGCAGTGGCCCAGAATGCAACATGGGACAGATTTAAGAACCAGTGACAGTGAAGTAAAATGATCTGGTAGGCAGGGGTTGAGAATGTAAAATGGTACCATGACAGAATGGTACAATTAACAAATTGAGCAAACCTTCGATCTGAGTAGCATGAGCATGCGCAAGCAGCAGTATGCAGTAAAATTAACAAATTGAGCAAACCTTCGATCTGAGTAGCTTTATAATAACACTGAGTAGTTTTATAATAGGAGTTGAATTTTAACACAGAAGCAAAACTATACAGATATCCCTTTAAAAAGTCTTGTATGACATAATCATTTGTCCGTTTTGTTGTGTGATTATTTGTCCTCACACCTTCCACTGAGGAGGCTTCCAGGGTTCTTTGTAAGAAACAAAAACTGTGTAAAAATAGAGCTGGAGAGTGCGTCTGTCCCTATCGATACAGGGTCCGTTTCAGATTCTCCACATTTTTACATCTAGATGTCCCATTGCTGCCTGGCAAAGGAGTCTTGCCAGGTTCCCAGTTGACCATGTGAATGCACAGGAAGCTGCCTTCTACTGAATCAGGCACCCCCCCCCCCCCCACCCCCAGTCCATCAAAGTCAGTATTGCCTACTCAGACTGGCAGCGGCTCTCCAGGGTCTCAGGCAGAAAAGCATCTCCCCCATCCCCTCCTGCCTGGCCCTTTTAGCTAGAGATGCTGCTGGGGATTGAAACAGGGACCTTCTGCCTGGTCCCTCTCCTAGGTTAATCTTATCAGGTTAATCATCTCAATAACTGCTTGCTCTGCTGTGGAGAACGGAATGGCTGCAGATACAGATACTGAAGCAGAAGCGCTTATGAAGGGGAAAGCCGCCTGATGCATGAATATCCTGGAGTGCTTCCCGTTTCCTCAGTCAGTGAGAATCTCCACAGGCTGGGTGGTTCTTGTTCGTTTGACTGAAAGGACAGTGGAAAGCCAGCACCGTTGCAACATTTGCTTTACTTAGAGTCGGCACAATGAGGATACTGGAAGCAAATACCCTCCTTCAAGCAGACAGCGCACCTGCTGACTCTGAGAGAGAGCTGCTCCCACTGGGAATTGCCCCTCACTCACAGTCTTCTTCTCTCAGCCTCATGCACTCCAAATACAGACTGCAAACCAGCAGAAGGAGAATGCCCAACATCACTGCGAACTGTGACGTTTTTCCATCAGCTCCCTGACTTTTCTCCCTTTCTCACAATACGAGAACTCGTGGGCATTCAATGAAATTGCTGAGCAGTCAGGTTAAAACGGATAAAAGGAAGTCATTCTTCACCCAAAGGGTGATTAACATGTGGAATTCACTGCCACAGGAGGTGGTGGTGGCTGCAAGCATAGACAGCTTCAAGAGGGGGTTAGATAAAAATATGGAGCAGAGGTCCATCAGTGGCTATTAGCCACAGTATGTGTGTGTATGTGTATCTATCTATCTATCTATCTATCTATCTATCTATCTATCTATCTATCTATCTATCTATCTGTCTGTCTGTCTGTCTGTCTGTCTACACACACACATATATTGGCCACTGTGTGATACAGAGTGTTGGACTGGGTGGGCCATTGGCCTGATCCAACATGGCTTCTCTTATGTTCTTATGTGACACAGAGTGTTGGACTGGATGGGCCATTGGCCTGATCCAACATGGCTTCTCTTATGTTCTTATGTGACACAGTGTTGGACTGGATGGGCCATTGGCCTGATCCAACATGGCTTCTCTTATGTTCTTATGTGACACAGTGTTGGACTGGATGGGCCATTGGCCTGATCCAACATGGCTTCTCTTATGTTCTTATGTGACACAGTGTTGGACTGGATGGGCCATTGGCCTGATCCAGCATGGCTTCTCTTATGTTCTTATGACTACCAATCTGGTAACTTCAGGAGAGTCGCCATGTTGGTTTGAAGCAAGAGATCAAAGTTTGAGTCCAGTCAGGCACCTTTGAGACCAACAACGTTTAATGCTGGGTAGAAGCTTTTGTGTGCACGCACACTGCACATGCAAGTTTATACCAAGAATTAAAGTTTGTTTGTCTTAAAGGTGCCACAGAATTCACTGTCTTCTGTCTGGTAGCCACTCAGTCAAAACATAGTGAGAGACCAGTTCACAGTAAGTAGGGCAGCCCGTGCCCACCATGGTATGAAACATTAGAGGGGGTGGAATTATTACTTGAAGGGCTGTCATAAAGAGGATGGTGTGGAATTGTTTTCTGTGGCCTCAGAAGGTGGTCCAGAACCAATGGGTTAAAATTAAATCAAAAGAGTTTCCAGCTCAACATTAGGAAGAACTTCCTGACAGTTAGAGTGGTTCCTCAGTGGAACAGGCTTCCTCCTCGGGAGGTGGTGGGCTCTCCTTCCTTGGAGGTTTTTAAGCAGAGGCTAGATGGCCATCTGACAGCAATGCAGATCCTGTGAATTTAGGGGAAGGTGTTTGTGAGTTTCCTGCATTGTGCAGGGGCTTGGGCTAGATGACCCTGGAGGTCCCATCCAACTCTGTGATTGTATTTTCCCATTAAATGAACAAGTGTGGCTGCCTTGTGTAACTTGCAGGGGGGTTATCTAGATCAAACAACAGCCTGAAATGCATGAACAAGAGATGGAGGAGGAGGATGGAAGGGAAATTTCTGGTTTTGTGATGCAGAAGAAGAGTTGATGGGCTCTGTGTTTTAATTCAGCAGAGTCATCCACGGCAGGCAGAGCTTTGGGAATAGAAGCCCACCCCATGGAGGCAGAACTGCGCAGGTCAGGAGGGGTCTGGTTCTCCTCCCCCAGGAAGACACAACAGTGGAATGAAGGGGTGACAATTTTAGTGTGTGTGAAGATGAGAAAGGAAAGCAAGCAGATGAGAAGTGCTTATTGGGAGTAGCACAGTATTTTTTCTAAGCCTTTTTCAGTTTGATTAGAACCAAAACACAACAGCAGGAACGAAACATACCCCCCCCCCCAACACAGACACACAATTGTGTTTCTGGAAAGATATCAAGCTGCATTTGAAAACATTGTTTTTATTTTGCCTTTCAGCTCCCTCGAACTTCCAAGGGGGCAAACACATGAAAACTGACAGTATCATTCATGAAAGGGGGCGTCCATCCCTTAAACCCAGAGAGAAGCTGTGTGGATGCAGATCGCTCCGTTAAAACGCAGCAGTGGTTCTGTTCTGGCCCTCCGAAGCTAAGGAGGAAGGTGCCAAGGGAGTGTCTCCCAGGTTCTGGGAGGTTCTGTCATCTTGGACTGTGAGCTGCTTCGGTTTTGATGGGAGGGACCAAATGGAGAACTTAGATAAGTTGATGGGACCAGGCCGTCCTTCAGAAAGACAGAAGGAATGTCCTTTATGGAAAGAGCATTTGTGTTCTTTAAGGGAAACAGAAAGTCAGTGACTGCTTTGGTTTCCATCTCTTTCTCCTAGGAAGTCATAGAAGCTATTGCTGAATGCGCATTCAAGACATCACCTTTTCCCATCCTCCTGTCATTTGAAAATCACGTTGATTCGTAAGTAACAGAAGTCTTTCCATAAATATTCAATTTCACGATGGAGCTTTGTAGTGTGGCATATTGATGAAGGCAGGCCTCTGAGGTTCACTCAGGCACAGGAAAACACACAAAGGGGTTGGCTTGTGGTCAAACAAACTGGCAGCTGATGGGGGCGGGCCCATGGGTCGCGCAGGGCCTGACATGGTCAGAAAGCAAGCCAAGAGCCAGGAGTCCTTCCAGCATCTCCGAGATCCATCTTGCACTTAGAGGGTGGCTGGGCAGGGCTGGGAAGTCAGGTGAGGACAGGTGTCAGCCACGCCCACCACTTCCTGGCCCCACAGGTGTGGGCAGGGCCTCGGTTACTTGGGCAGAAATCTGGCATGGGCCCCAAGCAGAATGGTCCTGCGTGCCTTGCTCTCTGCACATGTGCCAGGGGCCTCTACTCCTGACACAATTTGACAAAAATAGTGGAAATGGTTTGCGCACATGTTAGTTTCATTCCAGGGCATTTGTTGCTAGGGAGAGAGAGGATGTGCGTTCAAATGAGGACTTTCTCCACCTTTCAGAATAGGTGTGTCTAAATTCTAAATAAATCACAATCATTAGGAGAAGCATCCCGATGAAATCAAAATGTGTGTTTTGGAAGGATGCCCTTGGCACTGAATATCCGTCCCTTGGGAAGGATGTTCTGAAGGGGAGAGCTTCTTGCCAAAAACCTACTTTTGGAAATAAATTCAGTGGAAAAGAAATATGTTTAGCAGTTCCTTCAGTTCCCTTCACCCCTTGGGCAAACCTGTTATTTAGAGGGCTGGAGACAAAAGGCCAGACTCAGATGCTGCAGAGTTACCCTTTAATCGGTTAAATTGATTTGCCATGTTTGCCGACGCCAGTCCCTCGCGAAGGAAACTTCTTGTGTTCTACCCACAAGTCAGAAGGTGTCCCTGAAGCTGCTTCCTCTCAGATCTTTTCTCCTGGAGCCCATGTGCCCAGTCTTATCTCATCGGCAGCAAACAAGCAAAGCAATATAATTCACTGTCAGCCGAAAATTACATTTCATGTGACAGCCCTCCTCCGCCTACAGGATCATTCTGCACGGATGTAACGTTAAAAATGCATATACATTTTAAATGATTTTTTTTTTTCAATCGGTGCAGTTGTTCCACAAAAACAAGCACAGTTGAATTTCTGTTTTTCCCTCTCTGCAGTCCAACAGCAGTTGCTAGTCACCTCAGGGAAAATGACTGGTGTAGGGAACTTGTTCCCCCGTTGGTTTGTTCTAATCCATCGTGTTCCTCTACTCTTCTGAGAGCCAGTTAGTGGTTAAGTGCGGGGGCTCTTATCTGGGAGAACCAGGTTTGATTCTGCATTCCTTCACTTGCAGCTGCTGGAGTATCCTTGGATCAGCCATAGCTCTCACAGAGTTGTCCTTGAAAGGACAGCTTCTGGGAGAGCTCTCTCAGCCCCACCTGCCCCAAAGGGTGTCTGTTGTGAGAGAGGAAGGGAAAAGAGATTGTAGGCTGCTCTGAGCCTCTGTCCTTGAAAGGGCAGCTTCTGGGAGGGCTCTCTCAGCCCCACCCACCTCACAGGGTGTCTGTTGTGGGGGAGGAAGGGAAAGGAGATTGTAGGCCACTCTCTGTCCTTGAAAGGGCAGCTTCTGGGAGAGCTCTCTCAGCTGCAACCGCCTCACAGGGTGTCTGTTGTGGGGAGGAAGATAAAGGAGATTGTGAGCCGCTCTGAGATTCAGAGTGAAGGGTGGGATATAAATCCTACTTCTTCTTCTTCTTCTTCACCACCCTGCCCTGCATGGCCCAGCCTAGCCAGATCTGTTCAGATCTCAGAAGCTAAGGGTGGGATCATCTCTGGTTCGTGCGTGGGTGGGAGACCCCCATAGAAGTCCAGGGCTGCTACACAGAGGCAGGCAATGGCAAGCCACCTCTGGATGTCCCTTGCCTTGAAAACACCACGAGGGATCACCGTACGTCGGCTGTGACTGGACGGCAATGCCCACCCCCCTCCCCCGCTTGGCCAGGGAAGCAAGAAACAGTAGAGACTTGTGAGAGCTCTTGAAAGGGATTTCCAGTGTTGCTGCGAATGAGGAACACAAGAGGGGGATCTGTGTGAAGGTCTCTCTTCTTATCCGTCTGCAGCTGTGCCGTTCATTTCCCTCGACCGTGTAGTACACGCATCAGGCTCTCTGTGTTGGAGGCAGGCTCTCCGTTGGGTTCTGTTTACCGCTGCAGATGACCAAGGGCCTTGATTGTGCTAGTTAATGTTAAAACCTGTGTGACGAGGGCTGTCACAGATGTCGGGATAATGGCATAATGACTCGAGATCATGGAGAACAATTTGTGGAGATAGGATCAGAAAATTATACCTCTTCATTGAGTTAAAGGATATTAGATTTTCCATTATTGGCATTTTGAGTATTATGAATAAGCCTCATTTAATTCTGTGCTTTCTCCCTCTTTCTAGTCCTAAACAGCAGGCAAAAATGGCAGAATACTGCAGATTAATATTTGGTGATAATTTGCTGATTGAGCCGCTGGAAAAATACCCAGTAAGTTCGTTTTGTTTGTCTCATCGAATGAAAAATAAAGAGTGCATCAAAATGCAACGTTGACTTTTCCACTGCTTTTTCATATATTGTCTCCTTCGTAATGCTTTCTCTTAAATTTGTAATCGGCTTCGAGAGTCTTTCTAATTGCCTTAGAGAGTAATTGTTGAAAACAAAACAAAACAAGAAGAAACTGCATTTCCATACCCAGGTTTAATAAGACACCTTTCTCGACCCCTGCTTTGGTTTTGCTGCTTTTTGCGTACTTTTCCCAAAAAAAGATGACCAATTTCATGTGAGACAGGAATAGAGATGCAAAATTTCTGGGATTTTTGAAACCACAGAATGAAGCAGCAATTTTGGGGAAAGCAAAAATATACACAGCGCGTCTGTTCCATCAAACCTAAACTAATTATGCTGCCTTAACAACTGCATTATTTATAACTTAATTAGCATATAAAATTGCCATATTTATCATATTTACAGAATTTACAAGGTATAAATGCTTTGCTTTCTACAAGCAAAACTGGAAATCTACCCGATGCTTCAGGGAATACTGCGCACGGATTCGCCTCTCTGCTATTTTAGCGCATTAATTTTTGCTAACTGAAAATTAGGGAGGGAAAGGAGCGGAACAGAAAACACATGCTTTGTAGTAAATAATTAAGATTATTTGTTAAGAAAAAGGTCAATAATAACACACGCACAGCTCGGATGTAGTTCCTAGTAGGTGCTGTCTTCTTCCCTCTCTGACTTGTGGGGCTACTGGTGAAAAAGAGCTTGGCCCTACAGTGTGGGGATGATCTCTCTCGGGGTCAGAAGAATGCAGGATGGGGTGGGGGAGGACTTCACATTCTGGGCAATCTTTGGATGCAGGTTCCTCTAAGTTGGCCCAGAGATCTTCCTGAACTCTACAAACAAAGAGCATGAGCACAACCAGCTTTAGGTAAAAGCACAGGGATAAATCAATTGGCAGAGCTCTCTGCTCTCCCCCCTAGATCAGTGGGGTGGCTGAGGAGGGGCTCAGGGCCACATGGATGCATGTCTTAAGGCCCACAAGAGAGGGACACGGAGAACCCAGGGTGGCTGTAGGAAGGGCTATGCTGTGCCTCTTATCCATATCCAAACATGCTTTCACTGTGTAGCGGCCCCGTGGCGCAGAGTGGTAAAGCAGCGGTACTGCGGTACTGTGGTCTGAACTCTCTGCTCACGACCTGAGTTTGATTCCGGCGGAAGCTGGATTCAGGTAGCCGGCCCAAGGTTGACTCAGACTTCCATCCTTCCGAGGTCGGTAAAATGAGTCTCCAGCTTGCTGGGGGGAAAGCGTAGATGATTGGGGAAGGCAATGGCAAACCACCCTGTAAAAAGTCTGCCATGAAAACGTTGTGAAAGCAGAGTCACCCCAGAGTTGGAAATGACTGGTGCTTGCACAGGGGACCTTTCCTTTCCATGTAGGTAGACGCTTCATTGGACAAGTTGTGCTGTTAGCAGAAGGGGTGCTAATATAGGGGGAAAGGAGGCAACTGTGGTTTACTGCGCTATCTTTACTCCCAATGCCCTGTATTTCATCAGCTTGAACGTGGCGTTCCCCTCCAAGTCCAGCTGACCTGATGTACAAAATCCTGGTGAAGAATAAAAAAAAGTCCCACAAGTCCGTCGATGGGAGTGCGAAGAAGAAGCTGGCGGAACAGGCCTCCAATGCCTGCAGCGATGCCTCCAGCGGGTTTGAGCCTTCATCGCCTGGAGCAGGTGAAAGTCCATAAGAACATAAGAGAAGCCATGTTGGATCAGGCCCATGGCCCATCCAGTCCAACACTCTGTGTCACATAAGAACATAAGAGAAGCCATGTTGGATCAGGCCAACGGCCCCTCCAGTCCAACACTCTGTGTCACGCAGTGGCCAATATATGTGTGTGTGTGTGTATGAATGTATATATATATATATACACTGTGGCTAATAGCCACTGATGGACCTCTGCTCCATATTTTTATCTAACCCCCTCTTGAAGCTGGCTATGCTTGTAGCTGCCACCACCTCCTGTGGCAGTGAATTCCACATGTTAATCACCCTTTGGGTGAAGAAGTACTTCCTTTTATCTGTTTTAAGCTGACTGCTCAGCAATTTCATTGAATGCCCACGAGTTCTTGTATTGTGAGAAAGGGAGAAAAGGACTTCCATGTAACAAACTACGTGTGTGAAAGCAGGGAGCCCCCAAGGACTTACAGGGGACATCTCATTTCCCACCTACCTCCTCATTGTCTCCCCCGTAGCCTCTCCACTTTCCCTGCTGACCTTCCAGTCCACCATTCCTACTGTCTTTCTCTGCCCCTTCATCATCTGCTTTTCCCAGTTGTCCAATGGGGACCCTCAAAGCGTTTTACCCCCTCCCCCCCTTGCTTAACCCTGCATTCCCCTTCCAACACTGTTTCCTCTTATCCTTCTCCTGGCAGTCCCATATCCTCACCTTCGCCTGTTTCCTTCTTGCCTTCCCACCCGCCTCCTCTTTATCTGCCTCACATCTTCAGTTATTTTATTATTGTGGTTATTGTTTATTTACCCCATGCCTGCCACCCTTTTCTCCACCGTGAAGACCCATCGGTCACTTCTGAGATATTGTGTCCCTGTGAGTTAACAGAACAAAGTCTGAGTCCAGAGGAACCCTTAAGACAAACACAGTTGAATTCTGGGTATCTTCATGCACACCAGTGCTTATATCTGGAGTTAAACTCAGTTGGTCTTCAAGGAGCCTGACCGGACTCAAACTTTGTTCTGCTGCTTCAGGCCAAGATGGCTGCCCACCTGAACCTGTGAATTCACGGCCTCCCGAACTTCCTGTTGTTAGCAGCCTTGCGCAAGTCTTGCAAACTGGGGCCTCTGGCTTCCTTGATTGGATTAATCCGTATGTCTAACATTCCATGTCTCTGATCTATGAGTCAAACAGTTTTGGACTTCCCATTTGCATCCACTCATGTGTAAAATCCAAAATTAGGACAGTGGCTCAGTGGCAGAGCATCTGCTTGGGAAGCAGAAGGTCCCAGGTTCAATCCCCGGCATCTCCAACTAAAAAGGGTCCAGGCAAGTAGGCATGAAAAACCTCTGCTGGAGACCCTGGAGAGCCGTTGCCAGTCTGAGAAGCCAAGACTGACTTTGATGGACTGAGTAGAAGGCAGTGTCATATGTTCTAGGGAGGGACAGTGGCTCAGTGGAAGAGCATTTGCTTGGTAAGCAAAAGGTCCCAGGTTCAATCCCCGGCATCTCCAACTAAAAAGGGTCCAGGCAAATAGGTGTGAAAAACCTCAGCTTGAGACCCTGGAGAGCCACTGCCAGTCTGAGTAGACAAGACTGACTTTGAGGGACCCAGGGCCTGATTCAGTATAAGGCAGCCTCATATGTTCATATATTTGGGGAGGGATGGTGTCTCAGTGGTAGAGCATCTGCTTGGTGAGCAGAAGGCCCCAGGGTCAATCCCTGGCATCTCCAACTAAAAAGGGTCCAGGCAAATAGGCATGGAAATCCTCAGCTTGAGACCCTGGAGAGCCGCTGCCAGTCTAAGGAGACAAGACTGACTTTGAGGGACCCGGGGGAGTCTGATTCAGTAGAAGGCAGCTTCAGATGTTCATATATCAAGAGAGATTTTATAGAACATTTGTGGGTTGAAAGGGACCCGTCCTGCTTGTCTGCTCCATCTTGGCCACTTACTGTCCATGTTTCAGCTCCTGCCCCACATCATTCCTGCCCCACTTGTTAGCCCCATGATCCCCATCTTAGCACTTCTGATAATCAGAGGAAATCTCTTCCTTCTCCCTTTTTCACCATTGGATCCCTGCCTCTGTGTGCGGACCCTTGAAATCTTTCCTTTGATTTGCCTTTTGGGCAGAACCTCTCAGGGCAGACTTTTGGATCTAGCTGGATTTAAAATTCGGCAGGATTTGGCACATGGGCTGCCATTTGCCTTCCCTGGTGCAGGAACGAGCTCTAGAGCTTGTTATTTTCTGTTCCGTGTTGCTCAGCCTCCGGCTGGACCTCTGCGTCTTGCGAGAGAAGGAGGCAAACTCCACAATTCGTGTTGACTCAACGCTAACATGAGTGGCTCCCTGCAGTGTGTTTCCATGACAGCAGCATCCTTCTTATGATGTCAGATGTGCCAATATTTTTTTCTCACTCGTTAGCTTCCACTCAAAGGCTTGTTGAGGAAGACTGTCTTTGAACATCAACACCGGGAGAGCTGAGAAACCCCCCCCCCCCTCGTACCGCAAGATCTGTGTCACTCAGAAGATTTGAAGCTTGCCCCAGCAAGATCTCTTTCTTCTCCCTCAGCCCCCAAGAAATCCTGCCCCTTTGTGGAGCCTTCTTGTTTCAAGACATGAGAGATGACTAGGAAGAGGTTTGCTTCGCTGCTTCTTGATCAAACACTTCCTGTGAAGCTTTCCCTGGGCTTCTAATGTTGTTTTATTTCCATCTTGCCGCAGTTCCCATCAGACAGAGGAGGAAAAGAGCACTCGTCTGAATTTCAGCTAAAGGAAGGGATACAAGTGGGTGCTAGGGACAGGGCTTCTTTTGTAGAAAAAGCCCAGTAGGAACTCATTTGCATATTAGGCCACACCTCCTGTCACCACCATTGTTTCACACAGAGGGGGTTTGTAGAGAAAACTCAGCAGGGACTCATCTGCATAGTAGGCCACACCTCCTGATATCACCATTGTTTCACACAGGGCTTTCTTGTGGAAAAGGCTCAGCAGGAACTTATTTGCATATTAGAACACACGTCTTGTCATCACCATTGTTTCGCACAGGGCTTTTTTGTAGAAAGAGCCCAGCAGGAACTCATTTGCATGTTAGGCCCAGATGCCAAGCCAGCTGGGACTGAGTTCCTGTCGGTTCCTGCTTAATAAAAGCCCTGACTGGGGATAATGACTAAAGTGAACCTCCACATCTCAGGGCAGTAAATCTGCCAGAACCCAGCTTGAAAGCAACGTCAGGGGGAGGCCTTGTTTCTTCTGTCCTGGTTGGCCCTCCAGAGCCACTGTGCAAAACAGGACACTGGACTAGGTGGACCCCTGGTCTGATCCAGCAGACAGAGCACCTCTTCTGTTCCTCGGAAAGACAGTGTTGGTGACCCATTCATTTTGTCTGAGGAAGCACATTTTCAGGCGGGAACCCTCTTACGAAACTTTATAAATTTTGCGCCCCTTCTTAGAAGCCACTTAATGTCTATTCTGAGTCCATTTTGGGACGGGTTGTGTGACCTGGTCCACTCAGTGAGAAGTCTGCTTCTCTCCAATGCTCTGCGCTGACTTCATCCTGGTTGCTCTGAGGAGACTTCACAGCACAGTGGTAGAATGCATGCCAGGCGTCCCCAGGCAATTCCGTTTCCATTTTAAAGAGGGATTGCTGAGAAGGTGTGTTGTCAGAGTCCACAAACCGACAAGGTAGCGTCCTATATTTCTGTTCTTTGAATGGCCACCTTTTGCTGAAGCCCTGATCCCTCTAGAATCCAGGAGACAGGAGGAAGTAAGAATAAAATGAATGAGCGGAGATCTCTGTTGCCACCGATGACTGATGCTTCTTCAGTCCCTCCGCTGCAGGCAGTGAATAAATCTAGTTTTGCAGGCCTCCTTCGGGGCTTCTCCATCAGTCTCTCCTGAGGGAAACTTCTTCCCAAATAAATGCTTCACGTGGAAGACTGGCTTGCTTTGCATGGTCTCTCGGATTCTGTTCGGACAGCCATCAGCTAGCCCCACACCGGGCAGAGCACTGGGACAGAGGGGTTAATGATGGCGCTTAAGGGTGAGCTTGAATGTTGTCTTAAGAAGATTGTCTCAAAACCACACTATGCAAACATCAGTCTTCCTTGTTCATGGAAAGTTGCGCAAGTAACTACAGGGCTTTTAAGAACATACAGAAAAGCGGTGTACTTAACTCTGACACATTTAGTGTTAAGGAGTCCAGAGAAGTAGCCCAATTAGTCTGCTGTAAAAAAATTACACAGGAGTAAGGATGGGCACAACCTGGAAAAATGTGGTTTGTGTTGGTTCATGGACAAAGTCCAAACTGAATCCAACTGGGAGAGCCAGTCTGGTGTAGTGGTTAAGTGCGCGGACTCTTATCTGGGAGAACCGGGTTTGATTCCCCACTCCTCCACTTGCAGCTGCTGGAATGGCCTTGGGTCAGCCATAGCTATCGCAGGAGTTGTCCTTGAAAAGGCAGCTTTTGGGAGAGCCCTCTCAGCACCACCCACCTCGCTGGTTGTCTGTTTTGGGGGAGAAGATATAGGAGATTGTAAGCCGCTCTGAGTCTCTGATTCAGAGAGAAGGGCAGGGTATAAATCTGCAGTCTTCTTCTTCTTCTCTCAGCCCCACCCTCACAGGGTGTCTGTTGTGGAGGGAGAAGATATAGGAGATTGCAAGCCGCTCTGAGTCTCTGATTCAGAGAGAAGGGCAGGGTATAAATCTGCAGTCGTCTTCTTCTCTCAGCCCCATCCACCTCACAGGGTGTCTGTTGTGGGGGGAGAAGATAGAGGAGATTGTAAGCCGCTCTGAGTCTCTGATTCAGAGAGAAGAGCGGGGTATAAATCTACAGTCTTCTTCTTCTTGTTTGCAAACCAAACCAGTTCATGAGCCCTGCGAACTGCGTGGAAAGGGATTGCCGTTGTTTCATAGGGTCTGCAGAAGCCAAGAAACAGCTGAGCCACTCAGATGTGTTTTCTTGGGCAGTTTCTAGTTTAAAGCCCCTTTAAACTAGGGACTGCCCAAGAAAACTCAAAGCAACTGAGTGGTGGGTAGCATGCTGCCACCCCACTTAGCTGTTTTTGCTGCTTTCATGGGGAACAGAGAACGGGGGCCCCTGAAACCTCTGCTTTCTGCTCTGTCCATGGTCTGCTCTAAAAGTTTGTGGAAGTTCTTAACAGTAGGCCCACCACGAACTTCGGTTCCCGAATTTGTGACTATTTTTGCTTCATGGTTCGGTTTGTGCCCATGTCTACCCAGGAGCCCTAAAAACTAACACCGTTTATTCCAACCTGTGCTTTTGTGAGTCAGAGAGCTCACGTTCTCAGAAGGCAGCGTTCTGACTCACAGTCCTCATGCCAAGATTTAGGCGTGTTGGTTTTCGTTAGTTGTTTAGGCGCTCCCAGATTCCAGTTTGATTTTGAGGAACACACATCATATTCCTCCCCTCTGTTTTTTACCCTGTTCTTCGCTTTTGGCTATTTTATCTTCCTGGTGCTTTCAGAGCGCTAACTCTTGTAAATGGATGCAACTGGATAGAAAATGAGAAATCTACATTCAGGCAAAGTAGCTGGCACTTTGCCTCTGAACAGTGATTAATGTATGTCAGGCATAATATCTAATAATAGTTTGGCATGAAAATGAGCGCTTCTACAATGTCGGGCATTCTAAGCAATTCCTATTTAAGCAGCTGTCGTTAAGATAACCTTGTATCAGTTTTGAAGCTAAGGATGTACAAATCCCATGTCTCTGGTTCCTAGAATCCCCCCCCTCTCCCCACTTAATGTTCAGTAGTTTAGGAAAGAACTCTGTAGCCTGTGCTTGCTTTAGCAATTGCAAGCACATATCCAATGTTTGGTGAAATAAATGCCCCACTGTGGATGCTGACTGTCAATTTGAGATTTGCTTCTCCAGTTTAAACACCTGGCTAGCATCCAAAAAGAATTCACGCCTAAAATGGCTGATGATTTTATATTCCTTGCAGTAAAGGAAATGGAATAACCTCAGACACATGGGCTTGGGTTATATTCCCCACACCAGCAGAATATTTGTATCAAACAATGAATCTGCAGAATTATTATTGTATCTGTTCCTGGTGCGGTGAAGGCCTGGAAACAGAAGGAATAGAGACTGCTTTGGACTTTTGAAAACACTTGAGGGTTTTTTTGTTTTCAAATTAACTCAGTTGCCCTGGCTTCAAGCTTTCCTGAAGCCTCGGCTTGCACACCACAGCCTCCTCTCTGATAATTTCTAGGAGGAGAGGCAGAGAAGTTCTGTTTCAGAGGCCATGTGGACAGTGAAGGTCTGTGAGTACGGAGGCGACTGTTGCTTCGCTCGCCTGTTCAGGCCGCTGGTTTGGATTTTTATTGACTCTTCCTGATGGCTGCTGAGAACATAGTCCCTGTTCCGCAGGCTGGTGACAGCTCCTTTGTCAGCCACCTTTCTGCCCCTTGGGCGAGGAACTGCTTCTCAAGAAATAAGGTGGGCAGATCCTTGTGCCATTCACCTGCCAACACAAAGGCTCTGCTTTAACAGGGAGGCAGGCTAGGGGTGAGCGGGCGTGGAAAACAACCGTTCCGTCTCCTGGGCGATTTGCCTCTGCCCTCGGGGAGCTGGCGCTGTATTTGTTTGCTTATTTCATTTATACCCCCCCCCCATATTCACTGAGACTGACAGAGTAAAAGCAAAATAGCCATGCAGCACAAGGCGCCCAATTAGCACTCCTGTAGTACAGAACTAATGGACAGTGTGAATAACTGACCACTTAAGACAAGGGATACTATAAACAGTGTAGAAAGGTGGAGGACAGTGCAGTAAAAACAGGGTGAAACCTGGAATAATTACTGCAATAGTCTACAGTCCAGCTCTGTTATAAAGACACCTTCTGGAATTGCTCCATTTGGGTACAGTTCTAATCTCTTCACAAAGATCCCCTCCTGAACAGAACTGTTTTGTACTTCCTGTGGAAGGGTAGGGGCAGGGCTTTCTACCTGTTTTTTTTTTTAAGGTGCCAATATTCGTATATAAAGTTGCATCCATTTCCAGCAGTTCTCCCCTCAGGACTTGAGGAACGCCCCCTCATCCCCAAAATATCACAGCATTGGGAAACGATGCAGAAAAGGGCAACTAGAATGATTCAAGGGTCGGAACACTTTCCCTATGAACAGGACTGGATCTACAAACTTTTTGAGGGGGGGGGGGGCAAAATTAAAAAAAAGATGCCCCTTATAGGCCATTCTATTTTATGGTTCCATAGAATACAATGGACTCCATACCCAATTTGGCCCCCCCTCTGTCGGCATCTGGGGCAAGCCCCCCCCTTTGCCCCCCCCCCCCCCCAGATCTGGCTTTGCCTATGAAGAAAGGTTAAAGAGGGTGGGGCTCTTTAACTTGGAGAGATGGTGACTGCGGGGTGACATGATGGAGGTTTGCAAAATTATTCATGGGACAGAGAAGGTAGAGGAAGAAGTCCTTTTCTCCCTTTCTCACAATACAAGAACTCGTGGGCATTCGATGAAATTGCTGAGCAGTCGGGTTAGAACAGATCAAGGGAAGTCCTTCTTCACCCAAAGGATAATGAACACGTGGAATTCACTGCCACAAGAAGTGGTGACAGCAACATGCATAGAAAGCTTTAAGAGGGGTTTGGATGAACTTTCCTGCCCTCCTCAGGGGGGCCATGTCACAAAGTGGGGGTGACCACAGAGAACGCACAAGGACAGACTATTTTGCCAGCCTTGCCCATTTGAAGGGTGGCAGCTTCAGACAGCTTTTCTTAAATGAGCAAAGATGCCAAGCAGAGTATAGCAGGAGGAGGCTGGCCATGCAGATATGGGAGTCTATTTAAGGCTTGGGGGAGAGGGGGGAGATGATTCACATCCTGAATTGGGTGCAGTAAATTATCTGTAGCCGATGGAGTGAGTGAGGGAGTGAGTGAGTCGAATGTTTCTACCAGTGCTGGATAAGTCACAGTCTGGATGCCCCCTATGGCTGTTGTGGATCTTAAGTGTGTGTTTGGCCACTCAGGTCTTTCAGCAACAGATTCGCATTGGAAGAGACCTTAGCGTGCATTTGGCTACCCCTTCCCATGAGAGGTGTCCTTCAGCAAGAACTTCTTGCTGATATTCTTTGAAAACCTCCAGGGAAAGAGATAGCATAGTTTCTTTGAGCAACGCATTTGGCTGCAGAACAAAGCAGGAGTCGAGTCAAGTCGCACTTTTAAGACCAACAAACTTTTATTCAGAATGTAAGCTTTCATGTGCGTGAACGCTTCTTCAGATGAGGAATAAAAGTTTGTTGGTCTTAAAGGTGAGACTTGACTCCTGCTTTGTTCTGCTGCTTCAGACCATCTTGGCTACCCACCTGGATCTATCTGCCTTTGGCTGCCTTCATCTTGTGGTGCTGAGCAGACCCTTGTGGTTTCAACACCCCCCCCCCCCTTTAATTGAATCTTCAGTCTCTTTGTGTCTCCCCTGCCTTGCTTAATTCTGGAAATAATTGGCGGGGGGAGATGTGGGAATGCACAGAGAAGAGGTTCTTTGGCATTTTCCTTTGAGACGGTTGTTCTTGTAGGTGAGCCAGGACCCACCCCCCGCCCCCAGCCAAGCGGCTTCCTTCCCACTTAGTTTTGTTTTCTGTAAACAAAAAAGAAACGGAAGTAGAAAACAGCTCTACAGATTTATTTTTGCCCACTGATTTTTTCACAAGGTTTGAAACACTCTTCTATATTTTTTGTTAGTCTAAAATACCTGGAAAAAGCTGCTGAGATTTCTGCCACCTCTTTCCTGTGTCAGAGGAACTTACGTGTGGCAAATGATTCTTTGCACGTCGCTCGGTCTTATTCTCCATCCAGTTGCCCCAAATGGAACCTTCTTCCCTATATGCCATTTTTGTGCAGTGAAGCAGATAAATTCCTCCAAGAAGAATCATAGGGGTTGCTTTCCATTTTTAATACTTTATTTCTAAGATTTTTATCCCATCTTACTACTTGAAAAAGCACTCAAAGCAGCTTTAAGGAGGAAAATGGAACATTAGCCTTGATGAAAATACGAATTAAAACTAATATAAATGAAATGACAAGTGAAAACCAAATCTGTCTTAAAATACCGGGGACTTTCTGCATGCCAGACATGTGCTGCAGCAGGGAGCCACAGGCCCTGTAATGATCTGGGTTTTTTTAAAAAAAACTTAGTTTTCTAACTTTTCAGGAGAGAAATGCCTTTAAAACTGAAATTCCCCATTTGTTTGTTTGTTTGTAGCAGCTTCAGCAAAAGATTCCATGTTCCGTTTGTGCTTTTGTGTCAATTTGACAGTCTTGACTGTTCTTTTCCTGTTCTGCTCCAGCAACAGTTCTGTTTGCAATGCACACAAAGTCATGAAACACAAGGCCAAAGGGGGTGGGGTGGGGTGGGGGAGGGGTCCTGGACTGCAAAGAGACAATAATCGATCCCTCCCTGCTTGCAGTTCTGAATCTGGCTGCCAATAAAAAAAAGATTTTTAAGCATTCCAAGTATAAACGATGTTCTGTGTGGTTTCCTCTGTAGTGGCTCTTCTATCTCTGTGTCACTTTGCGTCCGTTCCTTCTCTGGGGGTAATCTGAACATCGTATTATAACTCCTTATTAATGTGTGGAGGGAATTATTTTGGCTTCTTGGCATGCAGGCAAATGGTTTGAAAAATAAAGTCCAGTCAGGCACCTTTGAGACCAGCAAAGTTTTATTCTGTGTAGAAGCTTTTGTGTGCACGCAGATGTCTTCACATAACGGTTTGAAAAGCAGTTGGCAATGCTGCTGTTCCTGTGGCAGCTCTGATGCTGCGATTGCCTTGGAAGTGAAGGTTCTCTGGGCATGAGAGCAATAAAATGCGGACGTGGGGGTGGGTGGGGAACGAGCTCTCTTCTTCTCATATCCTATGCTGAGCTTTCTTCCTCCCATTTAAATGTTGCAGGTGAAGCAGAGATAGAGAGCGATGACGATGATGACGACGATGACGACTGCAAAAAATCATCAATGGAGGAAGTAAGGGGGTAGATCGTTCTTTTCTTTGCCTTGACGGGACTTCTGAAAGTGCAGCTTGCATTTTTTGCCGACATGACTAAGTGTCTGACTGCCATCTTGTGGCTGCTGAGGAGATGGCAGACTTTCCGAAGTTGGCTGTCGGTTTTCCAAGCTGTGCGGAAGAATCATAGCATCGTAGAACCATAGAGCTGGAAGGGACCTCTCGGGTCATCTAGTCCAACCCCCTGCACAATGGAAGAGATCCAGGGGCTGAGATGACCTTGTCTGAAGGGTGTGGGATCCCCCGTTGCCCTTTCTGATAGAAAGTCTGCTCCGTTTCTGTGTGACGGACAGGTGTCTTTTTGTAGAAAAATAGAGCTCATCTAGGGATTGTTATGCAGCTGCACCTACTATTCAATGGACAAGATGGGAAGGAGGAGGTGGAACTCTCAGAAAGGTTCAGGAGCTGTGCTCCTGTGAGCTCCCACTGAATCCGAGGCCTGGTGACGTATAAACCATCAGGTCTTATGTGAACAGGCTCACAAGGAGGGTGAACCAGACCGAAACAAAATCCTTTCTCCTCTGAGCAATACTGACGATTTGGGCCAATCGGTCATTGATAACAGAAGGAGAGAGCACGGAACCCTCAGTCGCTTATTCTCTTTACCTTTTCATTCCCGACAAGGAGCGTGTGCGTTTGGCAGGGCTCCAGCTGATCCTTGTATATGGTTTAGAGAAAGCTTGGCCCATTCTCTGACTGTCTTAGAAGCCATGGACAACCCCTTGGCATTCTGCCTGGAGGACTGCGGTTCTTTCTCTCTTGACAGCTGTCCTGTGGTCGTGTTGACAGTAACCTGTGGAGTTGGCTGATCCGTTGGCAGTACTATAGCTGGGGGTGCCTTGCCTTTCGCAAGGGTCTGTTTACATTAGTTTGGGCAGCTTTCGGCCCCTGGCAGTCATGGCTCCGGCTTTCTGCCCCTTGAGAAGAGAGCAGGAGACAGAAGAGACAGCCCTCCACCAGCGGTGGTGCCCAAACCAGTGGTGCATTCGCACTACAATAAATAATGCATTTTACATCTGGATTTTTGCTATTCTTACACAGTAAAATCCAGATGTAAAACACAATATAGAGTGTAGTGTGAACACACCACAGGAGTGCCATCCTCATGGTCACATGGGTGTGTGTGTGTGTAAGAATGCCATACTGCATATAGATATTACCCATATATGGAGAGCCAGTTTGGTGTAGTGGTTAAGTGCACAGACTCTTATCTGGGAGAACCGGGTTTGATTCCCCACTCCTCCACTTGCAGCTGCTGGAATGGCCTTGGGTCAGCCATAGTGGTTAAGTGTGCAGACTCTTATCTGGGAGAACTGGGTTTGATTCCCCACTCCTCAACTTGCACATGCTGGAATGGCCTTGGGTCAGCCATAGTGGTTAAGTGCGCAGACTCTTATCTGGGAGAACCGGGTTTGATTCCCCACTCCTCCACTTGCAGCTGCTGGAATGGCCTTGGGTCAGCCATAGTGGTTAAGTGCGCAGACTCTTATCTGGGAGAACCGGGTTTGATTCCCCACTCCTCCACTTGCAGCTGCTGGAATGGCCTTGGGTCAGCCATAGTGCTTAAGTGCGCAGACTCTTATCTGGGAGAACCGGGTTTGATTCCCCACTCCTCCACTTGCAGCTGCTGGAATGGCCTTGGGTCAGCCATAGTGGTTAAGTGTGCAGATTCTTATCTGGGAGAACTGGGTTTGATTCCCCACTCCTCCACTTGCACATGCTGGAATGGCCTTGGGTCAGCCATAGTGGTTAAGTGCGCAGACTCTTATCTGGGAGAACCGAGTTTGATTCCCCACTCCTCCACTTGCAGCTGCTGGCATGGCCTTGGGTCAGCCATAGCTCTGGCAGAGGTTGTCCTTGAAAGGGCAGCTGCTGGGAAAGCTCTCTCAGCCCCACCCACCTCACAGGGTGTCTGTTGTGGGGGAGGAAGGGAAAGGAGATTGTGAGTCACTCTGAGACTCTTCAGAGTGGAGGGTGGGATATAAATCCAATATCTTCTTCTTTTTCTTCTCCTATATTGATTATTTCTTTATTTATTATTTAGGCTTCTTGGCTGCCCTTCCCTACATGCAGGACTCAGGGCGGCTTACATCAAAATAAGACACTAAAATAACATACATTCTAAACCAGCATTAAACAGCATCAAAACCAGATTCTCATGAAAACAATTCAGATGGCAAAGAGCCAGATGTTGCCACTCCCAGCTTCTGCGGTTAGGTGGGGGGAGGCGGGTTGGTAAACCCGAAAGCACCGGGTAGTGTTGTCCCATCCGTGTCTTCTACCAAAGGCCTGGTGGAAAATCTCTGCCTTACAGGCCCTGCAAAAGAGTAGCAGATCCTGCAGGGCTTGGATGTTCTCCGGCAGGGAGTTCCACCATGAGGGGGCCAGGGCCGAAAAGACCCTGTCCTCGTTGTGGACAGCCGGATCTCTCTCAGGCCAGGAGATTCTTCGTACCTGGTCTTAAAGCTCTGTTGGGGGCTTATTGATTAGATAAATAAATATACTTTGACATATATAACATATTGGCATATATATTACTCATTAAAGTATCCCCTGATGATTCAGCCCAGTCTAAAATTACCTAATTGCCTCTCAGGTTGGAACTGCGGAGGAGGGGGTGGGGGGTGGGGACAGGCCGCTCAGGAGACGGATGAGCAAGAGTTTGCTTCTTAGATCTTCAGGAGACTCTAAAAATACCTGCCATTTCAGTCATCCTAGAGATCTGAGTGCTCCATCGTTTGACAAGTCCTCTCTGGGTGTGCCAGGAGAGATGTCACAGTTTTATGGAAGCCCAGAAGAATTCTCAGAGTTGCTTTTGGAACTCCCCCCGTCCCCCCCACCTAGCTTCGGCAATTCAGGACACCTCTTCCATTACCCCTCCCAACAAAAAAAAAAAACCCCAAACCCTTAATGTAGGCTAACAATAGGACTGTGTTTCTGTCTTGAGGCAAATTGCACTGCCAGAGCGGTAGTTATGCTTGTACCTCTGGCATTTATGTACTGGATTAAAAATAGGATAGTGGAGAATTTTGCTTCATTTTGTGTTTCAAAATGAAGGGGCGTATAAAATGTTTTCTTTTAAAAACTCTTAATGGTATCACTTTGCCTGGCTGTTTGAAACCATTTCCCTGCTCTCTGCTGCTGCTTTTGTGCTATTCCCCGCCCCTCCGTGCGCGCACACACACACACACACACACACAATCAAGTGATGCTAGGCTGTTTCAAGGGCCTGCAGCCAGCCATATTTGACTACAACCAGGGCTATTTTTTTGTAGCAGGAACTCCTTTGCATATTAGACCACACACCCCAATATAGCCCATCCTTCTGGAGCTTATAGTAGGCCCTGTAAGAAGAGCCCTGTAAGCTCTTGGAGGATTGGCTACATCAGGGGTGTGTGGGCTAATAGGAAAGGAGTTCCTGCTACAAAAAAAGCCCTATGACACATCACTGAGGACAAATGAAACCAATTTAGAATGAGGGCAGTTGTCTATATTGCCCTCGCTCTGAATAGGCAGACACTTTCACCAAAAGGTCAGAGGGGATGCCACAAATTGGAATTTCAGTTCCGCTCTCTCCATTTCAGATCCACTTCTTTCTTGTAAAGAAGAAACCACTGAGTCATTCTTTTTGTTTCATTTTCTTGTTCCTGTTTAAAATCACTGCATTTTCAGTGGGGTTTTTTTTGTGTCATTTGTGTGGCTGCTGGCTTACAAATAGCAGAAAAGAAACAAATGAATTGCCAGCAGTGCCAAAAATGATGTGGGCGCATGGAATCAACATTAACTGTGAGTGGCCATATCAGTTCATCTCTATTGTCACCTCAGTTTTGCTCTTTCGGGAAAATTGCCTAAAGGGAAGCATTTCCCACCAGTATTAAAGACCCCCACTATTTTCACCTCCCTCCTACTTAAAACCCTGGGAAATTTTCGATGTCCATTTTGAAAGCCGTGTTCATATAATAAGAAACAAAGCATAAATCAACATGACAGAAATGTCCAGTGACTTTGAAAATCTTGGTCTTGAGAAGCAGGGTATCAATGTCTTAAAATCCAGTGAAATTCAGGCCTTGTTTCCTGTAAGTTTGGTCATACCCTCTGCAGGCTTGTATCCCCTCCCAAGATCCCAGTAACAGAAGGGGGGGGGGCATTTCTGTGCTGCAGACTCCAGTTCTTCCTTTACCCCGCTCATATATTTCCTGGGGATCCCTTCTCCCCCAAGAATAGCAAACAGAGGTGTCAGGTGAGGACATATCCTGTTCTGCTGATGGGAAATGCCTTCCATTAACAGGTTGGTCATGGGATACGAGCCACAGGAAGGGGATAGAGTTGGGTGTCACTGCCTAGATAGAGGCCCAAAATGTGAGCAAAGTCATCCTTACAGAACAAACAATCAGCAGCTACGTTACTGCAGCAGTGAGAGGAAAAGGTGCTTTGGGTTCTTGTGACCGGCAGGTGCTGCAGGGCCTCCACCCTCTCCTCCTTGGCCCCGCTGCAGACTCTCCCTTTAAATCTGGCATTGCCAGATTGGCCCCCTCCTCTACTGCCCCCCTCTCCCTTCATGCCCCTCTTGTTTCTTGCCTTTTTAAAAAAAGTACCTGGACCTCACAGTAAGGCTTGTCCTAGTTCTAATTCTTGTGAGCTGCTTGTCCAACAGCTGTGTGTGTAGAATTTTAGTTGCTGCTTTGCGAGAGAAGACTCACAAGGAACACACTCTTGGGGTTCACCTCTTTCCATCTTAGCGTAGCTTTAGAGAAGTCACGGCTGGTCTTGAAAGGGCTGCTTGCCTCCTGGGTGTTGCGGGGCTGAAGAAGGCCTTTTCTTCGTGGGAAGCTTTGGCCAGCCGGGCTGACCCATGGGAAAGCAACCTCAGTGACATGGGGCAGGCGGAGGGGGGGGGGCGGTATTGAAGAGACGCTTTGGGTTTGCTTGGGTGAACTTCAAAGCCCTGTCCGAATTGCTGAAATCAGCAGTCAAAACGTCTCTTGATGTTAGCATTTCTATTTCTGTTCCAGGGAACGGCTGGGAGTGAGGCCATGGCTACCGAAGAAATGTCCAACTTGGTGAATTACATACAGCCTGTCAAGTTTGAATCCTTCGAGACATCTAAAAGTGAGCATGCAAAGTTGTGGCAAGGTCACATTTTGTTGTCTTGTCATACTCCTGTTTTCCGTTGGTTGAGTACATTTGCTTAATATTAGCCTAAAGCTTTCCATGTGTTTCCACGGCACAATAGGAAGCCAAACTGCAAAATAAGCTCATCCCCTGTTTGTTCATCTGTTGGTTTGTCTGGAAAACTTTTGAACTATGTGCTGGTTGTAATCTTGGAAGGTTTAGGTAGTTTGGCATGATTCTCAGGAGGTTCACATGGTCAGGCAGCCCTGAGGAGGAAAGCAGGATGTGATCAAGCCCCAAAGCTGGCTGGATGCAGCTCCAAGTGAAGAAGACATGCAAGGCCAAGAAAAACCTTCTGATCACCCTTCTAGGTAGACACCAACTCACCTCTGAAAGGCAGCAGCGAATTCTGTGTCTTCTCTTGAAAGGAGAATGCAGCTGAAGATGCACCTGAGACAGTTAACACGCTGGGTGGGCACTCACCTGTTACACAGAATGATGGTGCCTTTCCTCCAAAGGCTGTAGCATTTCTTCTCTTGCCAGGCAGCTAACCATAACGTTCTTGTCGACAGCGCATAGAACATATTCATCTGTGGTGACGTTGGAACCTAAAATAACTCTTACTACTCCTGTTCTCTATGCTGACAGCAACGGGAAAGTAAAAAGGTTAAGAGCATAGTCCAGTTGACGTTACACAGTTCCAGGCCCTGCTGGTTTCAGCAACAGAGACATTTAAGGCTTGCCCTGAAATCAGCAATACAAAGTGCTTAAGTGTCATGAGCCCTGACGAGGAGGAGCTGGAAGGGTTAACAAACCTGGAAGAGTTGCCGGCCAGTTCCTCAGCTGAACAAACAGCAGCTGGCCCATCAATCACTCTCCAGGCACCAGTATCAGCTGTTGATGATCAATCTTCTCCAAGCTCTTCTCCTCCCATCTCAAGAGTTCGAAGCAGGCTCCGGAAAGAACTTTCAGAGCAAAGACATGAGGCACGCCGATGCTTCAGATCTCTCAGCCCTGAGCTCTAGCAGAGTCGCTGCCACCCAGGGAGCAGGCTGATTGAGACTCCCATATAGCTCCCACCCAGGACCTGGTAACCTTGTGGAAGCAACAAATCTATTCTCTGGCTTGCATCCACGCTCCCTCCTGATCCTGACCTGCTTGATTTCCTTGGCACCCTGACCTTTTGGCTTTTGGACATTGACTTCTGATTCCGGGTTGTGATTCTGCATTGGTGACTTGGCTCCTGCTTGACTTCCTGGACTTTGACCTTGGACTGGCTTTGGACTCCTGCCTGCCTGCACCCGGAGAACATGACATTAAGTGTGGTGACATTGTCCCCCAAGAGCTTCAACGTGATGGTGTGCCGGAAAGAGTAATAGGTTTTTCTTTGTTTGTTTGTTTGCAAAATGCCTTCATTTCCACGTGCATAAATAGGACTGCAAATCCCATCTTCCTGCATCAGTTTTGTTCATTGCCCAAAGAACCTCATGGGCCAGCTCAGTTCCCAGCTGCTTTCTGGCCAAATGGGCTTTGCAGCATCTTGAGAAAACAAACCAGCACCTTGTTGATCCTTGAAGCAAAACATGCCCCTCCCCCCCCACTTCGAGGCCATCCACCCCGCTGTTTCACTTGGCTGTTTGCAAGCTTGAATGACTGTGTGACCTCCAGGGCTGCCTTTTAAAGATCGACTGTGGCAAATAAAAATATGCGTCTGCAATGACCCTGCCTATGAAGAGGTTAATAATCCCAAACCCGCATCCAGCTTTTCTGGACCACAGCCTTGCTCTTTGATCTCAACTTGGTTTTGTAGCATAGTTGCATTTTCAAAAGTTGCTTACACAGCACGGTATCTGGGAGTTTTTGGCTGGGGGTGGTGGTGATTAAAGCACTCCTGACCTCTTTACAAGAAGAGAGAGTGTGAAGTTCCAGTGTGTGTCTACCCAGGTTTTTCATGCAGGGTGTGTGTGTTGGGGGTTGAGAGAGCTGAGTCCCCAGCTGAGCTGGCTGGGCATCAAGGATTGTGCCACTTTGGTTGTGCAGCTTATCGGTTCTACCTTCACGCGGTGTTGGGTGGGCTGCATGAACTGCTAAGTCTGCACAGGTCTTCTTCGTTTACATCTGCAAACGATGCCCTTGGGGTTCCATCCACACACTTTGGGACTTCCAGATTCAGATGGGGTAGCCGTGTTGGTCTGGATCAACGGAACAAAGCTTGAGTTCAGGGGCACCTTTAAGACCAACAAAGTTTAATTACTCTTCTTTCCGTAAACCCCAAACCCAATGGGAAGAAGAATACCTTTGGTAAACCCCAAACTCAATTAGAAGAAGAAGTTTCAGAAAACCCCAAACCCAATGGAAGGACGAATACTCTGAAGTCAGCTGTGCTGTGTGGGACAAAGGAAGTCCTACAAGACAATTCACTCGCTGAACCTGGTCCTATATAACACGAAGGTGGCTGCGGTTGTGAGCACTTGGCATGCACCGTTTGGGCAATTAACTGTGCCTCTAAGTTCTGACTGCCTCATTGCAGTCTGCCCCCCCTCCCCAGGTGTTGTGTGAATCACCCTTAACTCCCGTTGGAAGCTGTGGGTGTCGGCATCAACAATGGATGTGGAATCAAAGCCTCCGGCTGTGTTCTGAACAAACCCACACAGCATTAAAGATCTTTTGAAGCTGGTCTGCCTCACCTCTAAATTAAATATTTAGGCTCAAGACAGGAGCCTTTTCTGCCGGTACAATCCTGGCTGGAGTTTGTTGCTCGCTCCTGCCGGGTTGGCTCAGAGTTTCCAAGCTGGCCATGCTTCGTCTTTGCTGATACAAGCACAAAGCTCAGGTGACGTGAAATGTTCCAGTCACGTGATGACCATGGCAGCTGTGGAAAGTGTCACAGGGAAGCCATTTCTAATCGCCAGCCCCTCGGACCTCAGGCCTTCCTTCCTCAGGCTGAGAGGTGATAGGATCACCATCTTCAAGTCCTTGAAGGGCTGTCCTATAGAGGATGGTGTGGAATTGTTTTCTGTGGCCCCGGAAGGTAGGACCAGAACCAATGGGTTGAAATTAAATCAAGAGAGTTTCCGGCTCAACATTAGGAAGAACTTCCTGACCGTTAGAGCGGTTCCTCAGTGGAACAGGCCTCCTCCTTGGGAGGCGGTGGGCTCTCCTTCCTTGGAGGTTTTTAAACAGAGGCTAGATGGCCATCTGACAGCAATGAGGATCCTGTGAATTTAGGGGGAGGTGTTTGTGAGTTTAGAGCGGTTCCTCAGTGGAACAGGCTTCCTCCTTGGGAGGCGGTGGGCTCTCCTTCCTTGGAGGTTTTGAAACAGAGGCTAGAAGGCCATCTGACAGCAATGAAGATCCTGTGAATTTAGGGGGAGGGGTTTGTGAGTTTCCTGCATTGTGCAGGGGGTTAGTCTAGATGACCCTGGGGGTCCCTTCCAACTCTATGATTCTAGGATTCTGAGAAGTGGCAGGACTGTTGCTGGGCCTCCAATGCCCTTGTCGCTGTCCACAATCAAGGAAATACTGCAGAGAAGCCATCCCATTCAGAGCAGGCTGTCACCAAGATTTTATTTTGTTCTGCTGTCACCTTGTGGAATTTGTGGTGTTCCCTGGAAGCTTCCGGAATGAGGACTGGCCAGCTCTTCTTTGTAATTTCTCTTCCAGTGTATTTTTGTTCAGGTTTTTGATCACTTCAAGGGGGGGGGGGCGACAAAACCCTGCAAGTTAAGTGCAAGAATCCAGTTGCACCTTGAAGACTAATGGGGCACGTGGTGGAGAAGAGCTTTCTGGAGTCACTGTTCACTTCCTCACCAACAGCTAGAAGGGGAGTCTGTCTGTCCTCGTATCTTGGAGAATGGAACAATTTCAGATGCAAGAGATAAGGACGGATGGACTTTCCTTCTAGCTATTTCTGAAGAAGCAAGCAGTGACTCCCGAAAGCTCACCCCCTCCTGCAAATTTCAGAGCAGATTTTGAGTCCAGTCAGGCACCTTTAAGACCAACAAAAGTTTATTCCAGGTATGAGCTGTCAATCGTGTGCATGCCCCCCTTCCTCAGAGTGCAGATATCTGTATCTTTAAGACTAACTTTTGTTGGTCTTAAAGATGCTACTGGACTCAAGATCTGCTCTACTGCTTCAGACCAACATGGCTGTGTTACTGGTTCCAGTGTCTTTGCAGGCAGAACTGAAACCGCTGGACTTATGAAGCCCTAAACAGACGGGGACCCCGAGACCCCAATTCTTTCCCAGACCGCCCTCTCCTCTCACCACCCAGAATGGCACCAGAACTCTTCTCTGGCCGCCTCCGTTGTGGAAAAGAGGAAGTTTGCACTGTCTGTGGGGGGGGGGGGTCTGAGGTTAGGCGTGTGACTGCAGTAGAACGGAAGAGTTCTGGGTTCAAGTTCAGCAGCACCTGAGAGCCCAACAAGATTTCCAGGGGATCCTCTTTCAAGACTGAGAGCTGCCTTCAGCCCTTCATATGGAACTCAGTTAGGAGTGAGATTTTCCACGGGGGTGGGGGGGCTGTCTTGGGCATCTTTGTGTGGCACTTCGTCACTGAGGATGACTAGGTCAATGTTGTTTTTGTACGTTGGAAGCCACTTTGAATGTCCTGGGACAGAAGACATGATAATATGTTCGTTTTTGTAAATTAAGTAATCATGTATGTTTGGTCATCGTAATCCTTATGAGAATGATCACGACCTGTTTTTCTCTTAAATTTCAGAACGGAACAAGGGTTTCGAAATGTCTTCCTTTGTGGAAACCAAAGCGCTCGAGCAGCTCACGAAATCCCCCGTTGAGTTTGTGGAGTATCTTTGACATTAAGGAGGGTCGCAGGAGGGTCTCATGCAGGACCCGGGGTGGGGGGGACTGAGTCAATGCAAATCTTTAAGATAAAAAAGGAACCTAGTGTTCTCAAAGAAGGCAGCCTCCTGTTTCCCCTCCAGGTTCCTTTCTGTGGCAGGGAGTGGCTGATGCCAGCCAACAAGGCCGTGTGGTGATGGAGAGAGGGCTGGTCTTAGCCAGGGGGTGACACGGGCAGCTGGCTGCACCCCCACAGTGGGAGAGGCCCCGTTCATTTGTGACCCCTTCCTCTGGAGGAGGGGAGAAAAGAGGAAGAAGGAGAAGAGCCAGCCCCTAACCCTGCTGCCCCCACTCCTGCCCTGTCTGGGGCTCAGGCTACCGGCTGCTGGGGGAGGCATTGGGGGGACTTCTCTTGCTTGTCCTGGGGTGTGTGTGTGAGATGACCCTAGGGCCCCATAATCACTAAAAAACACCCCTGGATGGAAAGTTTAAACTTTCCCATTTGGTGTCGTAGTTAAGTGTGCAAACTCTTATTTGGGAGAACCGAGTTTGATTCCCCACTCCTCCACTTGCACCTGCTGGAATGGCCTTGGGTCAACCATAGCTCTAATAGAGAACCAGTTGGCTGTAGTGGTTAAGTGCGTGGACTCTTATCTGGGAGAACTGGGTTTGATTCCCCACTCCTCTGCTTGCAGCTGCTGGAATGGCCTTGGGTCAGCCATAGCTCTCCTAGGAGTTGTCCTCAAAATGGCAGCTGCTGTAACAGCTCTCTCAGCCTCACCCACCTCACAGGGTGTCTGTTGTGTGTGTGTTGGGGGGGAAGGTAAAGGAGATTGTGAGCTGCTCTGAGATTCAGAGTGAAGGGTGAGGTATAAATCCAATATCATCATCTTCTTCTTCTTCTTCCTCCCTGAGGCCACCCCTGCTGTACCGAGCACTGTGAAAAGCAGAACCTGCTCAGCTGTGTGGTGTGTTGATTCTCTTGCCGTAGTGTCTGCTGGGAGCGTACCATGAATTTTCGTGTCATGGTACCAAAGAGGTCATTCCATCTGTTCAGCAACACCCTCTGGGTTTTAAGCTTTCGGCCACATCTCTCTGCCAGTCGTGCTTTACCCTTAACCTCAAAATGCAGGTATAACAAAATGCAGCTGAGTCGGATTTATCCCAAAGGGACGCGTGTGGACTCTTCCAACTACATGCCCCAGCTCTTTTGGAATGCCGGCTGTCAGATGGTGGCCCTCAACTTCCAAACTGTCGGTAAGCCCCCGCCTTGCACTTGGCTTTATCTCCAGGGACACGGGACAATAAAATCACAAACCGATTTCACACTAGGGCTTGTTCCGGGTAGAAGCCCCCGGGGCTTCTCTCCATTTTTGCATAAACTGCCGCAGAGCTGCTAGTTGACGCGCCACTTTTCTGCAGCAAGCAGAAACTGCTTGTCAGAGGATCTCACTTGCTGCACAATAGCGGCACACCAACTCACAGCTCTGGGGCAACTTCTGCGAAAACGGAGAGAAGTCCCGGGAGCAAAAGGGCTCTCTGCCTGGAGCAAGCCTAGTGCAAAATTGGTCACAGTTTGTGAAGTGGAAATGTAATCATGGCATGCACATCTCTCCTAAAAGTGGGGTGCAGGTTAATCGAGCAGCTTCCGTTTCTGTCTTTAGACCGCAACGTGTTAAATTCAACAGATTTCCAGTGTCACATATTTTAACTCCATCTTGAAAGGCTGCGTGTTTCCAGCCGGGCGCTTATTTCCAAGTTGGATTTAAGGCTGTCGTTTAGCAGTCCTGCCTAATTGTGGCTGCTCTGCTCGAGAGCTTCATCCAGGCTCTGTGCTGATACTAATCAGGGGGAAGACAATTAATGACATTGTATTTGATTAAGCAAATGTAATTAGTCTTGTAGACATGCACAGCAGGAGATCTCGGGGTGATTTGATTTTGTTTTGTTTCACCGTATTCCTGCTAGAATTACAAGCACACTCAGGTAAGCAAAGTAGAGCCCGGTTATACATTGATGCATCCAAGCCTTTTCCAGAAAGCACAGCATGGCGAGTATTGAATACAGCTGCAGACGGGGCTTTTTTTGTAGCAGGAGCTCCTTTGCCTATTAGGCCCCACCCCCCTGATGTAGCCAGTTCTCCAAGAGCTTTCAGTAGGCCCTGTTAGAAAAGCCCTATAAGCTCTTAGAGGATTGGCTGTGCCAGGAAGGTGTGGCCTAATATGCAAAGGAGTTCCTGCTACAAAAAAAGCCCTGCTGTGGACCCAGATTTTCAAAGACTGTCCCGCCTGTTTTACATTTTTATTGAGTTAAGTGGTGTTGTTTAATTGCAGAGTATTTATTTTATTGTTGTGTTTTATGCCTGTAATCTGCCCTGAGCCCATATGAGGGAGGGCGGGATATAAATCTGCTAAAATCAATCAATCAGTCAACAAGAAAGACACCTGCAGTGCTTGAAATCAGTAGAGCAAAATGAAGGTGCCTGAAGAGGTTCCTGTGGAGAGAGTGAAGGTGCCTGCAGTGGCTACTGACAGGGTACCGGATTCGCTTCATTCACTTCAAGGTGCTGGTCATTACCTTTAAAGCCCTAAATGGCCAGTGTCCTGCATACCTTAGGGACCGCCTTTCCCTGCACATGCCCCAGCGAGCGCTTCGGTCCGGGTCTCAAAACCTGTTGACAGTTCCCAGCATCAGAGACGCGAAGCTCAAAACGACGAGAGACAGGGCCTTTTCTGTTGCTGCCCCTAGCTGGTGGAATGAGCTGCCGGAGGAGGTTAGGGCCCTGTGAGAGCGCCTACAGTTCTGCAGGGCCTGCAAAACGGCACTCTTCCGCCAGGCATTTACCTGAATGGTAACATCTGCAGCGATGGGACTGCCCCATAAGAACGCCACCCATGACCTCCTTCGCTGCGCTATGGCGATCCTGAGACCTCTGAGTAGAGCTAACCACCAGAATTTAAATTGATGCCTGAAATTATGATAATAGCACTTAGAAATGTTTTAAATTGTTTTTATGTTTTTATTGTGGTTATTGTATTGGTCACACTGATGTGTTAGTGTCAACCCTTGGTTTGTGAGCTGCCCTGAGCCCGCCTTTGGTGGGGAGAGCGGGATATAAATAAAATAAATAAATAAAGCGCTTGTTGCACCCAATACGTTTTACTCCAGCAGTTCTATGTACACTCAAATATACATGTAAAGTGTACAAACTGACCATCCGTTGTGCAATCACAGTAACTCCTACTGTGCCATTAATACATTCCTCTTCCAAAAAGTAATTAGCAAGTGGAATTCACTGCTTCAGGAAGTGGTGGTGGCTACAGCATAGAGCATGGAGAAATGTCTGGAGCAGAGGTCCATCAGTAACTATTAGCCACAAGGTATTGAGGGAAGACTCTTTCTGGGGCAGTGATACTATGTCTTCTTGGTGTTTGGGGGGCAAGAGTGGGAGGGCTTCTTGAGTTCTGGCCTTGCTGTTGGACCTCCTGATGGCCCCTAGATTTTGGTCACTATGTGACACAGAGTGTTGGACTGGGTGGGCCATTGGCCTGATCCAACATGGCTTCTCTTATGTTCTTATGAGACACAGAGTGTTGGACTGGATGGGCCACTGGCCTGATCCAACATGGCTTCTCTTATGTTCTTATGTGACACAGAGTGTTGGACTGGGTGGGCCATTGGCCTGATCCAACATGGCTTTTCTTATGTTCTTATGTGACACAGAGTGTTGGACTGGATGGGCCATTGGCCTGATCCAACATGGCTTCTCTTATGTTCTTATGTGACACAGAGTGTTGGACTGGAGGGCCACTGGCCTGATCCAACATGGCTTTTCTTATGTTCTTATGTGACACAGAGTGTTGGACTGGGTGGGCCATTGGCCTGATCCAACATGGCTTTTCTTATGTTCTTATGTGACACAGAGTGTTGGACTGGATGGGCCACTGGCCTGATCCAACATGGCTTCTCTTATGTTCTTATGAGACACAGAGTGTTGGACTGGATGGGCCACTGGCCTGATCCAACATGGCTTCTCTTATGTTCTTATGAGACACAGAGTGTTGGACTGGGTGGGCCATTGGTCTGATCCAACATGGCTTCTCTTATGTTCTTATGAGACACAGAGTGTTGGACTGGATGGGCCACTGGCCTGATCCAACATGGCTTCTCTTATGTTCTTATGTGACACAGAGTGTTGGACTGGGTGGGCCATTGGCCTGATCCAACATGGCTTTTCTTATGTTCTTATGTGACACAGAGTGTTGGACTGGATGGGCCACTGGCCTGATCCAACATGGCTTCTCTTATGTTCTTATGAGACACAGAGTGTTGGACTGGATGGGCCATTGGTCTGATCCAACATGGCTTCTCTTATGTTCTTATGAGACACAGAGTGTTGGACTGGATGGGCCATTGGTCTGATCCAACATGGCTTCTCTTATGTTCTTATGTGACACAGAGTGTTGGACTGGATGGGCCATTGGCCTGATCCAACATGGCTTCTCTTATGTTTCTTATGAGACACAGAGTGTTGGACTGGATGGGCCACTGGCCTGATCCAACATGGCTTCTCTTATGTTCTTATGTCTTTTTGGTGCTTGGGGAGGCAAGAGTGGGAGGGCTTCTGGAGTTCTGGCCCCACTGGTGGACCTCCTGATGGCACCTGGAGTTTTTTTTGGCCACTGTGTGACACAGAGTGTTGGAGTGGATGAGCCGTTGGCCTGATCCAACATGGCTTCTCTTATGTTCTTAAGAATTGTGTACACAGTTACCTGAGAAACAGCCATTCTATGTCCCCAAAATAAGACAGAGTGGCTCGTGTGTGTGGCCAAAAATGCCCTGTGTGATGGTGACCTCTGAAGTGTGGAGACCCTGAGTGAACGTTTCTTTTTTTTTGGGGGGGGGGGATGATTCTTTTGTCAGTGTGCTGGAGCACTGTGGGACTCTTATGAAACTGCAACGTTTGTTCTGTCAACACTCACACGTGTACTAACTATCTTGTTTTGTTGCTTAGATTTGTCTATGCAAATAAATATGGGGATGTATGAATAAATGGCAAAAGTGGCTACAGACTCAAGCCAGAGTTCATGAGAAGACCAGACAAGCAATTTGACCCGTTTGCGGAAGGTATTGTGGACGGAATCGTGGCAAACACTTTGTCCGTGAAGGTATGTGGGCTGTTGCTTATTGATAAGTTTTGCAATACAATTGCCTCGAACGTTAAATATCAAAGTCCAGGCCAAGTTTTGTCCTTTGGGTCCAAATTATCGAGTTTGAAATGTACAGTTCCTGGGCCAGGAGTTGGAGAGCAACAGAGTGAACAGGCATGCTGCACAGCCCACCCCAAAGGAAAGTGGAAATGGGTCCACAGCAAAAACTGCAGTCTCTGCCCATGTTGTGCCCTAGAGGTGGCCTCCCTGTGGCCCATTCCTTCCCTAGGCTTAGCCTTCCTTTGGGCAGCATTGCTAGTGGCTTCAGCCATGGGGCAGATCAGGCTGCTGATAGAGAAGAAGAAAACATTGGATTTATATTTCGTCTTCCACCCTGAGTCTTAGGGCGGCTCACAATCTCCTTTCCCTTCCTCCCCCACAACAGACACCCTGTGAGGTGGGTGGGGCTGAGAGAGCTCTCACAGCAGCTGCCCTTTCAAGGACAACGCCTACGAGAGCTATGTGGAGGAGTGGGGAATCAAACCCAGTTCTCCCAGATAAGAGTCCAAGCACTTAACCACTACACCAAACTGGAGTAGTGAGGATGTCCCAAGGCCTGGACTCTGCACCCCACCCCCCCAAACCTCCTGGCAAGCAGCCACATGTGCCATTCACTGCTAGCACACAACGCAGATGGATAAGTTTTTAGAAGCAACCAGAAATTCCACTTTCTCTGCTTCTTGTTATTCTGTGTTGCTTGCGTTCCACTGTACGGGTAAAGATCATGCAGCTGAGGAAATTGTTGACCTAAACTGAGCCCAATGAATTTGGTTTATTTTAGCAATATTTTTGTATCAGTATTTTACTGATAATTGATATTGTGCTGCTATTTGGGAAAGATGAAGAAGCCCAGTTTTGGATTTTGACACTTAACAAGCTATTCGCTTAGTTGACTAGTACATTTTTGAATATATGAACATATGAAGCTGCCTTCTACTGAATCAGACCCTCGGTCCATCAAAGTCAGTCTTGTCTTCTCAGACTGGCAGCGGCTCTCCAGGGTCTCAAGCTGAGGTTTTTCACACCTATTTGCCTGGACCCTTTTTTGGAGATGCCAGGGATTGAACCTGGGACCTTCTGCTTCCCAAGCAGATGCTCGACCCCTGAGCCACCGTCCCTTTCTCTCTGCAAGCTTGTTCCGTACCAGCCCTCAAGCTACAATTTTAATTCAGTGGGAGTTTAAATTGCAGTTTGGCACTTCTGTCTGGCCCGATCCAAGGAACCTTCAAAAATACCACTGCAGACCTCTCTTGCTTGGAGAAAAGCCACGGCCACAAATCTTTCTGCAGAGCTGGAAACAATCCCCCTTTGCCAACTAAAGTGTCCCCGTTTATGAAAGGTTCAGTGGTATCATGTCACTGACTCTGAATTTCCTTTTTCTTAGCAAGAAAAGCAAAGTGGAGAGATAGTTTAGAAACCCTGCCCAAAGTAATAGCATCTTTTAAGCATTTAGGAACAAAGCACTGAGCCACCCCAGAGAAGATGGTTTAGTTCACGTGGTTTAGAAACCTCCGAGTGTCAAGTTCTGTGTAGCAATCATTAGGTCCAGCTCTTTGAGGTAAATCAAATTACGTTTTATTTAAATGAGCAGCATGTCAACAGCAAAGATGAGGCTTGCTAAAACTGACCTGCTGCGGTCAGATCACACTTTTATAGGTTACAGAAGCCATCAATTACACAGGCAGGCCTCCAGGCAACCAAATTCTGGCTGGAATGATATTCAGAGGAAGATACTTTCCCTCTTTTCCCAACATTTCACACAGGTTTCTTAAAAGCAAAAGTTAAGATTGTCTAGCTATGTAGATAAGAAGAATTGCAGATTTATACCCCGCCCTTCTCTCTGAATCAGAGACTCAGAGCAGTTTACAATCTCCTATATCTTCTCCCCCCACAACAGACACCCTGTGAGGTGGGTGGGGCTGAGAGGGCTCTCACAGCAGCTGCCCTTTCATGGACAACTCCTATGAGAGCTGTGGCTGGCCCAAGGCCATTCCATCAGGTGCAAGTGGAGGAGTGCGGAATCAAACCCAGTTCTCCCAGATAAGAGTCCCCGCACTTAACTATTACACCAAACTGGCTCTCTATTAGAGCTATGGCTGCCCCAAGGCCATTCCAGCAGCTGCAAGAGGAGGAGTGGGGAATCAAACCCAGTTCTCCCAGATAAGAGTCCCCGCACTTAACTATTACACCAAACTGGCTCTCTATTAGAGCTATGGCTGCCCCAAGGCCATTCCAGCAGGTGCAAGTGGAGGATGTGGGTAATCAAACCCAGTTCTCTCAGATAAGAGTCTGTGCACTTAACCACTACACCGAACTGGCTCTCCTACATCAACCTGGCTCTCCTACACCATAACCAGTGACCTTCACAACTTGCAAAAGCAATGTATGTAGCTGGCTAGGGCAGAATGGTTACTTAAACACAGTTACCAAGAATACAGACAGGGCCAGGGCTTTTTTTTTGTAGCAGGAACTCCTTTGCATATTAGGCCACACCTGTCAAGCATGCGGGTTCAATGGCAAGTCGAAGTTGATACAAAGACTACGTTTATTGATAGACCGATACTTTGGTAACAGGTTCTTGAGAATAATGCTGAATACACATTGATACAATACTTTTAAGGCCGACTTCAAAGGGATTCCAAGGGATGGGGTTGCGGGGTAGCTCTCATCCATAAACTATCATAACTGTCTGCATTCCCAGAGCGTTATCAGAACTGTGTCCTTGCTTTCCCAGATGGCTCTCACTCCCTTGTCGGGAGTTATGGGAAGGTGCTGATTACTTGGTTTCAATTCTCACTACTTCTAATTGCTAGCCATAAAGCAAGAGGGGGAAAGGGAAAGAATAACAAACCATCACAGTTGGGTCCGCCATGACATTTCAGAGACCTGGTTGGGCAGGACTATAAAGCAATGAATTAACAATGGAATTTTACCATGCTTGACAACACCTCCCTGATGTAGCCAATCCTCCAAGAGCTGACAGGGCTCTTCTTACAGGGCCTACTGCAAGCTCCAGGAGGATTGGCTTCATCAGGTGTGTGTGTCCTAAGATGCGGGCTTTTTTTGTAGCAGGAACTCCTTTGCATATTAAGCCACACCTCCCTGATGTAGCCAGTCCTCCTGGAGCTTACAGGGCTCTTCTATAAGCTCCAGGAGGATTGGCTACATCAGGGAGGTGTAACCTAATATGCAAATAAGTTCCTATTGCAAAAAAAAAAGCCCTGGACAAAGCAAAGAATTGACATTATAAAATGGCAAACAAAGATCAAAGTAGGAGTTCATGAATTCCCATTATCACGGCAAGACCTAGTTGACACCGAGAAGGTTTCTGCCTTGCAGAGCCAGACGGCCTCCAAAGGTAATGTCAGGTCTTCCCTGTGCATCAAGGGAGGGTTGTTTCCAAGGGCCTCGGTTCACCCTGTTATGTGGTCCATTCAGCTGCAGCCAAGTTGGGCTGAACTGGTCCCAACCAAGATGGGTGGTATATAACAAGCTACATAACCCTTTGGCCCCCATAGAGGAGAGCTGCATTTTCCCAAGGTCGGCCTGTCATTATCTTCACGATCATCATCAGAAGGCATAAAGCCACGTCCTCAAGGTTGAGGGTGGAGTGTGCTGCCTTCAGGGTAATATTTTGCAAATGTAGTTCAGAGTGTCTGTGAATCTGGAATCCCAAGTCAGGCTCATCTTAAGATATTAAAAACTTAGCAACAGGACACCTCCTTCATCCCACAGTCTGGCCAGCATTCCAGGTCCCTCATGCAGAAACTAAAGAGTCTTAATTGGCAAGGATTGTTGCTGCCAATTAGCACCCCTTGAAATGGCTCGGCCTGCCTCTCAGGTGTGAAGAAGACCCTCCAAGTTCTTGTTGCAGGTTTTGCAGGACCCTGGGGAAACATTCAAACCAAATGGAGGGGGGAAGAAGGAACACACACACACACACACAAAAATATGTGTGTGTGTATTATTTTCAATTTATTGCCCGCCCTTCCCAAATGGGCTCTGGGCAGGTAACAGTCAATAATATAAGGTTAAAATCAGATACATATAATATATAGTGAGCTGCATATTTTCTAGGTTAAAATCAGATACATATATATTGCATATATAGGGAGGGACGGTGGCTCAGTGGTAGAGCATCTGCTTGGGAAGCAGAAGGTCCCAGGCTCAACCCCTGGCATCTCCAACTAAAAAGGGTCCAGGCAAATAGGTGTGAAAAACCTCAGCTTGACACCCTGGAGAGCCGCTGCCAGTCTGAGTAGACAATACTGACTTTGATGGACCCAGGATCTGATTCAGTAGAAAGCAGCTTCAGATGTCCATATTCTCAGTTGAGTTATTTAAAGCTTTGGCTGCAAAACATTAAGATTGTGTTTATGAGAAAATGCGAAGATTGTTTTTTCAATTAATTAATCTCTTCTCCGTGACCTTCCCATATGAAAGAACAAGTCAATTAATTTGACATATTAAGGGCGTAAGTGGAGTTTGACAACCCTGTTCCATACAGGTGTGGCTACAGCGGCAACATTTGTGTAGGCTAATGAATTCATTAATCTGGGCTAATGAATTCCTTGCAGCCTGGTCCTGTGGGGGAGGGGGCATGGCCCTGGTGGCATCATGGGGTGACTCTGACGCCCTTTCCGCCAACTGGCAGCGCTCCGTTGAGAGGGGAGGGGAAGGCATAACTGCTGGGATTTGAGCAATGTTAGAATTTCAAGAAGAGCCGCAACAGCAATGCTGGACGGGAAGTTAATTTTGTCTCTTCCTTTGTTGCCTCTAAGCTGAGTGAGTGTGAGCTTGCTCACAGTATTTTAGCCTCTGGGTCACACGTTGTTGCCTTGGCTCAGGAAAGGTGGCCCCAGAGCAAATGAATGTATACAGGAGCTCCCACATTTCATGCCAGCAGCTCAGGAAGATGAAGTTTTGCACACAAGACTCCTTGGTGAGGAGACCAAGGGCAACCAAGCAATATCTCCTGGGGCCACATCTGTGTGCCCAACAGGGCTGTACAAACGAGGTTCGCAATTGAAACTTTATCTACCTGTCACTGATTATTCCACTGCCCAAATCTTGGATTTTTCAGATCATTTCTGGACAGTTCCTCTCTGATAAAAAAGTTGGGACTTACGTAGAAGTGGACATGTTTGGTCTGCCGGTGGACACGAGGCGGAAAGCTCTCAAGACCAAGACCTCCCAGGGCAATGCGGTGAATCCTGTGTGGGAAGAGGAAGCGGTCGTGTTCAAGAAGGTCAGTTCTGGTTCTCGTTTGGCCGTTGTCCAGAAGGGGTTAAATACCACCTGACTACATCATCTTCTCTCCCCTCCATAAATCACTGCCCAGTTTTCTCCTGTTCCAGCTGAAATTAGTAACAGTCTCTTTGTTTCGTTGAAGCTGGGTCGATGTGTTTTAGAGCAGGGGTAGCCAACGGCAGCTCTCCAGATATTTTTTTTGCCTACAACTCCCATCAGCCCCAGCCAGCATGGCCAACGGCTGGGGCTGATGGGAGTTGTAGAAAAAAGCATCTGGAGAGCTACTGTTGGCCACCCCCGTTTTAGAGACTTGCACGCCTCTTGTTACAATTTCACTTCAGGATCTTCAAATTCAAAGGCACACGTCTAGATGGCTGTTGCAGTTGTTTCTATTAACACTGAATTAACAGGACCTTTTTGAAGACAAGTGACGGATGCTTAATGAATTAAAAATAGTAATACCAAGCTGAGAATAAGGGGGGGACTTGGAAAGAGGGGATTCCACCCACACCTTTTTGTCCTATATCGGGAAGAGGCAAGTGTGAGAGGGGGCAGGGAGAATCGCTCTTAACATGCAAGAATTCACCCATCCTTGGAATGTAACCAGAAACCTGTGATGTGGTCCGAAATCACTCATACGCCCAAATTAAATATTACTTTATTGGCTCCAATCCAGTCCATCAGCTGATTTTGGGGACTGATCCAGGACGGACACTGTTGCACTTAAAGGTCAGGAAAAGAGCTGAGGGATCATGAGAACAGAAGAACATAAGAACAGAAGAGAAGCCATGTTGGATCAGGCCAATGGCCCATCCACTCCAACACTCTGTGTCACATAAGAATATAAGAGAAGCCATGTTGGATCAGGCCAATGGCCCATCCAGTCCAACACTCTGTGTCACATAAGAACACAAGAGAAGCCGTGTTGGATCAGGCCAATAGCCCATCCAGTCCAACACTCTGTGTCACATAAGAACATAAGAGAAGCCCTGTTGGATCAGGCCAATAGCCCATCCAGTCCAACACTCTGTGTCGCATAAGAACATAAGAGAAGCCGTGTTGGATCAGGCCAATAGCCCATCCAGTCCAACACTCTGTGTCACATAAGAACATAAGAGAAGCCCTGTTGGATCAGGCCAATGGCCCATCCAGTCCAACACTCTGTGTCACATAAGAACATAAGAGAAGCCCTGTTGGATCAGGCCAATGGCCCATCCAGTCCAACACTCTGTGTCGCATAAGAACATAAGAGAAGCCCTGTTGGATCAGGCCAATGGCCCATCCAGTCCAACACTCTGTGTTGCATAAGAACATAAGAGAAGCCGTGTTGGATCAGGCCAATAGCCCATCCAGTCCAACACTCTGTGTCTCATAAGAACATAAGAGAAGCCATGTTGGATCAGGCCAATAGCCCATCCAGTCCAACACTCTGTATCGCACAGTGGCCAAATATATATATATATATACACACACACACACAGAGTGGCTAATAGCCACTGATGGACCTCTGCTCCATATTTACATGCAGCTGGGAGGGGGGGGGGGTGCAGATTAAGTCGAGGAGGTGAGGGGCAAGTAGGAGGGAGAAAGTGAATCGCCAAGGAAAAGGAAATGTGGGGGAAACAGGGTCCAAAGAATGGGTCATCAGAGAACCAGGAGGAGGAAATTGGGGTTTTAGCAACAGTGACCCAAAGAAAGAGGCAAATGAGGCAGAAATCAGAGAAGGCGGGGGGGGGGGGGGCGGGAGGGAAAGGAAGGGTAAATGGAGAAGGCCGTCTGGAGGAAAGATGCAGCTGTGAGTTCTCTATGCAGAAAGAAGTTGGGTGGGGCTGGGCTCCACAGCCGAGCTATAACCAATCTCCAGGGGCACCTGTCTATAGATATTCCTGCTGTTTTGAGTTAAACCAGGAACAAATTAAATAACCCTGGCACTAGCCAGTTGACCTAACTGAGTTCAGGATATATTTGCATGAGGGTAGATTAAATTAAAGATGCCCTCTCTGATGAAGGTCTGCTGTCAGATTTAATTTGCAGTGATGCAGACGAGGGAAGACTTTAGAAATTTGGGCCCCTGAGGAGCCTTTTGTGGTAGATTCTACAGACTCGCCCCTTCTGCCGAATGTCCAGGTTTTGCCCAAATGCCTGCCTTTGCGGGTGTGACTTCTATTCTTTGCCCCTTGGGAGGTGTTCTGGTGCTGCTTTAACCTGATTCCCTTGGCAGCTACCCGATCCTTGCCGAGTGAATTTGGCTACACGATGCTGTCAGAAAGTCAATTCAGAATGTTGTCAGTGTTTACACAAATCACACTGTGGCAGCAACACAGAGCCGGTCACGTGGCTCAGATAAGAGCGCTCCCGTCTTGTGTAGCCAAACTGTTGATTAACTGCACAGACAATGTCTCTTCCATTGCAAAGAAATTGCTCAGGTCCTGGTAAAGATGAATCTGGTGACTGGGCTGAATTAATGCTTGAGAGACCGGAGGTATTTTGAACGTCATTCAGGACAACGCATTTTAGAGTGAATGAAATGAGACAGAACTTCTTTTTTTTATGAATGATGAAGAATAAGAGAGGTTTCAAGAGGGGTTTAGATAAAAATATGGAGCACAGGTCCATCAGTGGCTATTAGCCACACTGTGTGTGTATATATAAAATTTTTTGCCACTGTGTGACACAGAGTGTTGGACTGGATGGGCCGTTGGCCTGATCCAACATGGCTTCTCTTATGTTCTTAACAAGAAAAATTGAACAATTATTGCCAGCTTGGTGTTTTGGTTGGGCGGACTCTTATCTGGGAGAACCGGGTTTGATTCCCCACTCCTCCACTTGCACCTGCTGGAATGGCCTTGGGTCAGCCATAGCTCTTTCAGGGTTGTCCTTGAAAGGGCAGCTTCTGTCAGAGCTCTCTCAGCCCCACCCACCTCACAGGGTTTCTGTTGTGGGGGTTAAAGGTAAAGGAGATTGTGAGCCACTCTGAGATTTGGAGTGAGGGCGGGATATAAATCCAAAATCATCTTCTTCTCCTTCCATCAGGGGTGGCCAAACTGCAGCTCATGCATATTGTGTGGTTCTCCAAACCCCCACTGCCCCATCGGCTGGCCTGGAGAAGGCATTTCTTTCTTTAATTCACTTCTCCAAGTCAAACCATCTGGGAGCTTGGAGAATGCATTTAAAGTTAAAGTTGCTCTCTTTCCATCTTCCCCTCCCTCCCTCATCTATTTACTTTATTTCCACCTTTCTTACTACCCTTCCTTCTTCCTGTCTTGTGGCTCTCAAACATTTTACATTTATTCTATGTGGCTCTTGTTTTAAGCAAGTTTGGCTCCCCCTGCCTTACATAATATCAGTGTCTCTATCAGAAACAGTGTAAATGGTGTGTCTTAAATAATGCGGATAGATTTGTTGTTCTGAAGCAGCAGAACAAAGTGTGAGTCTAGGCGGGCACCTTGAAGACCCACAAAGTTTCCCAGAATAAAACTTTCCAGCACTGGAGATGCATGGCATTCTGGGATAGATTCCGGTGGGTAGCCATGCTGGCCTGAAGCCGCAGAAGAAAGTTTTGAGGAAGGAAAGGAAAGGGAAACTTTCTCCAGTGGAACACGGCACTTGAGCCCGAAAGATTCTACAAACCCTAATGATGTTACCAGCCGTGAAAACCTGAAATCTTTGATAAAGTTTTGAGGAGTTTAGTGGCACCCTAAAGACCAACAGCTTTATTCAAGGTATGAGCTTTTGTGCGTGTGCCCACTTCTTCAGGTACCTTCAGTTATCTGAAGAAGTGTGCGTGCCCATGGAAGCTGGTACCTTGGAAAAAACTTCATTGATTTAAAGGTGCCACAGGACTCAAACTTTGTTCTTAAAATAGTGTGTCAGCTTGCCAGAACAAACTGGTTGTCACCAAGAACAGAGCAAAAGAAAATGGAAGGCTTCTTCAGGCTCTATTTCCTTAAACTGATATGGCAAAATACCAACCGTCCTGTTAGGATTGAGCTATTTGTACGGTCCTTTGCTCCATAGCTAGTTTGGAGGATCATCTTTAAAAAAAAAAATAAAGATAACTTTTATTGAAACTGTATCATAGTTTACAAACCAACAAAGTAAAAAACCCCTAAATAAATAAATAAAAATCCTAAGCGGAACGTAGCAGCCTTACATTTGAGATAAACTACGTCTATACAACATAGATAGATAGATAGATGAATTTATTGTCATTGTTCTCAACAAAAAGAGAGCAACGAAATGAGGTGCTCAACATAGGCTGTTAATAGGGTTGCCAAGTCCAATTCAAGAAATATCTGGGGTCTTTGGGGGTGGAGCCAGGAGACTTTGGGGGTGGAGCCAGGAACAAGGGTGTGACAAGCATAATTGAACTCCAAGGGAGTTCTGGCCATCACATTTAAAGGGACAGCACACCTTTTTAAATGTCTTCCTTCCATAGGAAATAATGAAGGATAGGGGCACCTTCTTTTGGGGCTCATAGAATTGAACCCCCTGGTTCAATCATTTTGAAACTTGGGGGGCCCTTTGGGGAGAGGCACTAGATACTATACTGAAAATTTGGTGCCTCTACGTCAAAAAACAGCTCCCCCAGAGCCCCCGAAACATCCAGATCAATTCCCCATTATACCCTATGAGAATCAATCTCCACACAGGGATTAATGAAGTGCTCAGCAGATGTTTCCCTCCCCCCCACCCCGTTTCTGGCGACTCTGAAGATTGGCCTCTCTACTCACGAGTTGCTGCCAACATCTTCACAGCAACACAGACACCCCATCCCAAGAGGAAGCCTTTCAATCGGAGACTGAAGCCTCCGGAGGTGCAAAGGCACATGGTCCTCTGGGGGCGGGGCTTCTCCCCGCCGGCCAGCTGACTGGGGGCGGGAAGGGGCCTGGGAAAGCGGAAGAACCCCCACTGGGACCTGGGATTGGCAAGCCTAGCTGTTAACCAATATACCTATCCATGGTACATCAATATAATTCAAGATCAGCATATTTGAGTGGAAATTTTACATTCTTCAAGACAAATAGAATTAACATATTCCAAAAATACAAACTGGTTTTCAACAAAATTATTATTCATTTCAGGATTTTCCATCAGTGATATCTGAGTAGCCAGCTTCTTTTTTGTCACTAAGTCCCATCCTTGCCTTTGAGAACCAAGTTTTGATATGAGGTGTTTTATTAGATTTCCAAAGCTGGGCCAGCACTGTTTTCCCAGCAAGCAATAATAAAGAAATAAGTTCAGCTTGAAGAGGACGAGTTGAATGAGCTGGCCAATGATTCAATAAAATTGAACCAGGAGTAAAAGGAATAATAATTCCTACAATCTCTGTAATTTTGGCAACAAGCGATGACCAAAACATCTGGACTTTAGGGCATTCCCACCAAAGACGAATAGAGGTTCCAGCGTGTTCACAACCTTTCCAACAATCTGGTTTTTGCAGTATTTTACTTTTAAAAAGTTTATATGGAGTGAAGTACCACCTAGCAAATAATTTAAATAGTAGTTAATGTGTGATCAGTGCTGTTCTCTGTCCTGTTTAAGTTAAACTGTAAGGAAGCAGAAAATAATAGGATAGCTGTAGATTCACTGATGGCAAAGCTTTCTCCAGAAGCAAGATCACAGCCTGTGGGTTTTACTTTTTGGATGATGGAGTGTGAGTACTTTCTATGGAGGAAAGAAACATGGTTAAAAAATAGAACTTTCCTGGCTTCAAAACTCTATACTGTGTGGCTTTAAGTCAAAAGAGTTTCTAGGCATTTTCCCTTTTAGTTATGAAGGTTTAGAGCAGCTGTGTCGGTAGTTAGGAACATGAAGTTTATTAGAAGCTGCTGGGAAGAAGTATATTTACCAAGACAAAAGAGCAAAGGAAGGTAAGAGCTTATGGAGAGTTGGAAGGCAGCGATCTTTATTTACTTTGTGTTGTAAAATAATTAACTCTACTCGAACTTGGTTACTGAAAACCTTGTTAAATAACAGTCTGATTCAGATTCATGCTTGAAGTATTTTGTGTGTTCAGATTAATTGTGGATGAAAGAGTTCTGTAATAACAACAGACTTTTGCTAGATTGATGATAAAAGGAGCCGTGTGAAGTAGAAAGCAAATAGAAAGATTGGTCCCCCAGGAAGTATATTGTGAAAAATTCCTGTCTTAGTAACGTTTAATTCAGGGCTTGACATTTAGTATTGCCTCTGAGAATGGCTTCCCTCTGTTACAGATGAGCATGATTTTAAAAGCAGAAAAATGATGTTTCTGCAGCCGGGGTGGGGTGGGGTTGGGGAGCTGTTTCCTTAGCCAGATTCTGGAAACTAGGTGATGGACTTCCTACTGGAGTTTACATCTTAATAGTTAAAATGCATTTTAAAAACTATTTAAAATAAAGAGCTAAACTTTACAGTGATTAGTGTTGCAGTACAGTCCTGATTTTTTGTAGCTCAGATGTATTAATACTGATAACTGATGAAATCAATTTCAGGCATGTATTTTTAGTAGCGCTTTCGATACAAAGAAATGGCTCACAACACAATTAACTGAACTAAAATAACCAAAATTTTCTTCTTTCCCGGCTTTGGGTGTGTTCTTCTGTTCTTTACAAAAAAGCCCTGTATGAAACAATGGTGATATCAGGGGGTGTGACCTAATATGCAAATTAGTCCCTGCTGGGCTTTTTCTACAGAAAAGCCCTGCTCTGAACTAACTTCATGACAGCACAGTAAAGTCAATCAGATCACAAAGCCAGTTCAGAGCACCGGTCATGCTCTTCGCCCTTATTATGCTGAATATGGTGTTGTGATAACAATGCCATATATCCTGTTAGATTTGGCTGTCTGGTGGCATTACAAAAACATTTAAAAGTTTAGGAGGCAGTGCCCTCACTCTGAATTGGTAAACCATTTTCCCCATACTGGCAGTGCCTGTCTCAAACAACCTCTGAAAGGACAGCATTTTTCACAGAAGCAAAGCTCACACACCCTGCAATGTCTCCAATCTGCAAATCTTGCCCCCCCCCCCCCAAAAAGAATCTTTGCCTAAGATAACTTGCCATTTCAGTTTCTCAAAAGAAGCTAGTGTAGGGTTCCCATTTGGGACGAATGGTGGTGGCTTTCGAGCAGCTGAGGCCAGCGACAGGGCTGAATTAAAAATCTGCCAACCTGTCAAAAAGTCAGCTCTTCCCTAGCACTGCTCTATGGTTAGGAGTTTTGCAATGAGTTAAGGCACTTAAATTTTTTTAAAAAGGCAGACATGTTTGTTCTCCAATTGAAAACGGAATATTTATTCAGCTTACATGGGAAATATACTTGACAGATTTCTGTCCGTGTGGCTCTTCAAAGTCCTTGCACAGTAGCAAAAAATGTTCTTCCTAATTGACTTGCTTGGTCACTTTGTGTTTCACAGTCCTTCGCAAAGGAGATATGATGTTTCAGGTATCAGCTCCAGCTAACAGACTGCTGTTCATTGGAGACAGTTCCAGGTGCACAAAAAGCTGTTCAGAGGCAAAAGAGACATATTTTCTTCAGTAGTGGAGTGACAGATGTCATGCTAGAGTGGGTTTGTAACAAACCACGCTTGGTAGGTTTCCCCGGGGATGGCAAAGGTGGTTGTTTGCCAGCTTCAGATGAGAAACTGAGCAAATATTTTCAGTTATCAAGTATAAAAGTGCAAACCTGTCATAGGTGGGGCTCTTTTTTTCATTAAGAACATAAGAGAAGCCATGTTGCATCAGGCCAATGGTCCATCTAGTCCAACACTCTGTGCCACACAGTGGCCAAAAAACCTAGGAGCCATCAGGGGGTCCACCAGTGGGGCCAGGACACTAGAAGCCCTCCCACTGTGCCCCCCCCAAGCACCAAGAATAGAGAGCATCACTGCCCCAGACATAAGAGAAGCCATATTGGATCAGGCCAATGGCCCATCCAGTCCAACACTCTGTGTCACATAAGAACATAAGAGAAGCCATGTTGGATCAGGCCAATGGCCCATCCAGTCCAACACTCTGAGTCACATAAGAACATAAGAGAAGCCATGTTGGATCAGGCCAATGGCCCATCCAGTCCAACACTCTGTGTCACATAGGAACAGAAGAAAAGCCATATTGGATCAAGCCAATGGCCCATCCAATCCAACACTTTGTGTCACACAGTGGCCAAAAAACCCAGGGGCCATCAGCGGGCCCACCAGTGGGGCCAGGACACTAGAAGCCCTCCCACTGTGCCCCCCCCCCCCCAAGCACCAAGAATACAAAGCATCGCTGCCTCAGACAGAGAGTTCCATCTTGACTGTGTGGCTAAAAGCCACTGATAGACTTGTGCTCATTAGAACAGGTTACTGAACAAACGGGAATGCATAGTATACCTTCAGCACATCTTATCTAACCATATCCAACTCACATTAGAATAGCTGAGTAGAGTAGAACAGAGTTTGAGTAGAGTGGCGCCTTTTTAAGACCAACGAAGTTTAATTCTGGGTAGAAGCTGTGATGTGGAGGCCCACTTCTTCAGTTTCCTCGTGCAGGCCACATGGAAGCTTCTACCACGATATTGCCTGGTCGGCCTTCAAGGTGTTTCTGGACTCAAACTTTGTTCTGCTGCGTCAGACCAAGACAGCCGCCCACCTGAGAAGAGTCTGACTTGCAAATGGGAAAAGCGCCGTCTCTTGCAGCTTCCGTAAAAGAAGCAGAACACTAAAATCACCACCAACCTTGTCAGTTTCTTAAAAGTTAAGAAGGAAATAGACACACACACACACACACCCCAGTTAGAGGAGATTTTAAAAAATAAGGCCAATGGTCAAAATCAGGTGAAAATATGTTTTATTACTCAAAGTTAAAAAAAAAAAATCCCGTGTGTTTTGCCAGCAGGCTTCATCAAGGAGCAGAAATTCTTTGAAAGGCGTACAAGAATCAGTAGCTACAAATTCTTCTTCCATCCTGATTCTCTTCTTTCTAATTATTCTTCCCTAGACTAGCGATTAGGATTGGCCTTGTGTCTTTGTCTCATTTCTTAAAAGTCTCCACAATGATCCCACTCTTAGCTCCCGCAAAGTGTCGTATAAAAAGCCTGTGGCACTCAGCGGCTGATAATGGACGCTAGAATTCAGAGCCTGCGCCTTCCTGTTCTTCCCACACCCTTCCCCAATTCTGTGCCGCTTTGCTGTCTGGCACGTGGGTCTCTGAGACAGCATTTGCCAAAAGCACTTAGGCTGGCTGGCCTTGACTGGGGCTAACGTGCTGGTCGAAGACAGCCGCCGTCAAGCAACAGGGAGAGATGGAAACAGGATAGACCTCTCTAGAAATTTGCACTTTGCCAGCACAGAGTGACTTCATATGGATGTGTTTTTTTTTGGGGGGGGGGGGGGGGGTTAGATGATGTGCTTATCTTACTTGCACTCTTAGAGAGAGTTCTGCGTCCCTGTAGGTTGTCCTGCCCTCCCTGGCCTGCCTCCGGATAGCAGTCTACGAAGAAGGCGGGAAATTCATCGGCCATCGGATACTGCCGGTTTCAGCCATTCGCCCAGGTGAGGCCCTCTCAGCTTCCCGGCCAACACAGTGAATTCTTTGGGATACCTGAGTAAACTGTGCTCCATCTAAGGAATCGAGTAGACCAGTACTTGCCGAGCGGTTGAACCTGGAGAACTGAATGTTTACCATAAAAGGTAAAGGTACAGACCCCTGTGCAAGCACCAGTCGTTTCCGACTCTGGGGTGACGCTGCTTTCACGACATTTTCACGGCAGACTTTTTACGGGGTGGTTTGCCCATTGCGTTCCCCAGTCATCTACACTTTCCCCCCCAGCAAGCTGGGGACTCATTTGACCGACCTCGGAAGGATGGAAGGCTGAGTCAACCTGGAGCCCGGCTACCTGAACCAGCTTCCGCTGGATCGAACTCAGGTCGTGAGCAGAGGGCTCCGACTGCAGTACTGCAGCATTACCACTCTGCGCCACGGTGCTCTTGAATGTAGTTTCAGATAATCTTCTTTCCAAAGGAATATTAGCAGTCAAAGGCTGTCGGCCAATTGTGTACTTAACTGTGTGTGTGTGTGTGTGTGTGTCTCTGTGTTAATGATGACTTAGTGACTCCAGCCAGAGGCTTCCAAGGCAAGTGAGGGGCGGGGGGTAGTTGGCCTTTGCCTTCCTCTGCACAGTTGATCTGCCCTGCTTAGCTTTCGAGTTCTACTAAAATTGGGCTAGACCTGTCGCCTTCTCTCCAGTAGACATCATTATTGCAGGGAAATTGTATAACACCAGGACCGAATTTTCACTCACGCTGCTCTCCTGTTCATCTTCGCAGCTCGGTTTCCTTCCGATTTCCCACTATCTGCCCCGGGGCTGCAGCTAGCGTCGGCGTTTTCACACAGCAAATGATTTTTAGCGGTTTCCGTTTGCGGCACAAAAACGCCGATAATGGGGAATCGGAAGGAAGCCGCACTGAGAAGATGAACGTGAGAGCGGCATAAGGTGAGTGCAAAATTGGTCCAGGCTTTCCATAACTTACTTGACTGGATTCCCACAACATTCTTCCCAGTAGGCATGACAGCTGTTTGTATACTTCAGAGAGTTTAAACATACAACAACACCCTGTACCCAAAAGTGTCTTTCATGCCTTACAGGTTTGAGTTCTGGAGCTCAACTCTCAGAGCGGAGACCACACCTTGAGAGGGCCACAGGAATGGTCTCTGGCAGCCACCATTTTGCAGCTTGAAAGACAAACCTTGCCCCCAGAGGGCCGTTTCCCTGCTCCTCCTCCTGAGACTCCTACCTCTACATAGCTGCCCTGGACTTCCTTGGTGGTCTCCGAGTTATCCAGGGCTGTCATTGTTTTGCAAGATTGAAATCCAGGGCTTCTTTTGTAGCAGGAACTCCTTTGCATATGAGGCCACACACCCCTGATGTAGCCAATCCTCCTGGAGCTTCCAATAGGCCCTGCAAGAAGAGTCCTGTAAGCTCTTGGAGGATTGGCTGCATCAGGGGTGTGTGGCCTCATATGCAAAGGAGTTCCTGCTACAAAAAAGCCCTGCACCTTAGGCCACACACCCCTGATGAAGCCAGTCCTCCTGGAGCTTGCAGTAGGCCCTGGAAGAAGAGCCCTGTAAGCTCTTGGAGGATTGGCTGCATCAGGGGTGTGTGGCCTCATAGGCAAAGGAGTTCCTGCTACAAAAAAGCCCTGCGAAATCTTTGTACCCAGACTGCATTGGTGAGTGACCCCTTCCTTTGCTCAGCAGATGGCTTGTCTCTCTCGTGGTCTGTGCACATGGCCTTCCTCAGTGCCCTCTGTGTGGCACTAATGTTGCCTGGCCCCATTCCGCATCCTGCCCCTCTGTCTCCCTAAAGGAAACGCATCTTCTCCAGGCCTGCAATTGGGGAAGTTTGTAGTCTCGTCCCCAGAGAAAGAGCCTTTCCCTGAGCTTAGGGGCTGCCTGGCTGTTAATGGAGGGATCCTGCAGCTCTCTGTGGCTGCTCAGCAATTGTCTGCGTCTAGTTGGAAACAAGTGAGATGCCCTCTACATGGTTGTCCTCCGTCTCTTCTAGGTTATCACTACATCTCCCTGCGGAACGAGAGGAATCTCTCCCTCACGCTGCCCGCCTTGTTTGTTTACATAGAGGTCAAAGACTACGTACCCGACACTTATGCAGGTAAGACTAGAACTCAGAACTATGAACTTCAAATGTGATGACAGAAGGACTTGTGCTGGTGAGTTGTTACCCTCCGAAATTCTACACAGTGGGAAAGAGTAGCGTGAAGAGAACTAGATAGATATATCTAGAGAGATATAATATTAACCAGGGGTTCTTTTGCACCAGGAGCTCCTTTGCCTATTAGGCCACACACCCCTGATGTAGCCAGTCTTCCTGGAGCTTGCAGTAGGCCCTGGAAGAAGAACCCTGTAAGCTCCAGGAGGATTGGCTGCATCAGGGAGGTGTGGCCTCATAGGCAAAGGAGTTCCTGCTACAAAAAAGCCCTGCATTTTAGGCCACACACCCCTGATGAAGCCAATCATCCTGCAGCTTGCAGTAGGCCCTGGAAGAAGAGCCCTGTAAGCTCTTGGAGGATTGGCTGCATCAGGGGGGTGGGGCCTAATGTGCAAAGTTGCTCCTACTACAAAAAAGCCCTGATATTAACTATTGGTATCTATCTATCAATCAATCTTCTATGTCTGTCTGTCTGTGCTGGTCACCAGCATGACTTGTTGATGGTCCTGATGCCCCTCCCCTCGCTTGCCCCACCTTCCTTCCTGCTCAGCTCTTGGCCAATCAAGCGCCAGCGGTGGGGGGGGCGGGCTTGCCTGGTGTTCCTTTGGGGCTCTCCCTTCCACATCCTAGCCAGGGCCACTCCAGTTGGCTTCTGTAATCTGACGAGATGAAGTTCACCTGGGCTACCCAGGACAGGGGATTGCACATACGTACCTGTGCTTTATTTCAAAGAAAGAATAGGTATGTAAATAAAGCATAAAGGTCAAGGTAGTCCCCTGTGCAAGCACCAGCCGTTTCCGACTCTGGGGTGACGTTGCTTTCACAACGTTTTCACGGCAGACTTTTTACGGGGTGGTTTGCCATTGCCTTCCCCAGTCCTCTCCACTTCCCCCCCAGCAAGCTGGAGACTCATTTTACTGACCTTGGAAAGATGGAAGGCTGAGTCTAGAGAAAGGAAAGGAAAGGTCCCCGTTGCAAGCACCAGTCGTTTCCGACTCCAGGGTGACGTTGCTTTCACAACATTTTCACGGCAGACTTTTTACAGGGTGGTTTGCCATTGCCTTCCCCAGTCATCTACCCTTTCCCCCCAGCAAGCTGGGTACTCATTTTACTGACCTTGGAAGGATGGAAGGCTGAGTCTAGAGAAAGGAAAGGAAAGGTCCCCTGTCAAGCACCAGTCGTTTCCGACTCTGGGGTGACGTTGCTTTCACAACGTTTTCACGGCAGACTTTTTACAGGGTGGTTTGCCATTGCCTTCCCCAGTCATCTCCACTTTCCCCCCAGCAAGCTGGAGACTCATTTTACTGACCTTGGAAGGATGGAAGGCTCAGTCTAGAGAAAGGAAAGGAAAGGTCCCCTGTCAAGCACCAGTCGTTTCCGACTCTGGGGTGACGTTGCTTTCACAACGTTTTCACGGCAGACTTTTTACGGAGTGGTTTGCCATTGCCTTCCCCAGTCATCTACGCTTTCCCCCCAGCAAGCTGGGGACTCCTTTTACTGACCTCGGAAGGATGGAAGGCTGAGTCAACCTTGAGCCGGCTACCTGAACCCAGCTTCCGCTGGGATTGAACTCAGGTTGTGAGCAGAGCTTGGACTGCAGGACTGCAGCTTTCCCACTCAGCGCCACGAGGCTCCTCTGCTTTATTTATGAGCAAAAGGATTTATGCAAATTGTGGGGTTTGAGGAGACATTTAGGCAGGCCAAGGAGTTGGGGGTGGGAAGTGCCACCCGAGGGCTTTGAGGGCATCTCCAGCCATAAAGGGCGAAGTGGATATTTTGGAGCAGTCAGCCCTTGACTCTGATATATCAACCTCCGGATGCTGCCGGCCTGGCTCTCAATTCCTGCTTGATTCCTAGATGTGATTGAAGCCTTATCCAACCCAATCAGATACGTGAACTTGATGGAGCAGAGAGCAAACCAGTTGGCAGCCCTGACCCTGGAGGATGAAGAGGAAGTCAAAAGAGAGGTCAGAATCGGAGGCTGAGGGGGGTTTCCGTAACCAAGAGTTCTGTCTGCCGTCTCTCATCTCCTCCGGGAGCGGGCCTCTTCACTCTGGGCCCTGAACTGGCCCTGATGATTTCGCTTTCTTTAATATGCCACGAATTCAGTTTGGCTGCTTCAGGTTAGCTACAGTAACAGTGGGATATTAGGCAGGCTAAGAGTGTCGCTGGAAGGCGTGGAATTTGTGGTGTGGAAGGTGCAGAAACAGAGAGCCAGTTTGGGGTAGTGGTTAAGAGTGTGGAGTCTTATCTGGGAGAACCGGGTGTGATTCCCCCTCCTCCACTTGCAGCTGCTGGGATGGCCTTGGGCCAGCCAGAGCTCTTGTGGGAGTTGTCCTTGAAAGGGCAGCTGCTGTGAGAGCCCTCTCAGCCCCACCCACCTCACAGGCTGTCTGTTGTGGGGGAGGAAGGGAAAGGAGATTGTGAGCCGCTGTGAGACTCTGAGTGGAGGGTGGGATATAAATTCAATGCCGTCGTCGTCTTCTTCTTTGGTTGTTGTGGGGAGAAGAGAAAGGAAATTAAGCTGTTCTGAGACGCCAAGTGAAAGGTGGGGAATAAAAAAACTCCTCCTCCTCTTGCTCTTCTTCTTCTCCTTCTTCTCTTTTCTAAAGGGGAGGGGTTTTCTGTTCTCAAGGCTTTGCCTATTAAAGAGGTGCAGAATCTAAGTCTTGTTGTACTAACTGCAGGGAGCCACGTACTGCCTGGAACCAGCTACTGTGACGCAAAAGTGGGCATAACCTTTGGCGGTAGGTAGGATTTCACTGCATGATGCCCAAGGCCAAGACACTGTAATAATGGCCACCCAAACAGAAATGAATATTACAGTGAAAATATTAGAGGGAGTGTCATTGGCTGTCTCTAGTGGGAGGGGGCAGGGGGGTCATTTCCCCTTCTGACCTCCTTGCCTGCCTCATCTCCTTTGTGATGTCACTGGGCCTGTGATGTCATAGAGAGCCTGTGTTGCCAGGGAGTGTCATTGGCTGTCACTAGTGGGAGGGGGCAGGGGGGTCCTTCTCCCTTCTGATCTCCTTGCCTGCCTCATCTCCTTTGTGATGTCACTGGGCCTGTGATGTCATAGAGAGCTTGTGTTGCCAGGGAGTGCCATTGGCTGTCGCTAGTAGGAGGGGACAGGGGGTCCTTTTCCCTTCTGACCTCCTTGCCTGCCTCATCTCCTTGGTGATGTCAGCAGGGCCTGTGATGTCATAGAGAGCTTGTGTTGCCAGGGAGTCTCATTGGCTGTCGCTAGTAGGAGGGGACAGGGGGTCCTTTTCCCTTCTGACCTCCTTGCCTGCCTCATCTCCTTGGTGATGTCAGCAGGGCCTGTGATGTCATAGAGAGCTTGTGTTGCCAGGGAGTCTCATTGGCTGTCGCTAGTGGGAGGGGGCAGGGGGGTCCTTTTCCCTTCTGACCTCCTTGCCTGCCTCATCTCCTTTGTGATATCAGCAGGGCCTGTGATGTCATAGAGAGCTTGTGTTGCTAGGGAGTGTCATTGACTGTCGCTAGTAGGAGGGGGCAGGGGGGTCCTTTTCCCTTCTGACCTCCTTGCCAGCCTCATCTCCTTTGTGATGTCACTGGGCCTGTGATGTCATAGAGAGCTTGTGTTGCCAGGGAGTCTCATTGGCTGTCGCTAGTGGGAGGGGGCGGGGGGGGGTCCTTCTCCCTTCTGACCTCCTTGCCTGCCTCGTCTCCTTTGTGATGTCAGCAGGGCCTGTGATGTCATAGAGAACTTGTGTTGCCAGGGAGTCTCATTGGCTGTCGCTAGTGGGAGGGGGCGGGGGGGGGTCCTTCTCCCTTCTGACCTCCTTGCCTGCCTCATCTCCTTTGTGATATCAGCAGGGCCTGTGATGTCATAGAGAGCTTGTGTTGCTAGGGAGTGTCATTGACTGTCGCTAGTAGGAGGGGGCAGGGGGGTCCTTTTCCCTTCTGACCTCCTTGCCAGCCTCATCTCCTTTGTGATGTCACTGGGCCTGTGATGTCATAGAGAGCTTGTGTTGCCAGGGAGTCTCATTGGCTGTCGCTAGTGGGAGGGGGCGGGGGGGGGGGTCCTTCTCCCTTCTGACCTCCTTGCCTGCCTCGTCTCCTTTGTGATGTCAGCAGGGCCTGTGATGTCATAGAGAACTTGTGTTGCCAGGGAGTATCATTGGCTGTCGCTAGTGGGAGGGGGCAGGTGGGTCCTTTTCCCTTCTGACCTCCTTGCCTGCCTCCTCTCCTTTGTGATGTCAGCAGGGCCTGTGATGTCATAGAGAGCTTGTGTTGCCAGGGAGTGTCATTGGCTGTGGCTAGTGGGAGGGGGCAGGGGGGTCCTTTTCCCTTCTGACCTCCTGGCCTGCCTCGTCTCCTTTGTGATGTCAGCAGGGCCCGTGATGTCATAGAGAGCTTGTGTTGCCAGGGAGTATCATTGGGTGTTGCTGGTGGGAGGGGGCAGGGGGGTCCTTTCCCCTTTTCTCCTTGCCTGCCTCGTCTCTTTTGTGATGTCAACAGGGCCTGTGATGTCATAGAGAGCTTGTGTTGCCAGGAGTGTCATTGGCTGTCTCTAGTGGGAGGGGAAGGGGGGTCCTTTTCCCTTCTGACCTCCTTGCCTGCCTCACCTCCTTTGTGATGTTGACAGGGCCTGTGATGTCATAGAGAGCTTGTGTTGCCAGGCAGTGTCATTGGCTGTCGCTAGCGGGAGGGGGCAGGGGGGTCCTTTTCCCTTCTGACCTCCTTGCCTGCCTCGTCTCCTTTGTGATATCAGCAGGGCCTGTGATGTCATAGAGAACTTGTGTTGCCAGGGAGTATCATTGGCTGTCGCTAGTGGGAGGGGGCAGGTGGGTCCTTTTCCCTTCTGATCTCCTTGCCGGCCTCATCTCCTTTGTGATGTCACTGGGCCTGTGATGTCATAGAGAGCTTGTGTTGCCAGGGAGTGTCATTGGCTGTGGCTAGTGGGAGGGGGCAGGGGGGTCCTTTTCCCTTCTGACCTCCTGGCCTGCCTCGTCTCCTTTGTGATGTCAGCAGGGCCCGTGATGTCATAGAGAGCTTGTGTTGCCAGGGAGTATCATTGCGTGTTGCTGGTGGGAGGGGGCAGGGGGGTCCTTTCCCCTTTTCTCCTTGCCTGCCTCGTCTCTTTTGTGATGTCAACAGGGCCTGTGATGTCATAGAGAGCTTGTGTTGCCAGGAGTGTCATTGGCTGTGGCTAGTCGGAGGGGGCAGGGGGGTCCTTTTCCCCTTCTGACCTCCTTGCCTGCCTCACCTCCTTTGTGATGTTGACGGGGCCTGTGATGTCATAGAGAGCTTGTGTTGGCAGGGAGTGTCATTGGCTGTCTCTAATGGGAGGGGGCAGGGGGGTCCTTTTCCCTTCTGACCTCCTTGCCTGCCTCCTCTCCTTGGTGATGTCATTTGGGCTTGCAGATGACAGTGAGTTGCTCGCAGGCCTGCTAGGAGCTGCCTGTTGTCTGGTTTGGTCTTTGGGCTGCACGTTTGACACCCCTGGTCATGGCGTTATGGAACAAAAAGCATGGATCATGTAAGGAGCACCAGTCAGACTGCAGTGACTCCCGAAAATGTCTCCCCTGCCACAAATGTTGTTAGTCTTTTAGTTGCTCGTGGACTCTGTTTTTTAGAGACCAGCCTGGTCCCCCCATTTTGATGATTTTATTCATGGATATAAATCCGGATAAACCCTTCACAATATGCTGATACTAATAATGAAACTATTCCAGGTGTTTTGAAATTGTGCATTGCCAAATGTTTTCGTGGCCCAGGTAATCTGGTTTTGTTGCCTAGATTATTGGCATTTTCTTACGCCACCTTTTTATGCAGCAATTGGCTGCAAAGCAAAAATGAAATACCCCCAAAGACCTACAAAGTAGCAGAATCCTTTTGCCATTTATAGTGCAATCCTGAGCAGAGTTATGGCCTTCTGAGACCATTGTCTTCTGCAGACTTAGAACCATGTGACTCCTCCCTCCCTCCCTCAATCCCTCCCTCCCTCCCTTCCTTCCTTCCTTCCTTCCTTCCTTCCTTCCTTCCTTCCTTCCTTCCTTCCTTCCTTCCTTCCTTCCTTCCTTCCTTCCTTCCTTCCTTCCTTCCTCCCTTCTTTCCCTCCCTCCCATCCTTTCTCCCTCCTTTCCTTTCTACCTCCCTCCCTTCTTTCCCTCCCTCCCTCCCTTCCTTCCTTCCTTCCCTCCCTCCCTCCCTTCTTTCCCTCCCTCCCATCCTTTCTCCCTCCTTTCCTTTCTACCTCCCTCCCTTCTTTCCCTCCCTTCCTCCCTCCCTCCCTTCCTTCCCTCCCTCCCATCCTTTCTCCCTCCTTTCCTTTCTACCTCCCTCCCTCCCTTCCTCCCTCCCTCCCTTCCTTCCCTCCCTCCCTCCCTCCCTTCTTTCCCTCCCTCCCATCCTTTCTCCCTCCCTCCCTCCCTCCCTTCCTTCCTTCCTTCCTTCCTTCCTTCCTTCCTTCCTTCCTTCCTTCCTTCCTTCCTTCCTTCCTTCCTTCCTTCCTTCCTTCCTTCCTCCCTCCCTCCCTCCCTCCCTCCCTCCCTTCCTTCCTTCCTTCCTTCCTTCCTCCCTCCCTCCCTCCCTCCCTCCCTCCCATCCTTTCTCCCTCCTTTCCTTTCTATCTCCCTCCCTTCTTTCCCTCCCTTTCTCCCTCCCTTCCTTCCTTCCCTCCCTTCTTTCCCTCCCTCCCATCCTTTCTCCCTCCCTTCCTTTCTACCTCCCTCCCTTCTTTCCCTCCCTCCCATCCTTTCTCCCTCCTTTCCTTTCTACCTCCCTCCCTTCTTTCCCTCCCTCCCATCCTTTCTCCCTTCCTTCCTTCCTTCCTTCCTTCCTTCCTTCCTTCCTTCCTTCCTTCCTTCCTTCCTTCCTTCCTTCCTTCCTTCCTTCCTTCCTTCCTCCCTCCCTCCCTCCCTCCCTCCCTCCCTTCCTTCCTCCCTCCCTCCCTTCCTTCCTTCCTCCCTTCTTTCCCTCCCTCCCTTCTTTCCCTCCCTCCCATCCTTTCTCCCTCCTTTCCTTTCTACCTCCCTCCCTTCTTTCCCTCCCTTCCTCCCTCCCTTCCTTCCTTCCCTCCCTCCCTTCTTTCCCTCCCTCCCATCCTTTCTCCCTCCCATCCTTTCTCCCTCCTTTCCTTTCTACCTCCCTCCCTTCTTTCCCTCCCTCCCTCCCTTCCTTTCTACCTCCCTCCCTTCCTCCCTCCTTCCCTCCCTCAAACATCTGACATTTATTCTATGTGGCTCTTCTGTTAAACAAGTGTGGCCACACCTGGAACTGAACTCAATGGAGCCTAAGTGGCCTTTTCTCCTCATGGGAGGTAAATCTTAGGAAAGGGGAGCCATGTTTTGAGGAGAACCTGCCCCCTCCCCCTTACCAGTTCCTTGCCGATGAAGAGGAGGGAACATGAAAGCTGCATGCAAAACTAATCCGGCCAGGTGCCATGGCAACAGGTCCTTTCTTTGCAAGCGCTGGCATTTCAAGAAGATGGACTGCTGGGGGGGGGGGGATGCTCCGAGGTGCTGCTCTGCCTTTCTTCCGGTGCCATTCTCATAGAGGGGGGATCTGCAGTGGACTTAGATAAATGTGCCCACCAATGCAGCCACCATCAGATTATTTGTCTGTGGCCCAGAAAGGAAGGAAGAAAAGAGACGAGTGCTGAACGTGGGCTTTGAGAGCTGGCGAGAGAGAAGAGGTGGTGGGGGATGCCAACGCAGACTGGGCAAGACGGGCTCTGCCATCCCAGCATGTGGCCGCATGGAGGTACTTTTTATGCAGCCTTGTCTGTTGAATGTACCGGTGTGTGAGCTGTCCCAGGAAGCGGTTCCTGTCTGTGCCTCGGGAGCAATTTAGGCATCAGCACCAGGTAAATGCTTAGGAATTAGCCTGGGACCAAAGTACAGAAATCTCTCTGTGTGATACTGTATGCCATGGAGGTTTGGGTAGCCTCATGTGATATTCGACTGGTGTGCCAACAGACAGTACTGGAGATGGCCAAGTATGTTCATAAATCGTTTTATCTGGACTTCTTGGATGACCCAAACCTCGTCTTCTACTGGCGTGGGGAGGGATGTAGTCATAAGAGAGGTGTATATGAAGGAAGGAAGGAAAAATCCAAAGGACCAGACACACAAACACGCCAAATAATGTTTGTACTTTAGTGCTACACAGACAGGGCTCATCTCACTGTCTGGTTGGACTGGGTCAAGGTAGAATTCTCCCAGGGAAACATGACCCGGGCTGTAAGTGCCTTGGAGGCAAATCCATGTTTCTGGCTGGTGATATAAGAGGACTCCTGATTTGTTTCTTCTCCAAAACTGGAGGGATTGTGCACTAGAGTATCATACGGACAGAGTATCATATGGACAGATTCCCATTGTGAAATGGTTTTTCATTGTGGGTGCAAGTCCCTCCCACACACGCATGTAATAAGAAAAGGAACTGGGGAAAAATAGTTCTAGCATTTCTCCTTAGCGCTGACAGGAAGTATTTGTTTTGGAACTCCTTCCTGCCTTCTTGGAACGCAAAGCCTCCAACTATAGTCTCTTGTAATGAGTGGGGAGAGACTGTAGAAGAGAATTATGGGTGAACTTGTTGGGGAGGGGGAGATGCGCTGCACCTAAAACAGGACCTGTGTGTTGTTGCAATGCCGGATCAAACCTTGTGGAGACCCCTAGGCGGTCGGAATCTTGGGGGGGCCCTCGCAAATCATTTCAGAGTCTGAATGCCTGCCCCACTGCCCACAGCCAACCTTCTCAAAAGCCCCCTTGACAAAGCTGCAGGGGAAAGGCAGAGAGAGGCAAACTTGGTGACAACGCCAGCAGCAGCCCCACCAGGCAAGTCAAGCAAGAAGCAGCTCAGTTGCAGGCTGCACATGCAGACTGGGAGGGCTGCAAGCAGGGGGGAAACTGGGGGGCGAGGAAGCCAGCCCAGGGCTCCTCAAGGTGTGGGGCCCATAGGCCAGTGTCTTCTTGGCCTAGTTGTTAATCCAGCTCTGCACCCCTGCTCTGCTCTGCAGCTTTGCTTTCTTCCGGTTTGGTGTAGTGGTTAAGTGTGCGGACTCTTATCTGGGAGAACCGGGTTTGATTCCTCACTCCTCCACTTGCACCTGCTGGAATGGCCTTGGGTCAGCCATAGCTCTGGCAGAGGTTGTCCTTGAACGGGCAGCTGCTGTGAGAGCCCTCTCCAGCCCCACCCACCTCACAGGGTGTCTGTTGTGGGGGAGGAAGGTAAAGGAGATTGTGAGCCACTCTGAGACTCTGTGATTTGGAGTGGAGGGCGGAATATAAATCCAATATCATCATCATCTTCTTCTTCTTCTTCTTCTTCTTCTTCTTCTTCTTCTTCTTCTTCTTCTTCTTCTTCTTCTTCTTCTTCTTCTTCTTCTTCTTCTTCTTCTTCTTCTTCTTCTTCTTCTTCTTCTTCTCCATATTGATGGGAGGTGTTTTCTTGTGTCCTTAGGCTGAGCAGGGAGACACCCCTTCAGAAGCTCAGAACGACCCCAAGCCTGCGCCAGCGGAAAACGGAGTCAACCACACGGCTTCCCTCACCCCTAAACCCTCCACTCAGGTGGCTCCCAGCCAACCAGCACCAGGTAAGAATTTCACTCCATTGGGCCATTTCTGCAGCGCCAAAGAACGGCATTGGAACTGTTTCTTTGGTACGCCATTCTGCACACCTGGAATGAATAAGAATCTGACCAGATGTCCTTTTTTGAGAGGCATGGCGTGATGCCTGCAGACATGTTTGTCTGGAAGGCTGTGGGCTAGAGACAGTGCGGGATTTCCCACTGGTGCAAGAGCTCTTCTGCAAGTGGGAATGCACGCAAAAGTCTTCCGTAACTGCTTGAGCTAATTCAAACCACAAGTGTTTCTGCCTGCGCAACATCTTGCACAATCAGTTTCGGGGCACTATAATAAACAAGGAGGAAAACGTGATGTTGCATAAGGATCATAGAATTGTAGAGTGGGAAGAGGTCATCTAGTCTAACCTCCTGCAAGAGGAACTGAGCTTAAGTGTATTTATGCTTCTGCTGGAGCATTTCTGGGACACTGACCCATTCCTCCCTGGCTGTGGCTCCACCCCTGGGTTTCTGCTTCTGTTTCCCCCTGCTCAAGCGATCGATTCCCCACCAGTTGCTGCATGGGTGCATTTTGATCCGCAGCTGCCTCCAGTTCCCTTCGCAGCTTCCAGATCTCCAAAATACAAGAGCAGGAAGCCGAGAGGGAAATTGGAGGGAGACGTGGATCAAAATGCACCCATGCAGCGACTGGTGGGGAACTGATCGCTTGAACCGGGGGGGGTGGAGCCACTGCCAGTGAGGCATCAGTCAGTGTCCGGGACCCAGCAAGGCATCAGCGGAGGCATAAATGCCCTTAGCTCAGCTCCTCTTGTGTTGAGCAGGAAGCTGGACTAGATGACCCCTTACGATTCTCTGATTGGTAATTGTCTGTGTTTAGAACACTTCCCGTCATCTTTACATCTTTGAACAGACAAAACATACTGCTCAGCAGTGCCATTCCATGTGGTGAAGGGCTTGGTGGAGGCGTGGCATAGGTCAGCTCCCAAGGTACACACACACAGCTCTATGCTCCATGAATCAACATCATCTGGTATTCCCCGGCCCAAAAGAATTCCACTTAGCCTCAGCTTGGGCCAGGGCCTTCTCTGTCCTGGCCCCTACCTGGTGGAACAAGCTCCCTTTGGAGATTAGGGCCCTGCAGGGGCTGTTGCAGTTCCACAGGACCTGTAAGACAGAGCTGTTCCACCAGGCCTTGGACAAGAACAGTTAATGTTTTGTCATACTGTGGCCTCCTTACTGCAGTGGCCCGGATGAAACCATTCTGTCAGTCAACCCTCTACCATGGGGTTATGTCATCCATCTTATACCAGCTGGGGGGTGCATGGAAGGAACGGATGTACATTGACATCGCCACCTGCAGAATTTGACTTTGTTTTTAAAGTACTATATTTTATATGAATTTAATTTTAACTCTGTATATTTATCGATGGTTCTTCCCTGCCCTGAGCCTGTTGAGGGAAGGGCGGGTTATAAATAAATACAAAAGAATGAATGAATAGATCCAGGTGGGCAGCCCTGTTCGTCTGAAGCAGTTGGACAAAGCAGGAGTCAAGTCGCACCTTTAAGACCAACAATGTTTTATCCAGAACGTAAGCTTTTCTGTGCTAAAAGCACACTTCTTCAGATGAGGGGATCAAGTACAGTGGGCGCTGTACCTGGATCCTCGTCTGAAGAAGTGTGCTTTTAGCGCAGAAAAGCTTACGTTCTGGATAAAACATTGTTGGTCTTAAAGGTGCCACTCGATGCCTGAATGAATGAGGTTGTCTCCTGGAAGGGCTGCAGTCTGTGAGCATAAGACTCATTTATGTCCAAACTGTTGTATATCTGCTGGCTGCTTTGCTCCACCCACTGCAGCAAATACAGTTTGTGGGGCTTTGGAAATGGCCTCCCAGACTGAAATCCCTGTTAGCCGTCCAGCGTCCTGGGCTGGGTGGAGAAAGTTCCCATCTGGGGGGAGCTGAGGATAAAATGAGGGAACCTCCAGTATCTGCCCGCTGGGACTTCTGGGAGAACCGAGGGAGCAAATAAAACATGGAGTGGAAGAGAGACAGGTTTTGGGCCCGAGTCAGCATGGGAGGGGTTGGCTTTGTTCTAGCGTTTGGTTTGCTTTCAGTGCAGTGGCAACCACTACAGGTTTTGCCCTGGGAAGTTAGCAAGTAACAAACAATTTCAAACTGGGCTTTTATGCAGATTGAGGGGAGCAAAGCTTAATTGCAGGCTCAGCTGGAGTCGTTGGCAGCACAAAACGGACTAAGTCTCAAAAAGCTCTGACAAGTGAATGTACTAAAACTCCGGAGATGTTCAACAGAGCTCCCATGTTCCACTCAAGGCCAGCAAAAGGGAGGGTGGGGGTGCTGGATCTGGGACTTGGAACAGAGACGGGAATCTGCTGCAAGACTGCCCCCCCCCCAAAAAAAAGAGTCTCTGAACCAGAGGGAGCACATCTGTGTTCCCTTCGCCTCATGGGACCTGGGAACTTCTCCCCTGAGATACAGTTTTGAAGTGGGCCATCTAGGGCTGGACTCAACTCCTCACTTAGCTCCTAGAACAAGGCAAGTCAGAACCTCCTGTCAGTTGCTGCCATCAAGGCCTCTGCCTAATTCTCATTACGGATCCAAAACCCAATGGCCACAGTCAGTCCTAGCCTCAGGAGCTTCTGGAGAGCCAGTTTGGTTTAGTGGTTAAGTGCGTGGATTCTTATCTGGGAGAACCGGGTTTGACTCCCCACTGCTCCACTTGTAGCTGCTGGGATGGCCTTGGGTCAGCCATAGCTCTGGCAGAGGTTGTCCTTGAAAGGGCAGCTGCTGTGAGAGCCCTCTCAGCCCCACCCACCTCACAGGGTGTCTGTTGTGGGAGGAGAAGATATAGGAGATTGTAAGCCGCTCTGAGTCTCTGATTCAGGGAGAAGGGCAGGGTATAAATCTGCCCCCACCTCACAGGGTGTCTGTTGTGGGTGGAGAAGATATAGGAGATTGTAAGCCGCTCTGAGTCTCTGATTCAGGGAGAAGGGCAGGGTATAAATCTGCCCACACCTCACAGGGTGTCTGTTGTGGGGGGAGAAGATATAGGAGATTGTAAGCTGCTCTGTGTCTCTGATTCAGAGAGAAGGGCAGGGTATAAATCTGCCCCCACCTCACAGGGTGTCTGTTGTGGGTGGAGAAGATATAGGAGATTGTAAGCCGCTCTGAGTATCTGATTCAGGGAGAAGGGCAGGGTATAAATCTGCAATTCTTCTTCTTCTAGTGTCCCTTCCTGTCCCGAGCTCTGTGATTCTTCTGCAGCACCAAATGTAGTTGGATATTGTCCATTTTCTAAACCTTCCTCTAATGATTCCTGAACTGTCATTCTTTGGCCTTTGATACTCATGTTCTTGAGATGTGGATGCCTCAGTTGTAGAATGTATCCAAACTCCATGGATAAACCTGAAGTAAATAGCTAAACTTAAATACAGTCACGATTGTATTGTATTGTATTGTTTACCTCTAGGTTCTGTGAAAGTGCCAGCAAAAACAGAAGATCTTATTCAAAGTGTCCTGACAGGTAACACACATGTGACATTGTATGTTGGGTTGTGGGTTTTTTAAAAATAAAATCATAGAGTTGGAAGGGACCTCCAGGGTCATCTAGTCCAACCCTCTGCACAATGCAGGGACTTCTCAAATACTCCCTCCCCAGTGACCCCTGCAAGCTCCATGCCCAGAAGATGGCAAAAAACCCTCCAGAATCCCCAGTCAAACTGGTCTGGAAAAAAATGGTTGACTGACCCCAAAGTGGCGATCAGCATTCCCCTGGACATGTAGGAAAGGGCCACAAGATGCAGCCCTTCCTGCCCTCCTTCTCCTGGTCTGCTCAAGTTCACAGGATCCTCATTGCTGTCAGATGGCCATCTAGCCTCTGTTTAAAAACCTCCAAGGAAGGAGAGCCCACCACCTCCCAAGGAGGAAGTCTGTTCCACTGAGGAACCGCTCTAACAGTCATAGAATCCTAGAGTTGGAAGGAACCTCCATGGTCTTCTAAATCAACCCCCTGCACAATGCAGGAAACTCACAAACACCTCCCGCTAAATTCACAGGATCCTCATTGCTGTCAGATGGCCATCAAGCCGCTGTTTAAAAATCTCCAAGGAAGGAGAGCCCACCACCTCCCGAGGAGGAAGCCTGTTCCACTGAGGAACCGCTCTAACAGTCAGGAAGTTCATAGAATCACAGAGTGGGAAGGGACCTCCAGGGTCATCTAGTCCAACCCCCTGCACAGTGTAGGAAACTCACAAACACCTCCCCCTAAATTCACAGGATCCTCATTGCTGTCAGAGGGCCATCTAGCCTCTGTTTAAAGACCTCCAAGGAAGGAGAGCCCACCACCTCCTGTTGGAAGAGACCTCCAGGGTCATCCAGTCCAACCCCCTGCACAATGCAGGAAATTCACAAATACCTCCCCCTAAATTCACAGGATCTCATTGCTGTCAGATGGCCATCTAGCCTCTGTCTAGAAACCTCCAAGGAAGGAGAGCCCATCACCTCCCAAGGAGGAAGCCTGTTCTACTGAGGAACTGCTCTAATGGTCAGGAAGTTCTTCCTAATGTTTAGTCAAAAACTCTTCTGACTTAAGTTAATCCATTGGTTCTGTCTGACTTTCTGGAGCAACAGAAAACAGTTCTGCACCATCCTCTATTTGACAGCCCTTCAAGTACTTGAAGTTGGTGTTCTGGAGGAAGAGATGTTCAACCAGTGTATTGTGATCCCTCCCCCTTCTGAACTAATTATTGTTGTGCAAAATTCAAGGCTTTGGTCCACCAAGGTCTACTGAGACTGGCAGTGGCTCTCCAGGGTCTCAGGCTGAGAAAGTCCTTCACATTGAGATGCTGGGGATTGAACCGGGGACCTTCTGCATTCCAAGTAGGTGCTCCACCACTGAGCTATGGTGTAGTTTAACCACAATACCACACTGACTAATATTTTGCAGCCTGTCAGCACACACAGTCTCAAGTCACAGTAAAGAGCATGATCAAGGTGAGCTTACCTTTGACATTCTCTTCTCTCCAGCCCAAAGAGCTTTCACAACCTGTCGGTGAGGTTTTGCATGCCCTTTGAGTATAGGAGGAGAAGAAGAAGAACTTTGTTTTCCCTCATTGCAGAAGTCGAAGCACAAACCATAGAAGAGCTGAAGCAGCAGAAGGCCTTTGTGAAACTCCAGAAGAAGCACTACAAGGAGATGAAGGACCTGGTGAAAAGGCACCACAAGAAGACCACCGACCTCATCAAAGAACACACGGCAAAGTACAACGAGATCCAAAACGACTACATGCGACGGCGGGCATTGCTGGAGAAAACAGCTAAAAGGGACAATAAGAAAAAGTAGGGCACTCCTCTTACAAACAAGATGTTTTGCCTTCACTGTTCCCATTTATTCAAATAATATGGTAATTTCAGTTGGTGGAGTCAGGGCTTTCTTTGTAGCAGGAACTCCTTTGAATATTAGGCCACACACCCCCTGGTGTAGCCAGTCCTCCTGGAGCTTACACTAGTCCCTCTAAGAAGAGCCCTGTAAGCTCTTGGAGGATTGGCTACATCATGGGGGTGTGGCCTCATAGGCAAAGGAGTTCCTGCTACAAAAGAAGCCCTGCATCTTAGGCCACGCCCCCCTGATGTAGCCAATCCTCCTGGAGCTTACAGGAGGCCCATTAAGAAGAGCCCTGGAAGCTCTGGGAGGATTGGCTACATCATGGGGGTGTGGCCTAATATTCAAAGGAGTTCCTGTAGCAAAAAAAGCCCTGTGTGGAGCCAAAAGTAGGCGTTTTTAATGTGCTATCAGGTATCCTTTAAGATCCCATTAATGGCAGCTCACGCAGTGGTTGGGGTACGATTAGATTCTTCATACCCCAACCAAATAGAAAGGGGGACACAAGTTTTCAATTAAAGATTGGCAGATGTAAGCTGGGTGCTCTTACTTGGAGGTAAAGGAAGACCCCTGCTTCTTAGATTTTTGACTTGACAGACAAGACACAGGTGGAGATGAACAACAGAAGTTTATTTAACAGAAAATAAAGTATGTAATAAGGTAAGGATGACGTGTGGATGGCTCAGATACATAAAACGAAGCTGTCTCTCAAATAGCATTGGTAACTCCTGAGGGGAGATTGGATCCCCACTTTCTCTGGGCGGGTGGATCCCTATATGAACCTATCGAAGCTGCCTTCTACTGAATCAGACCCTGGGTCCATCCAAGTCAGTCTTGTCTGCTCAGACTGGCAGCGGCTCTCCAGGGTCTCCAGCTGAGGTTTTTCACGCCTACTTGCCTGGGATTGAACCTGGTACCTTCTGCTTACCAAGCAGATGCTCTACCACTGAGCCACCTGTCCCTCCCCAGATTCCCTCTGCAGAAAATTCTCTCACAAAAGCCCTCCTTCCCACAAAACCTACAAACACCAGTGAGCAATGAGAGGCTCTGAACAGGATGTTTATTTGTACCACAAAAGTAAGCTTTCTTCCATAAGTCAACCCCAAAACCCTAACTAGAAAGCCCAGTAAAAGTCGGTCTAATCTGACACCCCTTTCCACACCCACCAAAATCCCATCTGGAGGGGAGGGGGGAGGGCTTTTTTCTCCCCTTTTAAGGCTGAGACTGGCTTAGCCCCTCCCATCCCGCGGGGTTCCCTGGGTTCTGATTGGCTGACCATTTCTTGGATTTGCATGAGGCCTGAATGGCAGATCTCCTCTTCCTTTCTCTCTCCCTTCCTTGCTCCCTCCCTCCCTCTTCCTTCCTCTCTTCCTCCCTCTACCATTTTACCTTCACGACAACCTCTGAGCTAAAGAGAAATTTGGGACTGGCTGAGCAGGGATTTAAACTTGGACCCACACTTCAGCCTCTGCATCAGTCTGGCTGTCAACAGCCGTGTGCAGCTCTGCTCTCCCTGGAGTGACTTTTTGTGGCCGGCTCTGCTCGCAATGCCTCCCCCCTCCCAAGAAAGGACAGCCAGGTGTGACAACCTGAATTCCTAACCTGCATCCTCAGGTCAGGTTTTGGGGCTGTTTCGTAAGCAACGATGCTGGCCTCTTCTTGGTGCTGTTCCTGTGGTTTCCTAGGAAACAGGCTGCAAACCTGAGCACAGCTGGAAGGACCTCTGGTTATCTGTCAGGGCTCCAGCAGATGCTCTGCATTTCTTTTGGCCTGACATTATTTATTTTTTTAACCCATGCTTCTGCTGCTGTTCTGCTTGCTCTGGCTGTGTGGGTTTCACATGGCCCCCTTCTTTGCTCCCCCCTACCCACCTCACCCTTTAGAGTTGTGGCGCTTTCCCAAGGCCAAAAATATCAGGCTGCTCCTTGGGGAGTTTGTTGCTCGGATTCCATTTGGTGAAAATTGTTTTCCCTTCCCTTCCCATTCTGTTCTGTTGTTTCACGCAGCTTGTGCTTCTTGGAGAGATCTCTGGGTGTTTGGGGAGCGTTGTTTGTTGCAGCCTCATAAATAGTTTCACGTCAGGGTGCCCTTGCTTGGGAGTGGGACCTAAAAGGGACTGAGCTAGTGCAGAAAGAGGGAGATTCAGCGTCTTGAAATAACACCAGCCACAATTTCAAAAAAAAATGGCACAAGAAAGAAACAAATGTCACTGGGGAGGTGGAAACTGGATCAAATGCTGAGAAAACTTGTGTTCTTACCACCCCATCTATATTTATCCCCGTGCATCATAGGACATAGAGCTGGAAGGGACCCCAAGGGTCATCTAGTCCAGCCTTCTGCACAATGCAGGAAATCCAGAGTGGTCTTCTCCACCGTTCCCTGAGTGTGACAGAGGGAGGCAGAAAACCTCTAGGATTCCTGGGACAAACTGACCAGGAGGAAAACTCATTCCTGACCTCAAAGTGTCAATCAGCGTTTCCCTGGGTGTGTAAGAAGGGGTCTTGAGAACCGAGTATTGATGCAACCCTTCTTGCCTTTCTTCTCATGATCTGCCTAATTCACAGGATCTTCATTGCTGTCAGAGGGCCATCTAGCCTCTGTTGAAAAACCTCCAAGGAAGGAGAGCCCACCACCTCCCAAGGAGGAAGCCTGTTCCACTGAGGAACCGCTCTAACCTCACAAACACCTCCCCCTAAATTCACAGGATCCTCATTGCTGTCAGATGGCCATCTAGCCTCTGTTGAAAAACCTCCAAGGAAGGAGAGCCCACCACCGCCCAAGGAGGAAGCCTGTTCCACTGAGGAACCGCTCTAAACTCACAAACACCTCCCCCTAAATTCACAGGATCCTCATTGCTGTCAGATGGCCATCTAGCCTCTGTTGAAAAACCTCCAAGGAAGGAGAGCCCACCACCGCCCAAGGAGGAAGCCTGTTCCACTGAGGAACCGCTCTAAACTCACAAACACCTCCCCCTAAATTCACAGGATCCTCATTGCTGTCAGAGGGCCATCTAGCCTCTGTTGAAAAACCTCCAAGGAAGGAGAGCCCACCACCGCCCAAGGAGGAAGCCTGTTCCACTGAGGAACCGCTCTAAACTCACAAACACCTCCCCCTAAATTCACAGGATCCTCATTGCTGTCAGATGGCCATCTAGCCTCTGTTGAAAAACCTCCAAGGAAGGAGAGCCCACCACCGCCCAAGGAGGAAGCCTGTTCCACTGAGGAACCGCTCTAAACTCACAAACACCTCCCCCTAAATTCACAGGATCCTCATTGCTGTCAGAGGGCCATCTAGCCTCTGTTGAAAAACCTCCAAGGAAGGAGAGCCCACCACCGCCCAAGGAGGAAGCCTGTTCCACTGAGGAACCGCTCTAAACTCACAAACACCTCCCCCTAAATTCACAGGATCCTCATTGCTGTCAGAGGGCCATCTAGCCTCTGTTGAAAAACCTCCAAGGAAGGAGAGCCCACCACCGCCCAAGGAGGAAGCCTGTTCCACTGAGGAACCGCTCTAAACTCACAAACACCTCCCCCTAAATTCACAGGATCCTCATTGCTCTCAGAGGGCCATCTAGCCTCTGTTGAAAAACCTCCAAGGAAGGAGAGCCCACCACCTCCTGAGGAGGAAGCCTGTTCCACTGAGGAACTGCTCTAATGCAGGGGTGGCCAACGGTAGCTCTCCAGATGTTTTTTGCCTACAACTCCCATCAGCCCCAGCCATTGGCCATGCTTGCTGGGGCTGATAGGAGTTGTAGGCAAAAAAACATCTGGAGAGCTACCGTTGGCCACCCCTGCTCTAATGGTCAGGAAGTTCTTCCTAATGTTGAGCTGGAAACTCTTCTGATTTAATTCCAACCTGTTGGTTCTGGTCTGACCTTCTGGGGCCATAGAAAACAAGTCCGCACTATCCTCTATTTGGCAGCCATTTGAGTACTTGAAGGTGATGATCATGTCACCTCTCAGTTGTCTCCTCTCCAGCTAAACATCCCCAGCTCCTTCAGCCTTTCCTCATAGGACTTGGTCTCCAGACCCCTCATCATCTTCATCACCCTCCTCTGGGCCCTTTCCAGCTTGTCTACATCCTTCTTAAAATGTGGTGCCCAAAACTGAACACAATACTCCAGATGAGGTCTTACCAGAGCAGAGCAAAGCAGTACTATCACATGATCTGGACACTATACTTCTTTTAACACAGCCCAAAATTGCATTTGCCTTTTTAGCCGGCGCATCACACTGTTGCCTCACGTTCAGCATATGGTCCACTAAGACCCCTAGATCCTTTTCACACAGACTACTGCTCAGACAATCGCCCCCATCCTATAACCATGCATTGGACTTTATATTTATCCCTGTTGAAATTCATTTTGTTAGATGTAGCTCATTTTTCCAGCTTGTCGAGATCACCCTGAACCGTCTCGCTTCTGCGTAACTGAAGTGGTCGTCTTGTGTTTCTTCATCTCCTTTGTGCAGAGGGGAAACGGGCAGTCCGGATCACGGGTCTTCCGTGGTGGAGCAAGAACTGACCTCCCTGGACTCAGAAATGACCCAGAAGTTGATCGAGCTGAAGGACAAGCAGCAGCAGCAGCTGCTGAATCTCCGGCAAGAGCAATACTACAGCGAGAAGTACCAGAAACAGGCCCACATCAAGCTGGTAGGTGCAGGCCACAGTCCTCTCTCCCTGGGCGCTTGCAGATCCTGTCCTGCGCAGAAAGAGGGAGAGGAGGGCATTTTATGTCAAGGCTCCTTCATGCATAAAAGCCTCACGTTCTGGTGATGCAACCAGGGGTGGGATTCTAGCAGGAGCTCCTTTGCATATTAGGCCACACACCCCTGATATAGCCAATCCTCCAAGAGCTTACAAGGCTCTTCTTACAAGGCCTACTGGAAGCTCCAGGAGGATTGGCTTCAGAGAGGCGTGGCCCAGGGGTGGGATTCTAGCAGGAGCTCCTTTGCATATGAGGCCACGCCCCCTGATGTAGCCAATCCCCCAAGAGTTTACAAGGCTCTTTTTTGTAAGCTCTTGGAGGATTGGCTGCATCAGGGGGTGTGGCCTCATATGCAAAGGAGCTCCTGGATGCAACCCCCTCCTCCAAAGGACACAGGCTGGCTGCATGAAGTGGCTTCTTTACAGCTGTTTTCAGAGCTGAAAGGAAGACCAGCCTGTTAAGGGGCTAGCCAGCATGGTGGACTGGTTACCGTCTCAGACTGGAATCCAAGAGAACAAGGTTCAAATCCCACCACTTATGCTGTGGAGCTTCTGTGGGTGACCCTGGACCAGTCACAGACTTTCAGCCTGGCCTCCCTCACAAGGTGGATGTTGTGAGGATAAAACAGAAAGGAGGAGGGAAGAATTACAGGAGTCACCTGAAGGGGGGTATAACGGAAGTACATAAATAATAATCAAATGAGTGTTTTGAAAGTGAAATTGCTGGGAGGGTTCCTTATCTTCAAACCCCTTCCAACCCTCCCAGCAATTAACACAGAACAATGGGTCACATTCAACAGCCAGTTTCCTTATCACTACCCTTCCAGGAAGCCCCACCAAACAATGGGCACATCCACAAACCAATTGCCCTTTCATCACACCCCCTCCAGCCTAGAAATAGCAGCTCTCCAGCAGCCCTGGCCCCACTCAATGCACAGCAGCCAAGAAGGTCAGAGCGCCTGCTCCGGCTGCAACGCCACTGAGGATGTTTTCCGCAGCTGAGAACGAAACATCTGGAAGGAAAACTTTCTCCAGTAGAACACGGCACTTGATCCCGAAAGATTATACAAACCCTAAAGAGTAGTCTAGTGGCTCCATAAAGACAGTCTAAACTGTCAGCAGTCAAATCTCATGATCACTGCATGTTTATCTGCAAAGTGTTGGCACCACTTTTCATCAGAATGGTCACTGTCTGTCAAATGCTGTCAGATTCTAAACATTACTGCATACTAAGTAGACTGCCTCTAAGTAGACTCAGGTGCCCAAAGTGATTTTCAGGGAAATCAATCATACAAAAGATGGATGGATGGACAGATAGACAGACTGGATGGATGGACGGGTGGGTGGGTGGATGGACGGAGAGATAGACAGACTGGATGGATGGACGGACGGGTGGGTGGGTGGATGGATGGATGGACGGACAGACAAATAGACTGGATGGATGGACGGACGGACAGATAGACAGACTGGATGGATGGATGGGTGGGTGGGTGGACGGACGGACAGATAGACAGACTGGATGGATGGACGGACGGACGGGTGGGTAGGTGGATGAACGGACGGACAGACAAATAGACTGGGTGGACGGACGGACAGATAGATAGACTGGATGGGTGGGTGGACGGACGGACAGATAGACAGACTGGATGGATGGGTGGGTGGGTGGATGGATGGATGGACGGACAGACAAATTGGATGGATGGACAGACAGACTGGATGGACGGATGGGTGGGTGGGTGGATGGATGGACGGACAGATAGACAGACTGGATGGATGGACGGATGGGTGGGTGGATGGATGGACAGACGGGTGGGTGGATGGACGGACGGACAGACAGACAAATAGACTGGATGGATGGATGGACGGATGGGTGGGTGGATGGATGGATGGACAGATAGACAGACTGGATGGATGGGTGGATGGATGGACGGACGGACAGATAGACAGACTGGATGGATGAATGGACGGACGGGTGGGTGGGTGGACGGACGGACGGACGGACAGACAAATAGACTGGATGGATGGATGGATGGACAGACAGACTGGATGGATGGATGGACGGACAGACAGATAGACTGGATGGATGGACGGGTGGGTGGGTGGATGGATGGACGGACAGACGGGTGGGTGGACAGACGGACAGACTGATGGACGGATGGGTGGATGGATGTTCGGGTGGATGGATGGATGAACGGACAGATAGACAGACTGGATGGGCGGACAGACAGACAGACTGGATGGATGGATGGACGGACTGTTAGACAGACTGGACGGATGAGAGAGAGAGAGAAAATGTATGCCCCCATCTAAAGATACCTAAATCTGTGGATTGGGGGCACAATAACACTAAGCCGATTTTCTTACAAACTTGGGAGACCCGCCCTGCCCCCAGTTCCCAAAAAAGCACAACCCTGAGACCTTTAAAAATATTTGTTGGGGGATTTAAATTCCCTTCCAGGTTTAAAAAAAAACAACTGTTGCCATGGGGGTGGTGCTGAGGCTGGCCTCAGAGGTGGGGGGAGGGGGGCCATGAAGCAGTGGGGGAATGAGGCGCCCCCCCCACCCCACCATGAGAGTTGGATAAAAACAAAACAGAGGTAAACTCTACAACAGCCATGAGGTTTTAAATCCAGGAACACATCCGTTGACGCTGAGAACCAGTGTGGCTGAGAGATCACAGTGCCAGACTCGGTTCTGGGAGACCCAGGTTTGAATCCCCGCTCTCCCATGGAGGTTTGCTGGGTGAGGGTGGTCTAGTTTGCTTCACAGGCTGTTGTGAAGATCCCAGGGAGAAAGGAGAGGAGGATGGAGCCACCGGCTGCGAGTTCCCCCTGGAGAGAAAGGCAGGGGACAAATGAAATAAACACACTTCAGTCAGACCAAAAAATAATCTGCCTGGTCCCAGGTCCTCTTTCCAACACCGGCCAGCCAGGTACTTCTGAGGAAGTCTACAAACAAGGCATGGAGACGACAGCTTCTCCACCCCCCACACACATACAATTGTCCCTCCTTCAAGCATGTCCCTCCATTCATCTACCGTAGGCGGTAGAGCTATCTTCTTAATTCACTTGACTGTCTTTTAAAGTCACCCGATCTAATAGCCATCTTTGCATCATGTTCTAAAAACTATTTGTGTGCAATGCAAGGAATGGTTCCCCCCACCACCACCCCATGTCCTGCATTCCAGTCAGCTGAGTGGGGTGACCTCCAATCTGTAGTGTTCTGGGAGAGGGAGAAAAAGGTTTTCATTCTCCATTGCGTGCATAATGTTTTTGTGTGTTTATTATGTTTCCATAGTCATCTTTTTCCCTACACTGAAGAGCCCCCAGATTCTTTAGATTGTAGTTGAAAACGCCAACCACTTTTCTAGCCCCGTTCTGTATTTTTTCAGCTCAGAAATATCCTTTTATAAGACCGTGTGACCAAAACTGTGCATAGTTCTCCCAATCAGACTGTATCACAGCCTTGCTATTTAGCTGCAGAGTCATTTGCTGATTTATTTGTTCTCTCCGTCCTCATTCTAATGGCAATGCTATTGCTACTTTTCAGAACTTGGGAATTCTTTCTGTACTAAATAAAACCTTCAGGCCATAACTGGTTGTTTTCACATTAGTCCAGCTCTTCAACGGGTCCCTGCATTCTGTTAGTTGCATCCTAGAAAACCCAACCGCTGCTATCCAAGGTTACAGCCACTGTGATTATCATTTCGGAAGAAGTTGTTCAATTAGTGCAGCCTACAAAACTGGGAGCACAGTCTTTCCTGTCTAAAAATGGCATCCAGCTATTTCTCGCGTGTGCCAAAGAACCTTCTGTAAAACGATGTGTGCTCGACATGGATGCCAGAAAGCACGAGCTATAAACAGCAACGGAATGCTATGCCAATATTGTCCCAAAGCAGATTTTATTTTCACAGCTGCAGCTCGCTCTTGGCGGGGGGGAGGCACCCTGTGTGGGGCAGCTGCCCTCAGGGCTAAAGCTGGAATCCTGCCCAATGGGGGGAGAGAGGGAGAGAGAGACCCTTTGGGAACATCCAGTTCACATGCAGAGAGGACCAGACCATTTCGATCTGCCCTCCTGCCCTGCTCACTGCTGGGACACATTTGGGGTGACCAAAGAGCAAACTTAGCTGCTCCACCCCTGTCCTGCACTGTAGTTCTGCCTTGGGGTCTTCTGTGCCAGTGCAGTCAGTGTGGCCGGAATCACGGATCATAGGAGCAAGCAGGCCTGGGAGCCATCCTCGAATCAACAGGGTTTTTATAACTTACGTACATGAGCACGTAAATATAACACAACTCTTGTTTACCAGCATTTTGTGATTTCACAAGCTAGACATCATTCATTCATTCGTTTCAGTTTCATCCCACCTTTCTCCCAAAAGGGGCCTGTACCTTCTCCTCTCCTCCATCTTATCCTTCCAGTGTGGTTTCCCAGCAAGCTTCCATGGCAGAGTGGGGATTCGAACTTGAGTCTTGACACTCTAGCCACGACCCCACATACACTCTCAATGTGCATCATGTGAAATGGGGGTTGGATTAAACTGGGGCTGGTTATTGTGATTGGATACTCCAAACACTCTCTTTAGTCAGGGCGATGCCCTCTTGGACTGTAGAGGGAGCCTTTGTGCCAGATCTCTCAGGGGAATCCTGGTTTCACAAGCTAACCTTGGTTAAATCGCAGTTTCATGTGGTCATCAGTGTTCCTTCTAAGCTGAGTTAGTGTGAGCTAGCTCACAGTTTTTTAGCCTCTGGCTTACACATTTTTGTCTCAGCTCAGGAAAAATGGCCCGAGAGCAAACTAATGTATACAGCAGCTCACAACTTTAATGCCAGGAGCTCACTAAGTTTTGGGCAACACATTTTAAGAAGGATGTAGACAAGCTGGAAGAGGTCCAGAGGAGGGCGACGAGGGTGGTGAGTGGTCTGGAGACCAAGTCCTATGAGGAAAGGCTGAAGGAGCTGGGGATGTTTAGCCTGGAGAGGAGGCAGCTGAGAGGTGATAGGATCGCCATCTTCAAGTGCTTGAAGGGCTGTCCTATAGAGGATGGTGTGGAATTGTTTTCTGTGGCCCCAGAAGGTAGGACCAGAACCAGTGGGTTGAAATTAAATCAAAAGAGTTTCCAGCTCAACATTAGGAAGAACTTCCTGACCGTTAGAGCGGTTCCTCAGTGGAACAGGCGTCCTCGGGAGGTGGTGGGCTCTCCTTCCTTGGAGGTTTTTCAACAGAGGCTGGATGGCCATCTGACAGCAATGAGGATCCTGTGAATTTAGGGGGAGCTATTTGTGAGTTTAGAGTGGTTCCTCAGTGGAACAGGCTTCCTCCTTGGGAGATGGTGGGCTCTCCTTCCATGGAGGTTTTTAAACAGGCTAGATGGCCATCTGACAGCAATGAGGATCCTGTGAATTTAGGGGGAGGTATTTGTGAGTTTAGAGCGGTTCCTCAGTGGAACAGGCTTCCTCCTCGGGAGATGGTGGGCTCTCCTTCATTGGAGGTTTCTAAACAGAGGCTAGATGGCCATCTGACAGCAATGAAGATCCTGTGAATTTAGGGGGAGGTGTTTGTGAATTTCCTGCATTGTGTAGGGGGTTGGACTACATGACCCTGGAGGTCCCCTCCAACTCTAGGATTCTATGATTCTAAGTAGAATTTTGGCTCACAAGTCTCCGCAGCTTAGAGGGAACATTGGCAGTAATATGACCTGATCCACGGATTTCCTTTACATTAGAAATATCTCACCCAGATTCTTTTCCGAGTTGGGCAACATGTGACTTGGGGAGCCCCACCCAGTTCTCAAGGGCAGCAATAAGGCTTCTGAGCGCCACAGTTTATCTGCCTCATTCAGTGCATAAAGATGCCCAGCCTGCTGGCCTGCCCAGCTGAGATGATTACAGAGGCTGGAGCACCAGTCCTTGGAGGAAAGACGGGAGAGCCGAGGAATTTCCCATTTCCGGGGGGGGGGGGCGTGGGAGAGGCTTATCACACTCTGCATGGGGTAGAGAGAGCTGGCAAAGTGAACTTTTCCTCCCTCTCCCAAAATACTATACCTCAAAGGCATCCAATGGAGCTGAGGGGCAGGGGCTTCAGGGCATACAGAAGTAATTTAGGGGGAGGTATTTGTGAATTTCCTGCATTGACCCTGGAGGTCCCTTCCAACTCTATGGTTCTATAAATACTTCTTTACACAGAGAGCAATTCAAATGTGAACTTTGCTAACAAAGGATGTAGCGATGGCTGCAGGAATAAACAGCTTGAAAAGGGGATTAATATATTCAAAGATGATAAATCTATCAGTGACCGAGGGGAACCTCCACATTCAGAGGCACAAAGTCCCAGAGCCAGGAGGCAGCATCAGGAGAAGGCCTTGGCCTCTGTGCCCCTTTGTTGGCTGTCCAGAGGAACTGGGTGGCCACTGTGTGAGACAGGAGGCTGGACTAGATGGACCCTCCCTGGTCTGACCCAGCAGGCCTCTTCCGATGTTCTTCTCAGGGGAAGGCCTCAACCTCTCTGCTCTGTTATTGGCCCTCCAGAGGAACTGGCTGGCTCCATGTGGGACAGGAGGCTGGACTAGATGGACTACTGGTCTGATCAAGCAGGGCTCTTCTGAGGTACTTCTCAGGGGAAGGCCTCAGCCTCTCTGCCCTGTTGTGGGCCCTCCAGAGGAACTGGTTGGCCCCTGTGTGAGACAGGAGGCAGGACTAGGTGGACCCTCACTGGCCTGACCCAGCAGGGCTCTTCTGATATTCTTCTCAGGAGAAGGCCTTGGCCTCTGTGCCCCTTTGTTGGCCCTCCAGAGGAACTGGGTGGCCACTGTGTGAGACAGGAGGCTGGACTAGATGGGCCCTCCCTGGTCTGACCCAGCAGGACTCTTCTGATGCTCTTCTCAGGGGAAGGCCTTGGCCTCTGTGCCCCTTTGTTGGCCCTCCAGAGGAACTGGGTGGCCACTGTGTGAGGCAGGAGGCTGGACTAGATGGGCCCTCCCTGTTCTGACCCAGCAGGGCTCTTCTGATGCTCTTCTCAGGGGAAGGCCTCGGCCTCTCTGCCCTGTTGTTGGCCCTCCAGAGGAACTGGTTGGCCCCTGTGTGAGACAGGAGGCAGGACTAGGTGGACCCTCCCTGGTCTGACTCAGCAGGACTCTTCTGATGCTCTTCTCAGGGGAAGGACTCGGCCTCTCTGCCCTGTTGCTGGCCCTTCAGAGGAACTGGTTGGCCACTGTGTGAGACAGGAGGCTGGACTAGATGGACCCTCACTGGTCTGACCCAGCAGGGCTCTTCTCATGTTCTTATGAAGGCCTTGGCCTCTCTGTCCTGTTGTTGACGCTCCAGAGGAACTGGCTGGCCACTATGAGAGACAGGAGGCTGGACTAGGTGGACCCTCACTGGTCTGACCCAGCAGGACTCTTCTGATGCTCTTCTCAGGGGAAGGCCTCAGCCTTTCTGCCCTTTTACTGGCCATCCAGAGGAACTGGATGGCCACTGTGTGAGATGAGATGCTGGACTAGATGGACCCTTCCTGGTCTGACCCAGCTGGACTCTTCTGATGCTCTTCTCAGGGGAAGGCCTCAGCCTCTCTGCCCTGTTGTTGGCCCTCCAGAGGAACTGGGTGGTCACTGTTGTTGTTGTTGCTGCTGTTCATAAATTAACACACACTTTTTAAACATTCTAAACTGTTTAAAGATATATTCAGATCAATGCATGGGGCCATAAATTGTCTGTTTCCTTTGAACGTTGTGCGGCATACTCACCCACTTCTACTTTCTGCAGGGTCTCTCTCTCTCTCTCTCTTGTGTATCGACGTATTTGCCCACCAAGGGGAATGTTGCATCTGCTTGTTCCTGGGACTTCTGTCCCTCCAGACGGTCATTTGATTTGTTTTGCATCTGACCAGCAGATGGTGGCTTATGTACAGCATATGGGGAGTCGGTTGCTCTGACACTCTCGTTTCAAATCAGCTTGAATGAAGTTGTTTTAACAGTTCTGACATTTTTTTTTAAAAAAAATAGCATATTCACAAAGCATTTGGAGTAAAAGCACAGATAAATACCCCCAGCTGATTGCTTAGCCTTGTAAATTAATTACCATAAATATTGTTGGAACTTTTAATGGTGTAAAGCAGACCCTGCAGAACAGGCTGGGTGCCCCGCAAGCAGCTACCAAGAGGGTTGTCTCCCCTGGCAGTTGACAGCAGGTGTTTTGACATCAACACAATGTAAGACGCAAAGTGAGGAAAGTGTTGCTTTCAGGCCCAGGGTGGCAGGAGACAAGAGAACATAAGAGAACCCCTGTTGGATCAGGCCAGTGGCCCATCCAGTCCAACACTCTGTGTCACACAGTGGCCCAAACCCAGGGGCCATCAGGAGGTCCACCAGTGGGGCCAGGACACTAGAAGCCCTCCCACTGTGCTCCCCCAAGCACCAAGAATAGAGAGCATCACTGCCCTAGACATAAGAACATAAGAGAAGCCCTGCTGGATCAGGCCAATGGCCCCTCCAGTCCAACACTCTGTGTCACATAAGAACAGAAAAGAAGCCCTGCTGGATCAGGCCAATGGTCCCTCCAGTCCAACACTCTGTGTCACATAAGAACATAAGAGAAGCCCTGTTGAATCAGGCCAATAGCCCATCCAGTCCTACACTCTGTGTCACATAAGAACATAAGAAAAGCCATGTTAGATCAGGCCAATGGCCCATCCAGTCCAACACTGTGTCACATAAGAACAGAAGAGAAGCCATGTTGGATCAGGCCAGTGGCCCATCCAGTTCAACACTCTGTGTCACATAAGAACATAAGAGAAGCAATGTTGGATCAGGCCAGTGGCCCCTCCAGTCCAACACTCTGTGTCACATAAGAACATAAGAGAAGCCCTGTTGGATCAGGCCACTGGCCCCTCCAGTCCAACACTCTGTGTCACATAAGAACATAAGAGAAGCCATGTTGGATCAGGCCAATGGCCCATCCATTCCAATACTCTGTGTCACATAAGAACATAAGAGAAGCCCTGTTGGATCAGGCCAGTGGCTCCTGCAGTCCAACACTCTGTGTCACAGAAGAACATAAGAGAAGCCATGTTGGATCAGGCCAGTGGCCCCTCCAGTCCAACACTGTGTCACACAGTGGCCCAAAGCCAGGGGCCATCAGGAGGTGTACCACTGAGGTCAGAACTCCAGAAGCCCTCCCACTGCTGCCCCTCAAGCACCAATGATACAGAACACCACTGCCCCAAAGTGAGTGGTCCATCCATACTAGTGAGGGTCCATCTAATCCAGCCTCCTGTCTCACGCCACAGTGGCCAACCAGTTCCTCTGGAGGGCCAACAACAGGGCATGGAGACTAAGGCCTTCCCCAGATGTGGCCTCTTGGCTCTGGGAATTCAGAGGTTTAGTGTCTCTGAAGATGGAGGTTCCCGCAGTCACCATGGCTAGCAGCCATGAATCTATCTCATTCCCCTCTCCAAGCTGTTTATTTCTGTGGACTTTACTACATTCTCTGACAGAGAAATCCACCTTTTAATCCCCCTCTGTGCCGAGTAGTATTCCCATGTGAAGTGGAACTCCCTGCCTTCCCATTCCACGCTTTATCCAGATTTGTTGGTTATCCCAAGAGGGCAGGGGAGGGCGAGAGCGCCTTCCTTTCAGCTCTGCGGGGAGGCTGATTTCACTGCAAGCTGAGGTGGTCTTGCCTTTGTGGGGCTTCCTCCTTCCCCACTCAGAGTCGCTCCCCTGACATCCCCCAGAGGTTAAATCTTTCCAGGGGTCATTTAATAGAAAAAAGAGGTGCCGAAGCTCATTAGCACAACTCATTTGCATATGCCACACCCCCTGACATCACTGAAAGCTGTACTCAATTAGATCAGCCCAGCATCTACCTTAAAAGGCTTCTGGAATTATAATCGTCATAAGAAAACATGACTCCCATCCTTCTTAAATTGCTTTCTCCTGTGTGGAATGAGGAAGATTTCCATCGGTCTGCTTGATAGGTTTTGGTTCTTTCTCCCCTTTTTTGTGGGGGAAAATATTAGAAAGTTTGTCAGATCTTAGAGTTCAGCGAAATTCTCCCAGGGGGTTTGAGCAATGGAGCCCAGAAGCAAATATTGGGGGGGTGGGGGGAGTAAGAAAGAAAGAGCACAATAAAAGGTTCTCGAGCTCTGCTCCTATGAGCTCCTGCCCAAAACGAGGCGGCCTGAATATTTCACAGCGGTTGCTTCCGCCCTGTGGGGTGGGCTCCCTTAGGGGGTGAAGGGATGGGATGGGGAGGATCCTTTTTGGCAGATCCGGGAAACCGCTGCAGGGCCTGGCTTGTTGGGGGGGAGCATTACCGAGCAGCATTCTCAGCAAAGGGTTTTGTGTGTTGCGTTTTTAGGTTTGGTTTTACTTAATGTTCATCTGTTTAATGGAGCAAGTTATAAATGTGAGCGGCTCTGAGCTGTGAATGGAATGTTGTTAAATGAATATGAGCTGAAAATCAATCTTTCCTCACAGTGGGGCTTGAGTAAGTTTAAATCCTAAATGAAATTAAAGGAATGGTGATTGTGGAGCTTTTATAATACGGCTGCCTGTTTTTTCTTTCTTTCTTTCCTTCCCCCCTTCCCCCTCCCTGCAGCTTGTTCAAAAGCTGACGGATGTTGCGGAAGAATGCCAAAACAGTCAGCTAAAGAAACTGAAAGAGATCTGTGAAAGGTAAGGGAGTGGCAAATAAATGCCATCACGTCTGCCCAACCTGGTGGGGGCACGCATGGGGTGTCGCCTTCCTAAAAGTTTCTCTCCTTGTTGCAGAGAAAAGAAAGAACTGAAAAAAAAGATGGACAAGAAGAGGCAAGAGAAAATCACAGAAGCTAAATCAAAGGACAGGAATCAAATGGACGAGTATGTACAATCTTAAACTTCTAGGGGTCCCTGTGAGTGGCCCACTATGGCATAAGACCAGAGAAGAAGCCATGTTGGATCAGGCCAGTGGCCCCTCCAGTCCAACACTCTGTGTCACATAAGAACATAAGAGAAGCCATGTTGGATCAGGCCAGTGGCCCCTCCAGTCCAACACTCTGTGTCACATAAGAACATAAGAGAAGCCATGTTGGATCAGGCCAGTGGCCCATCCAGTCCAACACTCTTCGTTGCACAGTGGCCAAAACCCAAGTGCCATCAGGAGGTCCCACCAGCAGGGCCAGAAGCCCTCCCACCAAGAAGACAGAGCATCACTGCCCCAGACATAAGAACATAAGAGAAGCCATGTTGGATCAGGCCAGTGGTCCATCCAGTCCAACACAGTGGCCAAAATTTCGCAAGTTTGGTGTAGTGGTTAAGTGTGCAGACTCTTACCTGGGAGAACCGGGTTTGATTCCCCACTCCTCCACTTGCACCTGCTGGAATGGCCTTTGGTCAGCCATAGCTCTGGCAGAGGTTGTCCTTGAAAGGGTAGCTGCTGTGAGAGCCCTCTCTAGCCCCACCCACCTCACAGGGTGTCTGTTGTGGGGGAGGAAGGTAAAGGAGATTGTAAGCCGCTCTGGGACTCTTCGGAGTGGAGGGCGGGATATAAATCCAATATCTTCATCTACTTCGCAGGGTGTCTGTTGTGGGGGGGGGGGAGGGAAAGGAGATTGTGAGCCGCTCTGAGACTCTTCGGAGTGGGGGGTGGGATATAAATCCAATTTCTTCTTCATCTTCTTCTTCAAAACCCAAGTGCCATCAGGAGGTCCACCAGCAGGGCCAGAACTCCAGAAGCCCTCCCACTCTTGACTCCAAGCACCAAGAAGACAGATCATCACTTGCCCCAGACAGACTGATGGACCTCTGCTCCATTGGTTTATCCATTCACTTCTTTAAGTAGCCTATACTTGTGGCCATCACCTCTTCCTGTGGCAGTTTAGAAAAGAGATGACTAAGGGGAGACATGAGAGAGGTTTATAAAATTATGCACAGAGTGCAAAGGGTGGACAAAAAGAACTTGTTCAGGATGAACAAAAGGAAATACTCTTTTACAGAGGAGATTGATTAAAATGTGTAATTTGTGACCAAACTATGTAGTTATGGCCGCAAGAGTAAACATCTTGAAGAGAGGATTACAAAGATTACATTAGGGAAGGCCTCAGCCCTCCAGAAGAACTGACTGGCCACTGTGTGAGACAGGAGGCTGAACTGGATGGCTCCTCCCTGGTCTGACACAGCAGGGCTCTTCTGATGTTCTTCTCAGGGGAAGGCCTCAGCCTCTCTGCCCTGTTGTTGGCCCTCCAGAGGAACTGGTTGGCCACTGTGTGAGACAGGAGGCTGGACTAGGTGGACCCTCCCTGGTCTGACTCAGCAGGACTCTTCTGATGCTCTTCTCAGGGGAAGGCCTCGGCCTCTCTGCCCTGTTGTTGGCCCTCCAGAGGAACTGGTTGGCCACTGTGTGAGACAGAAGGCTGGGCTAGATGGACCCTCACTGGTCTGACCCAGCAGGGCTCTTCTGACATTCTTCTCAGGGGAAGGCCTCGGCCTCTCTGCCCTGTTGTTGGCCCTCCAGAGGAACTGGTTGGCCACTGTGTGAGACAGAAGGCTGGGCTAGATGGACCCTCCCTGGTCTGACTCAGCAGGACTCTTCTGATGTTCTTCTCAGGGGAAGGCCTCAGCCTCTCTGCCCTGTTGTTGGCCCTCCAGAGGAACTGGTTGGCCACTGTGTGAGACAGAAGGCTGGGCTAGATGGACCCTCACTGGTCTGACCCAGCAGGGCTCTTCTGACGTTCTTCTCAGGGGAAGGCCTCGGCCTCTCTGCTCTGTTGTTGGCCCTCCAGAGGAATTGCCTGGCCTGGGTGAGACAGGAGGCTGGACTAGATGGACCCTCACTGGTCTGACCCAGCAGGGCTCTTCTGACGTTCTTCTCAGGGGAAGGCCTCGACCCCTCTGCCCTGTTGCTGGCCCTCCAGAGGGACTGGTTGGCCACTGTGTGAGAAAGGAGGCTTGATTAGATGGACCCTCCCTGGTCTGATCCAGCAGGGCTCTTCTGATGTTCTCCTCAGGGGAAGGCCTCAGCCTCTCTGCCCTGCTGTTGGCCCTCCAGAGGAACTGGTTGGCCCCTGTGTGAGACAGGAGACTGGACCAGATGGACCCTCCCTGGTCTGACCCAGCAGGACTCTTCTGATGTCCTTCTCAGGGGAAGGCCTTGGCCTCTCTGCCCTGTTGTTGCCCCCCCGGAGGAACTGGGTGGTCACTGTGTGAGTCAGGAGGCTGGACTAGATGAACCCTCACTGGTCTGATCCAGCAGGGCTCTTCTGAGGTTCTTCTCAGGGGAAGGCCTCTGCCTCTCTGCCCTGTTTTTGTCCCTCCAGAGGATCTGATTGGCCACTGTGTGAGACAGGAGGCTGGACTAGATGGACCCTCAATGGTCTGATCCAGCAGGGCTCTTCTGATGTTCTTAGGTTTTTATCAGTTTCCAGATAGAGAGAAAGACAAAATTAAGTAACCTTTATGCAAAGAGAGCGGTATCCCCCAGTAGGCTCCAGAAATGTATTTATGCCTGGGTGTGTGGGAGACCGTTTTGGCCAGAACAGCTCAGGACTGGAACAATCAAAGCCTCACTTATGAAGGGAGACATGAGGAATTCCACCCAGTGAGTCTTGCAAAGAGAAATGGGGTGTGAGAAATTAGTATGATGATAGAAACCGTTAGCGTGATGTCCTGGGGAAATGCTATAAATGTGTTCATCAGATTTTAAAGACATATAAGGGAATCTGGGCCAGTATCGGTGCAACTGATGAAAGACAATTTGGCGAGCTACCAAATCCTTCCTTCCTGACCTTTCCTTGCCTCCCTTCCCAGACCCAGATTCCAGAGTGTGAACAGAATCCTCCAGAACCCCTCTGCTCAACTATACACTAAGGAAAAGGAGACAGGGGTTTGCAAGCAGCAGAATAAACCTTTTTTTATTGTGGCTAGATATTTGTGTACCCAGATTCAGGCAGTTTATAAACATAAGAACAAGCACATTCGAATATGAAATCAATAATTGTTGGAATTCAAGTTAATTACATTTCAGGCATTATAGAGTTAACTGTTGTTGTTTACCTAAAAAGAGGATGTGATGTATTGTAGCATAAACTCAGTTAGGGTCTGCCTCTTCTAAGGGGGGGGGGGGGGGGAACACTTGTGTGTGAAAGTTCTTTGATCTCATAAGCAAGTTGAATTGCCAGGCTTCCTTTCCCAAAGTTCTCTGGGTAGAAGAAGCAGCTTAACAAAGAGTTGTAAAAGTAGTCATGTAGCAGATAGGACGTAGATAGCCATGCTAGAATGCTAAGTTTTATTTCTTTTATCCAAAGTACCTTTTCCTGATGTTTTATAGCAGGGGTGGCCAACGGTAGCTCTCCAGATGGTTTTTTTTTTGCCTACAACTCCCATCAGCCCCAGCCAGCATGGCCATTCTGGGGCTGATGGGAGTAGTAGGCCAAAAACATCTGGAGAGCTACCGTTTGGCCACCCCTGTTTTATAGTAAACTTTATTTATTTTGATAAGCTTAAGTCTCATCTCCATTTATTGCAACCTCCTTATCTCTGAATTTTAAAATGCATTTCCCAACAATAATTTAAAGCATGGTTCTGTTGTCAGGAGTCAAGGAATAACAGCCCAATAATTCAGCAGTTTATTCCAGGTATCATAAGGCAGTACACCATCTTTGCTAAGACTGACGCCTTAGCTCAGTGACTCTCTATTTATCCCCTCTTCCCAACCGTTATATTTCAAGTGCAAAGCGTGGCAAAGCAACTGCAACTTTTGGCGGGACCCATTCCCCCTCATGTCTTAGAGTCCAGGTGGTTATCTGTGCTTTGTTAGCAACTGACCTTGGTCGGCAGAAACAGTTTCAATAATCAGTTCCTCAGATAAGCATGCAGAGAGCAAGATGAGCTAAGCAAGAATTCATTCAAGCCAAGGGATAATGCTACAGCAAAGAAACTATGGCAAGAGGGATACAGAGAGAAGAAGATGAAGATATTGGATTTATATCTCGCCCTCCACTCCGAAGAGTCTCAGAGAGACTCACAATCTCCTTTCCCTTCCTCCCCCACAACAGACACTCTGTGAAGTGGGTGGGGCTGGAGAGGGCTCTCACAGCAGCTGCCCTTTCAAGGACAACCTCTGCCAGAGCTATGGCTGACCCAAGGCCATCCCAGCAGGTGCAAGTGGAGGAGTGGGGAATCAAACCCAGTTCTCCCAGATAAGAGTCCACACACTTAACCACTACACCAAACTGGCTCTCCCAGGATAATTCTTGACAGCTATTGCACAGCATATTACAATAAATGCAGCATCCATTCAAGAGATGAGGCTTCCCTTAATCAAAGTACGTGGTGCAGACGTTAAATTGTGGGGCTTGGATTTGGGAGACCACCCCCCACATCAGAATCCCCCTGGGTGGCCTTGACCAGTCCCTCTCTCTCTCTGTCTAACCGGGGTGGTTTTTTCAGCCAGCCAGCCATCTTGGTCTGAAGCAGCAGAACAAAGTTGGAGTCCAGTCAAGTACCTTTGAGACCAACCAAGGTTAATTCTGGGTAGAAGCTGTCGTGTGCAGGCCCACTTCTTTAAGCTACTTGAGGTCAAGATTGGGGAGAAAAGGCCGGGGATACAGAATGAGTTGTGCCACCTAATTAGATCCGCCTTGTGTTGGTTCTGGATAAACCAGAAGCTTGCAGAATGTGGTGGATCCTCTGGAAATGCTTCTGTTCCACTTGGAACTCGGGTTTCGCATCTGTTCCATCCGGAGGGGAGAGGGTGAGGAGGGGGGGGGAAGAGAAGGGCTGCTGAAGGAGGCCGTTGTGTGAGTTTTGCCGGAGCCGCTGGGAGACCTGTCTAGAAGCCCAGCACTCAGTCTGCCAGGGAGTCTCATAAATCACCCCCAGATCTTTGATGTGTTAACACTTAAGGCAGTTGCTGCTGCTCTCTGGCCTTTATTCTCACTTAGCTAAACTTGGGAGTAGTTTTTAACGAGAAAGTTTGGCAGAAGTGAGTGCATGGCTCCCTTGGTGAGGGGAAAAAAATACTGGCTGAAGGGAACAACCTGGAAAGTTCTCCTTGTGCTCAGAGGCCTTTCATGACCATAAGTTTATGAACGTGTTCATTTTATTTGTCCACTGCTCTCCCCAAATGGGGACTCAAACCAGTTTGCACGTTGATCTCCCCTCCTCATTTCTCATCCTCACCACAACAGCCCTGTGAGGTAGGTTGGGCAAAGAGCATAAGAGAAGCCCTGTTGGATCAGGCCAATGGCCCATCCAGTACAACACTCAGTGGCCAAAAAACCCAGGTGCCATCAGGAGGTTCACTAGTGGGGCCAGAAATCCAGAAGCCCTCCCACTGTGGCCCTCCAAGCACCAAGAAGACAGAGCATCACTGAAGTGTGACTGACCCCAGGTCACCCAGCAAACTTCCAGGGCAGAAGGAGAATTCGAACCTGGATCTCAGAAATCTTAGTTTAGTGGCCTAATCACTCCATGCTGTAACCCAGGCACTGATTCATGTAAGGTATTTTCATTTGTGTAAAAGCTATTGGCTGTGATTTGCTGTAACGGTTCTGTATTTTAATAATAATAATAATTATCTGGTTCCCAGGGAGAAGACAGAAATGATCCGGTCATATATTCAGGAGGTGGTACAGTACATTAAAAGGGTGAGTCTGCATCATGCATTTACTTGCATTCATTCATTTGAGGGGGGGGGTGTATCCCTCCTTTCTTCCAACAGAGTCAAGTGACAACAAAAAATACCTTCCTTAGAGCAAGGTCATAGGAGCCCTATGGTGCAGAGTGGTAAAGCTGCAGTACTGCAGTCGGAGCCCTCTGCTCACGACCTGAGTTCGATCCCAGCGGAAGCTAGTTCAGGTAGCCGGCTCCAGGTTGACTAAGCCTTCCATCCTTCCGAGGTCGGTCAAAGGAGTCTCCAGCTTGCTGGGGGGAAAGCGTAGATGACTGGGGAAGGCAATGGCAAACCACTCCATAAAAAGTCTGCCGTGAAAACGTTGTGAAAGCAGCGTCACCCCAGAGTCGGAAACTACTGGTGCTTGCACAGGGGACCTTTCCTTTCCTTTCTCTAGACTCAGCCTTCCATCCTTCCGAGGTCGGTAAAAGGAGTCCCCAGCTTGCTGGGGGGAAAGCGTAGAGGACTGGGGAAGGCAATGGCAAACCACCCCGTAAAAAAGTCTGCTGGGAAACGTTGTGAAAGCAGCATTACCCCAGAGTCAGAAATGACTGGTGCTTGCACAGGGGACTGCCTTTACCTTTACTGATCAGCAAACGGCAAGGCCAATACTGAGTGCAGGGAGGGACTGGGGGGGGGGGTTGCCCCTCCTGTTTCCTGCCTGAGTTCCTGTTGGGGAAGACAGTCCTTGGTGCCTTGGAGGGCTTCTTCCTGCTCCAGCAGCTTCCATTCTTGCAACAGAGCAGAACCAGGGAGGGTCTGCTCTGGATTGCCTGGATTCTAGAAAACCCTGGCTAAAGTCTCTACTTCTCTAGGGAGCTTGGTAGGTGTCCCGGCCTGCCTTGCAGGATTGATGAGGATAAAGGATAAAATGAGGAAGGAAGAGCTGTGGGTGCTGCCTGAACCCCTTGGAGGAGAAAGAGGCAGAGGGAAGTGGACTGGGTCAAAAGTGGGGCAACGACGGGGTGCTCTTCCATGACCCTGGGGGTGCAGAACAAAGTCCAGTCTGAGTCCAGTCAGGCACCTTCAAGACCAATGGAGTTTAATTCTGGGTATGAGTTTTCATGTCCATGCCCATGTCTGAAGAAGTGCACAAGCACACGGACACTTCTACCCAGAATTAAACTGTGTTGGTCTTCAAGGTGCCTGAGCAGACTCAGACTTTGTCCTGCTGCTTCAGACCAACATGGCTGCCCCACCTGCATCCATGTTCGTGGCAGTGGAGGATAGAGGTGGGCTGCAGTAGCTCCATGAAGTCTGAAGAAGGACTGGGCACCAGGCATGGCTATGACTCAGCATCAGAGACTGCTTTGAGTGACAAGGTACAGGATGACCTTGACTGGCTCGAAAACTGGGCTAAAACCAGTAAAAATGAATTTTGGGGGAGGGATGGTGGCTCAGTGGTAGAGCATCTGCTTGGTAAGCAGAAGGCCCCAGGTTCAGTCTCTGGCATCTCCAACTAAAAAGGGTCCAGGCAAGTGGGCGTGAAGAATCTCAGCTTCCTGGAGAGCCGCTGCCAGTCTGAGTAGACAATACTGATATGGGAAGGGATGGTGGCTCAGTGGTAGAGTATCTTCATGGTAGGCAGAGGGTCCCAGGTTCAATACCTGGCATCTCCAACTAAAAAGGGTCCAGGCAAAGAGGAGTGAAAAACCTCAGCCTGAGACCCTGGAGAGCTGCTTGCCAGTCTGAGTAGACAATACAGATTTGGGGAGGGATGGTGGCTCAGTGATAGAACATCTGTTTGGTAAGCAGAAGGTCCCAGGTTCAATCCCTGGCATCTCCAACTAAAAAGGGTCCAGGCAAGCGGACGTGAAAAACCTCCGCTTGAGACCCTGGAGAGCCGCTTGCCAGTCTGAGTAGACAATACTGATTTGGGGAGGGACGGTGGCTCAGTGGTAGAGCATCTACATGGTAAGCAGAAGGTCCCAGGTTCAATCCCCAGCATCTCCAAGTAAAAAGGGTCCAGGCAAATAGGCTGAAAAACCTCAGCTTGAGACCCTGGAGAGCCGCTGCCCATCTGAGTAGACAAGACTGACTTGGATGGATCAAGGGGGGGTCTGATTCAGTAGAGGGCAGCTTCATATGTTCATATATATGAGAGGGATGGTAGCTCAGTGGCAGAGCATCTGCTTGGTAAGCAGAAGGTCCCAGGTTCAATCCCCGGCATCTCCAACTCAAAAGGGTCCAGGCAAGTAGGCGTGAAAAACCTCAGCTTGAGACCCTGGAGAGCTGCTGCCAGTCTGTGTAGACAAGACTGACTTTGAGGGACCGAGGGGGGTCTGATTCAGTAGAAGGCAGCTTCAGATGTTCATATGGCAAAAAACAGCTTTGTGAGAGACCCATTTGAGCAGAAAAGCAGTATACAAATCACTTTTCTACCTACATTGTTTTTAAATCAGCATGTTCTGCTTTATCTGTGCAATGCTGAACATAAGTCCTTCTGTGCATAAAATGCCTCAAAATGTACCCTTGTGGACTCAAATGCCGGCACAGGTTGGAGTACAGTTTGTTGTTTTGTTTTTGCCTTGCAGCTGGAAGACGCTCAGAGTAAAAGGCAGGAGAGACTTGTGGAGAAACACAAGGAGGTTCGGCAGCAGATACTGGATGAGAAACCCAAGGTAAGGAGACGGAAATACTCACATCCTTTCCTTTTGCTGTGTTTGTTTTTAATTCTCTTTCTGAACGTTGAGCTCAGGATTGACCAGACTGTTTATTATGAATCTTAACTATGGAGATACAAAAGAGAGATTTTGGAACGAGTTCTGCCTGTGGCTGGGGGGGAAACGCTTGGTGTTAACGTGCCAAAAGAGAGCAACGTTCTGGGAAGTTCATTCTGCAAAGCCACCGTTGTGTTTTAATCCATCCCGTCTCCGTGTTTGTTGCAAAGAGTGTCTGTCGCCAGCAGAGGGTGAGCGCTGCTCGAGCAGCACAAAAGCAAAGCTGTTTTCTCAGTGTGCGCGTGGGCGTCAGGCATCATCCTTGTAGCATGCAAAATCCTTGGTATTTTCTAAAGCACAGGGCTCTCGCTCTCTCTTGCACACACACACACTGCTGATGTGGAGCTGAATAAATGCGGTGTGTTGCATTTTAGGGTGAAATTCCCATAATGCAGAAGGAAGATGTTTCGTTGCTGTTAGAGGATGCAGCTTGGGAGGGGTGGGGGTGGGGGAGGGAGGTGTTGCTGGTGGCCTGTTTGTTCCTCTTTCCTCCTGGGACTAATAGCAGCATGCAGATGGAGAGACGGTTGCGGAGAGGCAGCGTAGGGAAGGAAGGCGTATGGCAAACGAACACACCCTGCTGCTGCTGCCCCAGTCCAAACCCCGCCTGCTCTCCCTGGCTGTTTCTTTCAAAGAAAACCAAAGATGCCAAGAGATCTCCTCTGGCTGTGCTCTTGTTACCTGTTTTTGTCAGATGAACATTTGGTGCATATTCAGCATTTGAGCCTATCAGCGTCCTTTGCTTTCCATGCCTGGTCTTAGTTTCCAATAGGTGGCTTATGCTAAACCCGGTGATCTGGATGGTGGACCTTTGTGCAAGAGTTGCCGCATTCTCACGTGACCTTCAGGATTCTCCACCCACCCAGTTTGGGTTGGTTTGAGCAGGAGGAACACAGCACTAGACACAAAGAGGGCACACCAATTTTTAAATTTTTTTTTAAAAACCTTGTCATATTTGCAGAGCCTCCAGTAATCCCCTCTCCCTAGAAGGCAAGATAAGTGATTCTGTTGTGGGGGAGGAAGGTAAAGGAGATTGTGAGCCGCTCTGAGACTCTTCGGAGTTGAGGGTGGGATATAAATCCAATATCTTCATCTACCTCACAGGGTGTCTGTTGTGGGGGAGGAAGGTAAAGGAGATTGTGAGCTGCTCTGAGACTCTTTGGAGTGGAGGGCAGGATATAAATCCAATATCTTCATCTACTTCACAGGGTGTCTGTTGTGGGGGAGGAAGGTAAAGGAGATTGTGAGCTGCTCTGAGACTCTTCGGAGTTGAGGGCGGGATATAAATCCAATATCATCTTCTTCTTCTTCTTTCTCTGTCTGTCTCTTTCTCTGTCTCTCTCTCTCTTGTTGTCTCTGTCTCTTTCTCTCTCTCCGTTTCTCTCTCTCTCTGTGTCTCTTTCTCTCTGTCTATGTCTGTCTGTCTGTCTCTCTCTCTCTTTCTCTCTCTCTCTCTCTCTCTCATGAGTAAGGCTGGACAGGAATAATGCAATGCTTTGAGCAACCTTTAAGAAACCCTCATATTGCAGAGTTCCCTGTCCCCACTTTCTAAAAGACAGGCCATTCTCTTTTGTTGTGCTCATTATTCCCAGGAATGCCCCACTGAGCTGGCGCTGGCGGCCCTCCTGGGGATCTGGCCCACCTTGTGGTCACCCATAGTTGAAAAGGACCCTCAGGAGCCGTTCAGTGAAGGCCCTGCACTGGTTTCCTCTCCAAAACCAAGAAACGGCTCATTCTCATAGCATTCCTGCCCAGGAAATATTGGGCTTTGCCAGGGTCATTTTGTAGAAATTTTTACCACTGTGTGACACAGAATGTTGGACTGGATGGGCCATTGGCCTGATCCAACAGGGCTTCTCTTGTGTTCTTCTTCTGTTCTAATCCTCTCCACCTCTAGGAAGCCTTTTTGTGTGGAAGTGTCTGTGGGGAGGATCTGCCCTCCAGAGGTTCTCTGCAGGCCGGGGCAGAGAGAAGCTTGCAGCATGATTTACTGGGCCTTCATTGGTGCCAGTTTTAAGGAACATTCTTTTTCTGTTGTTGTCAGTCCAAAGTTAGCCTGGTAGCCCTATGCGGGAACACCCAGCCATAAATCAAACCCATCCCATCCTCGTGTACCCTTCGTGCAGGAGGACACAGGCTTTCCCTTGGGATTGTCCTGTTTTCTAGCTGCTGTGTGCAGCTTCAGATTTCGGTACCGCCTTCTGGCCAGCTAGCAGTAGCACTTCCCTGGTGCATCTGCCAGGCTAGAAAGACGGGGGCTTCGACCCCACTTCAGCCGTCTTAACCCGTGCAAGATAGTGGGTTCCACGCAATGGTGAGGCGAGGGGGTAGTGATCTTCGCTCTTTTATTAGATACAGCATAGCATAGCGCTGCACTCAAAGACTGAAGACTGAGCCACTGGGGCCAACTATCTATACACTCAAGGTTCCCGCACTAGCCTGCTATTGGACCTTTCAAACAAGCAGGGGGCCCGTGATTGGAGCAGGGTAGCAGGGATTTGGATCCTGCTGCCTCTTCTTCCCAAGTCCCCAAGCTGAGTCCTCCATGCTCCAATGAGCCAGGCGAGAACTCCAGATGTTAGTCACCATTCCGGTCACATATGTAACAACCTGCCTCATAAGACAGCTGTGAAGGCGAAACAAAAGAGCACCACCAGCACCATGTACATCTTATGGGTCTTCTGATTTGTTAGCAAATTCAAGAGGAGTTTTCTGCCCCCTAAAGGCTAACCGGTTAATTGTGGCAGACCCCTCGTGAGCCAAATTGCACTTTGCCAGGTGCAAGGGATGTTACATTCAGTGGGCAGAAGCAGGCGGGTCTACAAAATGGCCGGTATGGCAACCCCCTATACTGGTCTGTGGTGCGGCCTCCTTTGGAATACTGGACTTTGCAGAGCTGCGGAAAGTACACAGGAGGGCAGCCAAGATGAGGAGGGAACTGGAGCATCTTCCTTAGTAGGGAAGGCTGAAGGGTCTGGGGGACTTTTTCGCTGAGAAAAGAGCCAATTGGGGGCGGGGGGGCATGAGAGGTTTATAAAACTATGCCTGGGGTGGAGAGAGTTGGCAGAGAACTTTTCCTCCCTCTTCCTGAAGACTAGAACTCGTTGGCATGCAATGAAGCTGATGGGCAGGAAGTTCAGGAAGGGCAGAAGGAAATACTACTTCAAACAGAGTGCGATTAAAATGTGGAATTCGCTGCCAGAGGATTTCGTGGTGGCCACAGGAATAAACCGCATTCAAAGGGGACTAGAGAGATTCATGGAAGAGAAGTCCAGCAATTGGTACTAGCTATGGTGACTGAGGGGAACCTCCACATTCAGAGGCCTAATCCTCTGATTCCCAAAGCCAAGAGGCAACATCAGGGGAAGGCCTTGGCCTTTTTGCCCTCCAGAGGAACTGGGTGGCCACTGTGTGAGACAGGAGGCTGGACTAGATGGACCTTCCCTGGTCTGACCCAGCAGGGCTCTTCTGATGTTCTTCTCAGGGGAAGGCCTCGGCCTCTCTGCCCTGTTGTGGGCCCTCCAGAGGAACTGGTTGGCCCCTGTGTGAGACAGGAGGCTGGACTAGATGGACCCTCCCTGCTCTGACCCAGCAGGGCTCTTCTGATGTTCTTCTCAGGGGAAGGCCTCGGCCTCTCTGCCCTGTTGTGGGCCCTCCAGAGGAACTGGTTGGCCACTGTGTGAGACAGGAGGCTGGACTAGATGGACCTTCCCTGGTCTGACCCAGCAGGGCTCTTCTGATGTCCTTCTCAGGGGAAGGCCTCAGCCTCTCTGCCCTGTTGTTGGTCCTCCAGAGGGACTGGTTGGCCACTGTGTGAGACAGGAGGCTGGACTAGATGGACCTTCCCTGGTCTAACCAAGCAGGGCTCTTCTGATGTCCTTCTCAGGGGAAGGCCTCAGCCTCTCTGCCCTGTTGTTGGTCCTCCAGAGGAACTGGTTGGCCACTGTGTGAGACAGGAGGCTGGACTAGATGGACCTTCCCTGGTCTAACCCAGCAGGGCTCTTCTGATGTCCTTCTCAGGGGAAGGCCTCAGCCTCTCTGCCCTGTTGTTGGTCCTCCAGAGGGACTGGTTGGCCACTGTGTGAGACAGGAGGCTGGACTAGATGAACCCTCCCTGGTCTGATCCAGTTGGGCTCTTCTGATGCTCTTCTTGGGAAGGCCTCAGCCTCTCTGCCCTGTTGTGGGCCCTCCAGAGGAACTGGTTGGCCACTGTGTGAGACAGGATGCTAGACTAGATGGACCCTCCCTGGTCTGATCCAGCAGGGCTCTTCTGATGTCCTTCTCAGGGTAGGCCTCAGCCTCTCTGCCCTGTTGTTGGCACTTCAGAGGAACTGACTGGCCCCTGTGTGAGGCAGGAGGCTGGAATAGATGGACCCTCCCTGGTCTGACCCAGCAGGGCTCTTGTGATGTTCTTCTCAGGGGAAGGCCTCAGCCTCTCTGCCCTGTTGTTGGCCCTCCTGAGGAACTGGTTGGCCGCTGTGTGAGACAGAAGGCTGGACCCTCCCTGATCTGATCCAGCAGGGCTCTTCTGATGTTCTTCTCAGGGGAAGGCCTTGGCCTCTCTGCCCTGTTGTTGGCCCTCCAGAGGAACTGGCTGGCCGCTGTGTGAGACAGGAGGCTGGACTGGATGTATCCTCCCTGGTCTGACCAAGCATGGCTCTTCTGAGGTTCTTCTCAGGGGAAGGCCTCAGTCTCTCTGCCTTGTTGTTTTCCCTCCAGAGGAACTGGTTGGCCGCTGTGTGAGACAGGAGGCTGGACTAGATGGACCCTCCCTGGTCTGACCCAGCAGGACTCTTTTTAAGTGTGGAGGCTCACATCTCTGTCTGTCCCTTGAGATTCCTGTCTCAGATTTCTGTGGATGCAGAGAGATCCCAGTAGCTGACCAGTCCCCTCACGCAAAAGCTTGTACCACAATGCAAGTATTAATCTTCAAGGAGTTGAAAGACTCTCTGTTGTGTTTTGCTTCCTCAGGCTAACAGATTAAACAAGCACAGTCTTTCCCGCTCACTGAGTTTTTAGGCCACCACACCCAGCACCTGGAGCATAAATGGGGCAGCGTGAGCAATCAGGTTGGCATAAAAAATAAGATGGATTGTCCTTATAGGAAGTTTTTGTTCTAGGAATACTATAAAACTGTATGTGCATGTCAAGTTGGGAGGGGACAGGTGTCTGTGGCAGAGTCTCTGCTTAGCACGTAGAAGGCCCCAGGTTTAATCCTCAGCAGCATCTGCATTTAAAAGAACTGGTAGGAGGTGATGGGAAAGACCCTGGCCGGAGATCCTAGAGAGGTGCTGCCAGTCCGAGGAGACAAGAGTGACCTTGACAGACTGGGGAGGGGGGGGGGTGTTTGTGTGTGTTCCTGTGAGCGATTAAAGTTGGATAAAGAAGGATAAATCCAAATGTCATTCTTTGCCATGTGCCATGGTGGTCCCGATCCCCTGCCTCACATCAGACAAGGAACTGCCAAGATGCAAAAACTGTCTGTGCAGTCTGGGAATGCATGAGGTCAGCCACTGCAGCCATGAACGACGACACTGGATTTATATCCCTCCCTCAACTCTGAATCTCGGAGTCTCAGAGCGTCTTACAATCTCCTTTATCTTCTTCCCCCACAACAGACGTCCTGTGAGGTGGGTGGGGCTGAGAGGGCTCTCACAGCAGCTGCCCTTTCAAGGACAGAGACTCAGAGCGGCTTACAATCTCCTTTCCCTTCCTCCTCCACAACAGACATCCTGTGAGGTGGGTGGGGCTGAGAGGGCTCTCACAGCAGCTGCCCTTTCAAGGACAACCTCTGCCAGGGCTATGGCTGACCCAAGGCCATTCCAGCAGGTGCAAGTGGAGGAGTGGGGAATCAAACCCGGTTCTCCCAGATAAGAGTCCGCACACTTAACCACTACACCAAACTGGCAGAGCTCTGGAACCCCTACATTGTATTGTGCTCTTTCTTGCTTACCCTCAGAGTGGTAAAGCAGCAGTCCTGCAGTGCTGTGGTCTGAAGTCTCTGCTCACAACCTGAGTTCGATCCCGGCAGAAGCTGGGTTCAGGTAGCCAGCTCCAGGATGACTCAGCCTTCCATCCTTCCGAGGTCGGTCAAATGAGTCCCCAGCTTGCTGGGGGGAAAGTATAGATGACTGAGGAAGGCAATGGCAAACCACCCCGTAAAAAGTCTGCCATGAAAACGTTGTGAAAGCAACGTCACCCCAGAGTTGGAAACAACTGGTGCTTGCACAGGGGACCTTTCCTTTCCTTTCTCTAGACTCAGCCTTCCATCCTTCCAAGGTCGGTCAAAGGAGTCCCCAGCTTGCTGGGGGGAAAGTGGAGATGACTGGGGAAGGCAATGGCAAACCACCCCATGAAAAGTCTACCATGAAAACATTGTGAAAGCAACGTTACCCCACAGTCAGTAATGACTGTTGCTTGCACAAGGGACTACCTTTACCTTCATTCAACAGCTTAAGTAACAAAACTGGGTCATTCCAGCAAATATATCTAAAATTCTTATGCAGTGATTGTTACAGTTGGAAGAGCTTTGGTGTAAACATGACTTGGGTTTGGGTCTTGGTTCTTCAGTTGTCCTACCCAGGTCTTCCATGTGTCAAGGTTTAATGTCAGAATGGCTATTGTCCCTCGGTTAAGAATTCCAAACACCCTATTTTTAGTTCGTCTATACAGTAATCTAGAGGTGTCCTTGAATGGTAATTAATAACATAAGAGAAGCCCTGCTGGATCAGGCCAGTGGTCTCTCCAGTCCAACACTCTGAGTCACACAGGGGCCAAAACTCAGGGGCCGTCAAGAGGTCCACCAGGAGGGCCAGAACTCCAGTTGCCCACCCCAAGCACCAGGAAGACAGAGCATCACTGCCCCAGATCAGGTGTTTCATCCATACCTTATGGCTAATAGCCACTGATGGACTTCTGCGTCAGAAGTTCCTCCAATCCCTTCTTGAAGCAGTCTGTGCTTGTAGCCACCACCTCTTCCTGTGGCAGTGAATTCCACGTGTTAATCACCCTTTGAGTGAAGAAGTACTTCCTTTTATCTGTTCTAATCCGACTGCTCAGCAATTTCATTGAGTGCCTACACAAGTTATTGTCTTGTGAGAAAGGGAGAAAAGTACATCTTTCTCTACCTTCTATATCCCATGAATAATTCTGTAAACTTCTAATTGGGTCCCTGCTTCCGCAGGTTTTAGCAATTCAGTAATCCAGGAGACTGTGTCCTAATACGGACACCTGAAAAAGTACAAATATGTATTTCTCTGGGACAGAAGTGAATATTTCAGGAAACAGAAATGCACGTCTAGCTGTTTGTCTCGTAGTCATAGCTTGAAGGAGAGAATAGAAAGTACCAACTAAAATTAGCAAGTAATACCCAGATGGAAAGGATAACAAGTTTTGTGGTTTTTTAAGCCAAAGTTGTCTGGCTAGGTTTTTCTTAGGAAGCAGCACAAAAATACATTGCAGAAGTAAATACTGTGGAGGCAGGATCATAAATAAAACATAACTCAAGTACCTAGGGGAGGGCAAGGGCCAGAAACAAAAGAGATTGTTTTTAATAACCCGCAGAACAAAGATGTCATTACTGCTCTGACTTGCGAGCAAACCAGCAGGACACCGGAGGTGACAGCTACAGGCAGTGGGACACCAGGAAACTTGGTGCTGCTGCATTGTGGCTCAACCCCCCCCCCCCTCCTCAAAAATGAAGGAAACTGAAGTTTTGGCAGGTGGAGTCCATGGCATTGTACCTCCCTCCACCACCCCTGGGCTGCACCTCCAAAATCCCCAGGTTTGATTCCCCACTCCTCCACTTGCAGCTGCTAGAATGGCCTTGCAGGAGTTGTCCTTGAAAGGGCAGCTTCTGTCAGAGCTCTCTCAGCCCCCCCCCCACCTCACAGGGTGTCTGTTGTTGGGGGAGAAGATATAGGAGATTGTGAGGTGCTCTTGAGACTCAGTGGAGAGCGGAACAGAAATCCAATGTCATCGTCATAATCGTCTTCTTCTTCTCTCTCTCTCTCTCTCACACACACACACACTTTTCCTATGTTCCGTCCCCCATGTTTTCCCAGCCTATCCCGTTTCAGCTCCAAGACCTCCTTTCCTATACCTCCTGTCTCTTTCCCTGGGCTTTTCTCTTTCCTCCTCCTCTTCCAGCTGCTGCTGAGATTGGGCAGGGGGAGGCTCTAGTGGTGGTTCTTTTGCCCACAGGGGCATCTGGGACCTCGCAAGATCGTGTGAGGTCTGAGTCTGCATCCTCCAATTTCACTTCCTCCCCCTCCGCCCTTTTAAACTTTTTGTATTTTTCTGCAAACCTGGGTGTTCTCCCAAATCTGTAGAAAAGTGTTCCTTCTCTGTAGAAGGTCTTCAGACAGGGATTTTTTACTCTTTATTTTCGGCCGTTGAGAATTAAATGTGATGGTCTGCCCATTGTGCGGCTAGCCAGGATTGGTGTTGCACAGATTGTGCAAAGTCCGTGCCATGCACAATGCTACACTCATGGGGTAAAGCTGTTGTCCTGTTGTGTTGGGCAGGCAGGAGCACTGAGCGGGAGAGAAGATCAGTTCCCCACTCCGCTTGGGGAATGGTGAGGCCTTTGAGGAGTACAAAGTCCATGTCTCCCTGGCCTACTTCAGGCGAAGGCTGAGAGAATCCAGAGGCGAGAGCCATGAAATGACTCAGAGATCTGGACAACATCACATGAAGCAAGACTTCTAATAGTTGAGTTTGTTTAATTTGGGGAGGAGGACACAGGTGGCAGCTGAAACACAAGCGCAGTCTTGGGGTGGCTGCACAGAAATAGCCACCTTGCTTCCAGTGTTCCCTCTAAGCTGAGTTAGTGTGAGCTCGCTCACAGGTTTTTAGCCTCCAGCTCACACATTTTGGTCTTAGCTCAGGAAAAATGGCCCCAGAGCCCTCTAATTGGTGCAGGAGTTCACAGCTGCCATGCCAGGAGTTCACAAAGTAGAATGTTTGCTCACAGGACTCTGCAGCTTAGAGGCAACGCTGGCTGCCTCCTCTCTTGTTCTGAGTCAGGCCTCCCATTCCTTTCTGTGTTTAGACAGCTTCCTGTGTAGCGTCCTTGCTGGGGAGTCCTCAGGAGGGCTCATGGGAGGGGGTGGGGGGTGCCCCTTGCAAACCCCCTTCAGCCCCCCTCCCCCCACCTTTCCTTGTGGCTCAAGCAAATCGAGCTCACGCCTGTGTTTGGATTAATCTCCCGGAGTGGATTCACTGAACGGAGACTGGATGGAGTGTGGGAATCGTTCCCAGCCAGAATTCCAGTGGTGTTCATTAGCAGGGGTGGAGTCACGCAGGATCCCTCCTTATGGGGCGGGGATGGACCTATTTCCGCTCCGGAGAACCAGCGTGGGGGATTGTCAGACTCCGAACTGGAAGGCCCCTCCAGTTGGACCGCTGTTTTGCTGTGGGAACTTCCTGGGCCGGTTGCAGGGTGATGGTTAGGATAAAACAGAGGAGGGGGGACAACGTCACAAGTCCTTTTGCGTCTCCCCTTGGGGGAAAAGAAGATTACAAATATATGAATACATTTTTCTATGCTTCATGAACCCACAAAATTACCACATTATTGTAAAGCAAGCTCCCCCCATCCCCGTGGGTCTCTTTGCATTCTGTTTCACAGAATGGTTCACCCTCTCAAGAGTTCTTTTTTTCCTTTTTTGTCTTTAATGGATTAATTTAAGCATTATGGGATTCCTGGCTCAGACAACCTGTCAGTGGGTGGTATTTCTCAACAAGATAGTGAAGGCAAACCACTGGCAAAGAATTTTCCAAAGTGCCCAACAGTAATTAAACTTGAAAGACATTCCAGCTCTTTCAGCTTCACGCTTGCGTAGAAAAAAAAATTATTCTTCTGTCTGTCTTATGATACAGCTCTCACAGTGAGCTGAAATCATCGTTTTGGTATGTGGTTTTGACTCTCCACTGTACCCTGAAGCAATGTTCCTTCTAAGCTGAGTTAGTGTGAGCTAGCTCACAGTTTTTTAGCCTTCTGCTCACACATTTTTGTTTTAGCTCAAACTAATGTATGCAGTTGCAACCCCGTGGCGCAGAGTGGTAAAGCTGCAGTACTGCAGTCTGAGCTTTCTGCTCATGATCTGAGTTCAATCCTGGTGGAAGTTGGGTTCAGGTAGCTGGCTCAAGGTTGACTCAGCCTTCCATCCTTCCGAGGTTTGGGAAAATGAGTACCCAACTTGTGAGGGGTGGGGGAGTGTAGATGACTGGGGAAAGCAATGGCAAACCACCCCGTAAAAAGTCTGCCGTGAAACATTGTGATGCGACGTCACCCCAGAGTCGGAAACGACCGGTGCTTGCACAGGGGACTTCCTTGACCTATTTAATGTATGCAGGAGCTCACAACTTTAATGCCAATAGCTCATGAAGTGCAGTTTTTGCTCACAAGACTCCACAGCTTAGAGGGAGCCTTGCACTGAAGGACTGGAGCCCAATTATTAGAGGTGGAGCAAAATTCCTGGAATGGGGCTTCCCCAGCCTGGCTGAAGTGCCCCCCTCCCCGCGGAACCCCCCCCCCCAGTTCTGCTCCAAAGAACCTCATTTGAAAAGGGAGGGGGAGTCTGTAGCGGGAGAGGCAGTTGTCGGACGGATGTCCTTTCACTAGCGTAAGTAGTGCCACCCCCAAACCCCACTCAGGGCAAAGATAAATATATTTAAGTATATCAAAGATTTCAGGTTTTCACGGCTGGTAACATCATTAGGGTTTTGGGCTCAAGTGCCGTGTTCTACTGGAGAAAGTTTTCCTTCCAGACGTTTCGTTCTCAGCTGCGGAGAACATCCTCAGTGGTGTTGCAGCCGGAGCAGGCGCTCTGACCTTTTTGGCTGCTGTGCATTGAGTGCACAGCAGCCAAGAAGGTCAGAGCGCCTGCTCCGGCTGCAACGCCACTGAGGATGTTCTCCGCAGCTGAGAACGAAACGTCTGGAAGGAAAACTTTCTCCAGGAGAACACGGCACTTGAGCCCGAAAGATTCTACAAACCCTAATATTTAAGTATAGATTCAGATGTGTCACCATTTGGTCTGACACAACAGCACAGAGTGTGAGTCAACTCAGGCACCTTGAAGCCAACAGAGTTTCAAATACTGAAGGGTGCGTACCCACAAAAGCTCAGACCCACAATAAAACTTCGTTAGTCTGGGCTCAAACTTTGTTCTGCATTTAAGCATATCATGAATGCAAGGCAATTTTTTTTTTTAAAGCAGCCGTAATAATAAGCCAGCGAAGTGTCTTGTAGTTTACTACTTTTTATTTCATCATGTCAAATGTATGACATTTGGAACATTATCGCAAGTTCTTACCATTAATTTAAGCTCAGCCGGAAACAGTCACGATTCTTTCTGACAGCAGACAGACCACTTCAAGAGCATATGGATGAATCAGACCCATCTAAAAATGTGATTGCTCTTTTTTGCCTTCTGGGGATGTTTTTGGACACAAAGCCTGCAGTTGGGAAAGATGAGGAGCAGGGGATGCTCCAGAACGTGGGGGTGGGGGTCTTAATGTGTTCTGAGCTCTCTTTGCAGACCTCAGAGGGGCCGATGCCCTTTCTCTTCTCTACTCCTCAGCCTGATTGTTTTACTCCTTTACCTACTCGCATCCATGGGTGTTTTTACACTGGCAGTTTGTGACTCTCTATCACTGCATTGGAAGCTCACCTTTTACATTACCTAACATTCTCACAACTGTTTTTGCATCGTTGCTGCCCGAAGCATCTACATTTGTTTCAGTGAGATGAGTTCTGGCGTTGCTGCTGCAATGTTTTTCTTGAAACTAGTTTTGATCCCGTCCTTTCTCTACAGGCGTTTCAAACTTGTATTGTAGAAGTTTTCATGCGTTTTAAACGACTCCTCCAAAAGCCACAAGGTGCAGTAATTTGCATGAGAACAGACAGCGCTTGAAACTTTTACGTTTCATTGCTTGCCTCATCTAGTAATTTAAATTTGTATTGTTTTTGCAGGGTTGGCACAATTTCCAAGCAATCATATACATTTAACTAAGCACTGGTATTCTGTCTGCCCTCTGATCAGAGACCACCCCCCCCCAAAAAAAAATTGAAGCGCTTAAATGTAGAAGGAAAATAATTAAAGCAGAACAGTGGCAGGCAATTTGAAGACTCTGGTTCAAACGGAATGTAAAAACACCCCTTGTTAAAAGAGGCTGATGTTGCGCACGGCTAGCAAGGCTTTCGGTATACAGCTTGAAAGGCGCCAACGAGGTGCTGTGCAGGACTCCCCTCTGTGTCTAGTGGTGGTCGTGGCGTGAATGCAGTCCCTTCAGCAGGGCAGAGGCATGAGGAGAAGGGGTGGGCTCAGAGTTTGGATGGTTGCCAGCAGCCCAGGAGAACCGGGGAACAGGGAAGGTGGACAGGAAAGGGGTTTTCTTGCGATGGAGTTGGAGGGGACAGGAGCCGACCCTAGGAGCTTGAAGAGGGGGTGGGGGGAGACTTGAGAATGCCAGGAAGCCAGCTCCTCTTCCCCCACTGAAACCAGCCCAAGAGAGGAAGGTGCTCTCTGATAGAGATCTGCCCATGGTCCTGGTCTCCTGGGAACACACAACAATAGCTGTTCACAGTAAATGGAGTAAAACAGATTAATGGTTTAGCAAGTAGGCTTGTTCCGCACCCCCCCACACACACACACACCGCCTTCTCCAAGCCCTCTCCACGCTCAAAGTGGGAGAGAGGGGGTACCTTGATCCCCACAACCACTCAGACAGAACCCCCCAGCAGCAACTAAGGGGAGGGGGGAGGCAGAAGCTAAAATTAAAAAAAAACACCCACTTTTGCACAACCCAACCAGCCCACCCCCCCAGGCTGCACTGCCCGCCCTCTCCGCTCACTACTGTGCAGCTGCAAAGAGAGCCAGTTTGGTGTAGTAGTAACGTGTGCAGATTCTTATCTGGGAGAACCGGGTTTGATTCCCCACTCCTCCACTTGCAGCTGCTGGGATGGCCTTGGGTCAGCCAGAGCTCTCTTATCTGGGAGAACCGGGTTTGATTCCCCACTCCTCCACTTGCAGCTGATGGAATGGCCTTGGGTCAGCCAGAGCTCTCTTATCTGGGAGAACCGGGTTTGATTCCCCACTCCTCCACTTGCAGCTGCTGGAATGGCCTTGGGTCAGCCATAGCTCTGGCAGAGTTGTCCTTGAAAGGGCAGCTGCTGTGAGACCTCTCTCAGCCCCACCCACCTCACAGGGTTGGGGGAGAAGATATAGGAGATTGTAAGGTGCTCTGAGTCTCTGATTCAGAGAGAAGGGTGGGGTATAAATCTGCAGTCTTCTTCAATGGGGGGGGGAATCACAGATTTAAGGACATCACCCCCACCCCCCACGTCGCAAGTTAGTCCCACCCTGCTTTAGAAAAGTGTGGTTCTTTAAATTGCAGCTACAGAAAAAGTGCACTGGACAGTGTAAGGCTGGTGCAGACGGCAGGCACAGAAATCTGAAGTCAAGTTTCAAGTCAGAAAGGCCAGTATCTAGTGGGTGGACCTCTTTTAAGGAAAGTGTCTGCACTGAAAGTAATTTTAAGACAGAAATGGCAATCCTGCGTTTAGTACAGAAGCGCTAAGCTAATTTGATGTGATTGGCTTTGTCTGCAATTTGTCTCCTTTGCTGCCGTCTCATGAAAATTAGGGGGGGGAAGCATTAATCCTTGAGGGTGTTTTTAGCTGGCTCTTTATTCCGAACTGCCTTCCAGGGCTGCATTTCACTTACGAGCTCATTAGCTGGAGAAGGCATTAAGGGATGCGAAGGCATTAAGTGATGAGCGCAGGGGTGTGCGACCACACATACACAAAGCGTGCGTGTGACGCAAGCACTCCAGACATACATACGCAGCCTTTAGGCGTACTGGGTCTTCCTCCTCCACCCACAAGTCTTTGTTTCCTAAATGAAAACATCCTGCAAATTTAGCCAGAGTTCATTGGTACCTGAACCATGTCTGAGTCCAGTCAGGTGCCTTGAAGACCAACAAAGTTTAATTCTGGGTAAAAGCCAGGGGTGGGATTCTAGCAGGAGCTCCTTTGCATATTAGGCCACACACCCCTGATGTAGCCAATCCTCCAAGAGCTTACGAAAAAGAGCCTTGTCAGCTCGTGGAGGATTGGCTACATCAGGGGGCATGGCCTAATATGCAAAGGAGCTCCTGTTAGAATCCCACCCCTGGTAAAAGCTTTTGTGTGCATGCAAACTTCATCATGAAAGCTTATACCTGGAATTTTGCTTTACTGGCCCCCTTACTTTCAGTTTTAGGAGGCAGTCAAAGGCTGTTTCATTTACGACTGCATTTGGCTGATTAGTTTCTTTTTTCTTTAGTGGCCATCCTAATTGGAGTTTTAAAATTCTGGTCTTTTATGTGTTCTTCATATATGTTTTGTATTGTAAGTGGCTTTGTGTTCCTCAAGGTAGAAAAGCGGATCACAAATGTTTTAAATCAATAATAAATAAATAGCTGTGTCGCTGCTGTGGTTAAGTAGCTTTTGATAATGTTAACCTCTTGCCTTGGGCATTTAATCTAAGGGCAAAATCCCTTCTTATTTAGATTCCTTGTTTAGCCCAAAACTATGTGGTTCCTTTATGCATTCATGATATTAAACTTCCTCTTTCCAGTGGCATTGCTGGGTGGTCTGCTAAGGATCCTTTTTCAGATCGGTTATGTTTCCTTCAGTCTTGTACATCTTCTTCTGAAATATCCCGATGTGCTCCAGTTTAGGCTAAAATGGGTCATGTCCTGCCTTGATAAATGGACTAGGCTTCCTCTAGCAACATTAGAGCAAAAGGTTCCATTCCTCTTAGAGAATCTGATTTTCAGTGTACTTATTTTTTGGCTCGATTTCTAGCAGCTGCAGAGAAGTGTCAAAGGGAGGTGTTTTCAGACGCAGGAGGTTTAATGTGAATCATGAGACTCCCGTGTCTGTTAGCCGCCCTGAGCCCGCCTAGCGGGGAGGGCGGGATATAAAAATAAAATATTATTATTATTATTATTATTATTATTATTATTCAGGTGTTTTAGTTTTATTGTTCAAGACCTTGGTCTAAGCCTAGGAGGAGGGTGAGAGGAAGGGAGGGAAAAAGAGAGAGAGAGAGAGAGAGAGAAGAACCATTACTCACTCAGGTTGTGGCCTTTTGTTGGAAGAGCACCTGCGTTTCTCTCCTTCAGAGACGTAACAACAAGGCAGAAACTCTGCCTTTCATGTGTCAGACCACTGAAATAGCAGGAGTGGCTTCCATGATCCACAAAAGTTCCAGACCAAAAATAACATGGTAGTGTCTAGAACTGCCCTTCGAAACCTGTCCCTACTGTTTGTTTATGATACATCCATCTTGCCTTCCTTTCCCCTTGAGCTCAAGTCTGCACGATTGGGCTTCCCAGACCTGAGTTCTGTAACATCTGAACCAAAATACGCTCCAGAATACACTCGTGGTGGGTGGACTGAAGTCCTGAGGAAATTGTTCAGTGGGTGGTTACCCCTCCCAGGGAAGCAATGTGCACGATCTGAAACCATTAGAGCACTGATTTGGCTGTGTATGGTTTTCCCCTTAACAATACTTCACAATGAGAGGAGATCAATATCTCCAGAGCACATGAACACATACGTACCAAGGCAGCCAGGAAGGCTTTGGGAAGGACTCACACTGGCTTCAATGGCATGTGTGTGTTTGTAGCCCTTTCTCAATAAATTATCTTCTTTCAGTTTATCAGTATCCAACCGTGTCAATTAAATGCTTAATTACAAATCTGCTTCACCCTTTCTTGAGGATAATAGAACTTCCATGCTGCTGCCTAATTAAAGCTCTCTGCAACAGTGGCCGTCCTGTGAGTTCATGACATCTTGGGTGAAACCTTCTTGTCATTCCTGAACCTACTGCCAGTCACTTTCACTGAGTCTCTCTCTCTCTCTTTCTCACGCACACACACACACACACTCTTTCTAGGCTTGCAAAGGACAAAACTGTGCCATGCATGATTTTGCAAACACCTGCTATGTGTGTACCTTCCACTGTTTCCTGTTCCCTGAGTTGTCACCTCTCTAAACTAAAAACACCCTGAATACTTCAGCCTTGCAGTGAAGGTTCTGGCAACCTCACAGAGAGGATCCCCTCTACCTGAGAGTAGGAGAAACTGCTGGGAATCTCCCAAAGCCACAGGAAGGCTTCCCCACCACCACCGCCACCCGTGCAAACTGTGTCGTGCTTTTAATGGAAGGTGGCTACTGGTGCCCTCTTCCCCTTCCGTCAGGACCCTGGACAGCGGCGTGGTTATGCTGCTGCCTCAAAGGACAAAGGGGCCTTTTCTTTGCTTCCATGAGGAACTGGTCACACTCAAGGGTCTCCGAGGCATGTGCAGACAGCTCAGTCTTGGTGGAGGGAAAGGGTAGCAGTTTACTGGGTGCCTGTTTCAGTATTAAAAAAAAGAGTAAAGGTAGTCCCCTGTGCAAGCACCGAGTTGTTACCAGCACAAGGGACGATTGTCACATCATTAGGTTTTCCCAGCAGACTTTTTACGGGGTGGTTTGCCATTGCCTTCCCCAGTCATCCACACTTGACCTCAGAAGGATGGAAGGCTGAGTCGACCTTGAGCCAGCTACCTGTTCCTGGCTTCTGCTAGGTTCAGATCGTGAGTAGAGCTTGGACTGCAGGACTGCAGATGACCAATCTGCTCCATGGGGCCGAACAGGTCAAGCTTAAAGACAATGTTGGGGGCTGTGTTTGTGGGGCCCTCTTATGCTGTTGGCTTAATTCCAGCAGGCCAGGGGGAGTGGGGGGGCGGTTTCAAGGCCACTCTATTAACGGGGGGAGGCATTCACAGCTCTGTTTGCTGCCCCAGCTATTGTGGCATGTAGAAATTTGGGGCATCTCTGTCTTTAGAGGTGATCCCTGCTTCTCTGTTGAGCCTTTCTGCCATCTGGCAGCACTCTGGGATATTGTCAGCAGTTCCATCTTGACTGGGCAGAGAGATTTGGGGGAGGGAGCGGGGAGGCAATAAGCCTGGTAACTGCAAAGGTGTCTGCCCTGCAAAGGCCCCCATGTCTCTGGAGGCTTAAAACATCCCGATGAAATGGATTGGAAATGTTTCCGTGCATGTGGATGGGCTCAACTCAAACATACAAGTGAAACTGCGGCTGATTCCACGTGGAGGTTTTTCTCTGTTTCAGCAGCTCTAGTTGCTCTTCTTTTCTCCATCCACAGGATATTGTCGGCCATTCCTGAACAAATCATTAACAGCCTGTTTTTTTCTGTTTGACTCTGTTTTTCTAATGCTGGGGGAGGGGAGGGGAAAGTAGCTTTCCCAGCATTTCCATTGCTGGGTTTATATATATATATATTCAAACACAAGGCGTGTATTTTTCTTTCTAGACATGTGTGTGTGTGTGTGTGTGTCTAGAAAGGAAAATACACGCCTTGTGTTTGAATGAAGAGTACACCATGTAGAGTACTGGTGGTCACCACCGAATTTTCAGAACCGCCTATATTGTGTTGTATTAATACAGCACCATGAAATGGCTTTAAATAGTTTAAATAATGTAATGTGTAATTATGTTTTATATGTTTTGTTGGTTTTAATGGTAGTAATGTGATGTTGTGAGCTGCCCTGAGTCTGCTTGCGGAGAGGGCGGGATATAAGCTTAATGTAATAATGATGATGATGATTTATTTATTTATTTATTTATTTATTTTTATTTATTTAAGATTTATATCCCGCCCTTCCCACAAGTGGCTCAGGGCGGCTTCCAATAATAGATCCATCAAAATTACACATATAAAGGGATCCATATTTAAAACAGATAAAACAGATAAAACAGATAAAACCCTAGTTATTAATACACATAAATATTTCAGCTATATATAAAAGGAATCCAGCAAGTTACAGTAAAATTCTCAAGCTAAGTATAGGCTAGCCGGAAGAGGGTCGTCTTACAGGCCCTGCGGAACTGAACAAGGTCCCGCAGGGCCCTCACCTCTTCCGGCAGTTGGTTCCACCATGTAGGGGCCATAACAGAGAAAGCCCTTTCTCTGGTGGACTTCAACCGGGCTTCCTTCGGCCCAGGGATAGTAAGGAGATTTTGTGTTCCCGACCTCAGTACTCTCTGGGGAACGTGCGGGGAAAGACGGTCCTTCAGGTAGACAGGTCCCAAGCCATATAGGGCTTTAAAGGTGATAACCAGCATGATGATGATGATGATGATGATGATGAAAGGAGACACCCTTTGCCCATTTTCTCTGCATTTTCATAGTGAACTGCTTTGACTTATTGTTGACACCAATGACATTGAGACTCTTTTTAAATTCTTTTGGGGGCCAGGGCAGCATCCTAGCACTGTTGCTTCATGACCACAATACACACAGGGGTTTTTCTCTGCTCCCTCAGTCCGTCTCTGCAGAGTTCCTGAGATGTTCTTCCCACCCCCACCCCCCAAAGCAGTAGGAGGCCAATTAGTCTTTTCAGTACAAAGCACCACAAAGGGATACTCAGAATCTTCCAGCAATTAGCATTGCCAAAGGATTCCGGTATTGTAGTGCTCTGGTGTAGAGCTATGCTTATACACAGGGTTTTAAAGTGTAGTAGTGTGCTATTGGCAATGCTTGCATGCCCCAAACATTAAAGGTACCAGCTGGATATTAGGGGGGTGGGATTTTACAGTCCGAGTAGTTCAGAGGTAGAACCAGCTGCCTAGGAAGGTGGGGAGCTCCCCTTCATTGGCAGTCTTCAAAATGCAGCTGGGTGATTTTTTTGTCGGAGATGCTTTAGGCTGATCCTGCATGGAGCAGGGGATTGGACTAGATGGTCTCTATGCCCCTGTCCAACTCTAGAATTCTAGGATTCTGTAGTATGTTTTGCAATGTGAATTTGTCTTTCTCATGTCTACAGTCTTCTCCCAAATTTGGTGTAACGGTGTGATTTTTGCACTAATGTAGAGAATGTGTGCGATTGGATACACACACACAAACTGAAGAAAGAAATCAGTGCGCAATGCTAATATCTTTCAGTACCTAGCATATGAGCTTGGTCATATAAATGTATTTCACTCCCATAGAAGTAGTATATTAATGTTGATGGTCTCATCTAAAGTAGCCATAAGTACAAGATGAGAATTGTCCTCCTCGCCCTGAAAATTAAAGCAAACGAACAAGCCTTCACAAGTGAGAAGTTGAAAATGACTGTGATTGTTGTTTGGGTTATATTTATCTCGATGCATCCTTGATAATTGATCCTTGTCCAGGCATTACATACATACTTTCCGCAATGACAGAAAGGTCACAAAAGAGGCATCTAACAGTCCACAGTGACATTCAGCATGATAATTAGATTCTTTTTCTTGCTTGGCACTTGTGCCCTTATCAGTATGCCCATTCACGCTGATGCCCAACAGCTACATGCAGTTTACTTCAGATAAGAACATCAGAAGAGCCCTGCTGAATCAGTCCACCTCCTGTCTCACAGAGTGGCCAGCCGGTTCCTCTGGAGGGCCAGCAACAGGGCAGAGAGGCCAAGGTCTTCCCCTGAGATGAACATTAGAAGAGCCCTGCTGGGTCAGACCAGGGAGGGTCCATCTAGTCCAGCCTCCTGTCTCACACAGTGGCCACCCAGTTCCTTTGGAGGGCCAACAACAAGGCAGAGAGGCCGAGGCCTTCCCCTGAGGAGAACCTCAGAAGAGCCCTGCTGGGTCAGACCAGGGAGGGTCCATCTAGTCCAGCCTCCTGTCTCACACGGTGGCCACCAGTTCCTTTGGAGGGCCAACAACAAGGCAGAGAGGCCGAAGCCTTCATAAGAACATCAGAAGAGCCCTGCTGGATCAGACCAGGGAGGGTCCATCTAGTCCAGCCTCCTGTCTCACACAGTGGCCACCCAGTTCCTTTGGAGGGCCAACAACAAGGCAGAGAGGCTGAGGCCTTCCCTGTAGAAGAACCTCAGAAGAGGCCTGCTGTGTCAGACCAGGGAGGGTCCATCTTGTCCAGCCTCCTGTCTCACACAGTGGCCAACCAGTTCCTCTGGAGGGCCAACAACAGGGCAGAGAGACTGAGGCCTTCCCCTGAGAAGAACCTCAGAAGAGCGTTGCTGGATCAGACGAGGGAGGGCCCATCTAGTCCAGCCTCCTGTCCCACACAGTGATTAAGCCGTCCCTCTTCAGGGCCAACAACAGGGCAGAGGGGCCAAGGCTCATGACCTGAGTTTGATCCCAGCGGAAGCTGGGTCCAGGTAGCCATCTCGAGGTTGACTCAGCCTTCCATCTTTCCGAGGTCGGTCAGATGAGGACCCAGCTTGCTGGGGGGAAAGTGTAGATGACTGGGGAAGGCAATGGCAAACCACCCTGTTAGAAGTCTGCCAGGAAAACATTGTGATGAGACCTCACCCCAGAATCGGAAAGGGCTGGTGCTTGCACAGCAGACTGCCTTTACCTTTACATGGCCGAGCACCCTCTCTCTCTTCTCTCATCTTCTTGTTCGCAATGGGGCTGCAAAAGAGGGGGGGGGGTGTCTTTCCTTTTCAGGTCAGCCCTAACATGAAAATCAAGCGAAGCAGACAAACTTAACGTGAGTTCATGTCTTGCTTTTGGGGCTGCTTTCAGAGTTCTCCACAGGCTGAGTCCACACATGGCAGGCAGAGCATGTAGCCAAGATCTCACATGAAAGCCGTGAAGCAATGCATGAATAAATCTTGCTCCAACCTCTGGGCCCTGCTCCCACAGTGGAGGGCTTTTCTGTGTTGCTTTCCTGTATGACACAGAAGGCGGTCGATGCATTTCCAGTCCCTGGGAGATTGGCTGTTGGAGAAAGGGCAGGAGCCTTCTGTCCTCTGCAGCCCGGGCAGAAATGAAATCCATGTGTTCTCCTGAGTGATGGATCTATTTTCTTGAGGAAAGCAGAATCCCTGGGCGGTTGCCACAGGAGTGATTTGAGCAAACATTCTCCGTTCGCCCTTGGCGACACAGGCTTTAATCCTCTGTGCTAAAACAGCAATTGCTTTCATCGGCTATCTCCTAAAGATTAATCGCTGAAGCATTGCTAATGAGTCGTGGGGTTATCTGTAACCTGCCTAACCCCTCTCAAGTGAACTCACGGATGCTTTCGCTGAAAGGGGATTATGAACGTGAAAAAACATATCTGTCGGCTTTCTCTGCAAGCCTGGGTGGGTGAGACGACTCCGACTCTGTTGATACTGTAAACGCAGACAGGATTGCCTGCTAAGGGGAGTTGGGGGGGGGGGGGGTCCCACCAGCACAACTGTGTTATGTCACTTCAAAGGAAAACCCAGAAGTAGTGTCAGAGTGCTATGGGAATCGCTTGAAATGCTAGGGTTTACTTTAGAGTTTGAACAAAGCAGTAGACAACTGGCACCTTTAAGACCAACGAAGTTTTATTCAGAATGTAAGCTTTTGTATGCTCTTAAGCAGACTTCATCAGACAAAATGGGAATGGCAAGCAGCAAGTCTTAATATAAGTGGGCAGTGAGTTGGTCCGTAGAATCATGGGAATGTTTTTAGCAGACTGAAAGAATCACAAATAGGGATCTGTGTTAGTGTTAGAACAAAGCAGGGCTGGAAAACTGGGCTAAAACCAATAAAATGAATTTTAACAGGGATAAATGTAAAGTTCTGCATTTGGGTAGGAAAAATCCAATGCATGGTTTTAGGATGGGGAAGACTTGTCTTAACAGTAGTCTGTGCGGATAGGATCTACGGGTCTTAGTGGATCATACGCTGAACATGAGTCAACTGTGTGATGCGGTGGCTAAAAAGGCAAATGCCATTTTGGGCTGTATCAACAGAAGTATAGCGTCCAGATCACGTGATGTGATGGTATCGCTTTACTCTGCTCTGGTAAGACCTCATCTGGAGTACTGTGTTCAGTTTTGGGCACAACATTTAAGAAGGATATAGACAAGCTGGAACGGGTCCAAAGGAGGGCAACTAAGATGGTGAGGGGTCTGGAGATCAAGTCCTATGAGGAAAGGTTGAAGGAGCTGGGGATGTTTAGCCTGAAGAGGAGGCAGCTGAGAGGTGATAGGATCACCATCTTCAAGTACTTGAAGGGCTGTCCTAGAGAGGATGATGTGAAATTGTTTTCTGTGGCCCCGGAGGGTAGGACCAGAACCAATGGGTTGAAATTAAATCAAAAGAGTTTCTGGCTCAACATTAGGAAGAACTTCCTGACCGTTAGAGCGATTCCTCAGTGGAACAGGCTTCCTCCTTGGGAGGTGGTGGGCTCTCCTTCCTTGGAGGTTTTTAAACAGAGGCTTGATGGCCATCTGACAGCAATGAAGATCCTGTGAATTTAGAGGGAGGTGTTTGTGAGTTTAGAGCAGTTCCTCAGTGGAACAGGCTTCCTCCTTGGGAGGTGGTGGGCTCCCCTTCCTTGGAGGTTTTAAACAGAGGCTAGATGGCCATCTGACAGCAATGAAGATCCTGTGAATTTAGAGGGAGGTGTTTGTGAGTTTAGAGCAGTTCCTCAGTGGAACAGGCTTCCTCCTTGGGAGGTGGTGGGCTCCCCTTCCTTGGAGGTTTTAAACAGAGGCTTGATGGCCATTTGACAGCAATAAAGATCCTGTGAATTTAGAGGGAGGTGTTTGTGATTTTCCTGCATTGTGCAGGGGGTTGGACTAGATGACCCTGGAGGTCTCTTCCAACTGTATGATTCTATGATTCTAACACTGGAGAGTGATAGAAATCAGACTGCTGTTGTAGGTGCAAAGTGCCATAAATCTAGGTAACATTCTGGCTTTGTTAGTTTAAATAGAGGGTATGATTTCCCAAGAGGTTAAAGCATACATTATAGTTTGCCATTAGTAGAAAAGGAAGACATTAAAATACAGTGGAGGATGGGCTGGTATATGCCATAAAACAAACAGCCAATATTCCCCATTTGAGAATGTCAATACAAAAAAAGCAAAGAACAAAAACAACAATACCAAATATTCTGATGCACTGTTCTAAAAGAGAAATAATATAAGTTAACCATTAGGAAGTGTTTCCTAGAGCATGCTGATTTCAGTTGGCATTCCCCTGGAAGTGGCATTATGCTGTCAACACCAGCAGTGATTTTTAAAATATTTCTATCTCCCACCAGCTGCAGGGAATGGGAACTGAAGGGGCGGACTCCCCCGCCCACACTGGGAACCCCACATGCCATGAGGCATTGTGCACAAATACAAATGCTAGCCATCACTGTGTAAGGGAGCAGAGCTTGAGGCCCGGATCCCTGCAGCTGAAGGCCAGGAGACCAGCCGAGTGCAGGATCCGGCAAGACAAGGTGCAAGACTTGGCTGAAGTGGAACTCCCCAGATGAGCCAGCCAGCCCCTCCCAGCCAGTCGCATTTGTGTCCATCCATTTTGGGACTGTGTCCCCCACTCGCCGGGTCAGCCTCCTCAGGCAGCTGGGGGCCCTGAGAAGTCAATAAAAGAGCCACCCCACCCCCCGCAGCCCCCAGTAGGAGAGCATAATCAAAATCGTAGGGTTTAAAATATTTAAATTGCAGCTGCCAGCACAGCAGTGAAAGGAAGCAATTAGAATGCCAGCAGCGCCTGCACAGGGAAAGTGTGTGAGTGTGTCTTTGTGTGTGTGGGTGTGTGTTCCCCTTTCCTTCGGTTCAGCTGTCAGACCTCTTTGAGCGGGGAATCCCTCGGGAGTATTCCGCCTCTGCCTTCGTATTCTCCTCCACACACTTTCAGCAAATGGCAAGTCTTTGTAGCAGGGACTTTTCTGGAAAGCTCCGTCTGCCACGTCGTCCCCCCCCCCCCTTGCCTGTGGGGGAAGGAAACCCAGAAGGCAGCAAAGGACAAGTCTGTTTGGTGCTTTGATGAACATCAGCGTCTGCCTCCAGGGAAACTGAGAGCCAGTTCAGTGCTTCTGATTCTGGTCAGAAATACTGACTCTGTAAGGATACATTTCCCCTTTGCCTGGTGGCAGTGTCCCTCATGTGCACCCTTTTGGGGGACCAAATTGGATTGTGTGTCTGTGGGTGCAAGAACTGGGGATCTTCCCATCTCCCGTGGCCCACAAAAATGCCTCCCTGGGGTCATGGGACCCCTCTGTGGGTCAGGAGGCTGGCTGCCTTGAGGAGGGGGCAAGGGGTCAAACCACCCTTGTTCTTTGCACGCCCAACAGGCAGGAGGGGGGCTTCTCCTCCTCCACGTTCCTCAGTGGACCCCCCCCCCACCAACCTATGAGACTACGGCCAGGTTGACCCAAGACATCCCTCTTTATAACATTACCCCTGCAAAAGAATATTGTACATCCTTTCACTTATACGAGAATGAAATGTCAACCTTTTTTAAGCAGCACATGTGGAACAAAGACAACTTGTCTTCCTTTGTCATAAATGCAGTCGGGGCTCCTTTTGGGTAGGGACTCACAGGAGCAGAGCTCCAGAACCTCTCAATTTCATTGTGCTCTTTCTTTCTTACCCACAACCCCCAATACTTGCTTCTGGGCTCCATGGTTCAAACCCCCTGTGAGGATTTTGCTGAACTCTAAGATTTGATAAACTTTCTAATAGAAAAGACAAGCAGCTGTCCCCAGACAGGCCTCTGGATCTGGCCCAGATGCTGGCTGAAAGTAAATTCAGGATGCTTATTGGAAAATTCATGCTTTTGTTGTGCACTGCTTTTTTTTTTAACGTACAATTTAATGCAGACTCTAGATTTTGTCATGTTGCTGTTTTCGATTGCCAATTAGATTTGCAGGCTGAAAATCGTTTAGATGCTACAAACGCCCATGTGCCCTGGTTCCTACAAATTAGATAGAAAGTTTAGCCGGGAGCAAGGAGTTTGGTGCACAAAGTTTTGTTTTGAAACAGTTTTGAAACTGCTTGTTTTTGCAATGGAGTACCCAGTTGTAACATACCCGTTTAGTTTACTTGTTTAGATTTTGCAAATTCAAAGGGTGAGAGGGGCACTGCTCGAGGGAGTGAGTGGCACTGCATAAAATGAATGCTCCATCTTTTCCTTGACTCCACAGCACAACGTGGTTTCCTTCCGTCATGAGGAATATTCAGCATTTCATGCCTTCTGATACGGACACATAACGAGAGAGCTGCCCTTTCCCTTTCAGCAGCTGTCTCTTAATGACCCTTCCAGCTGCAGCACAGTCTAGACAGTGCAAGTGGCCAGGTGGGAGACTGTTGTGGAGGGGGCCCATAAAGATGGCAGATCCCATTTGCCCCCCAGCACCTTGGCCTCCGCTCTGCTTGCCTTCCTTTCCTCGCTCCTTCTGGCTCATGTCCTTCTTCCCATGCCTGAGCACTCACTTGCCTTGGCTGCCCAGTGAGGGAAAGAGGAGAAAGCAACAAGCGTCACGTTCCCCACCTGCTCCATTTCTGGGGGGCCTCTCAGCCTTTGGGGAAGGGGTCATGCCCCCCTCTTTTTAACCAATCAGACTTTTCTGTTTTGGAAGCCTGAAGGCAGGGGTGTCAAGCATGAGGGCTGGATCTGGCATAAATGAGACCTTGTTGGGTTAGGCCATTTGTGTACCTATTTAAGATTAGGTAGCAGAGAGAGAAACTTTATAAAGGACACAATCACAATTAATTTTTTTTTAAAAAAAACCCCAAAACATACTTAAAACATTAACATTAGTTGTTCTTAAAGGTGCTTCCTTTGTATCTCTCCCATGGGATGCAGGGGACTGGGCAAAGGAAACTCCGGCTCCTTCCTTCCTTCCCCAGGGGCCTCAGCCAGTAGAAGGAAGGAGGCTTGGCTCAGTAGCTCTGCTGTGCGATTCAGAGAGCCTGGCAAAGCAAACTCTGCCTCCCCCTTCCTCCCCAAGGGAGGAGCCTCAGCCAATGGAGAAAATAGAGGCTTTGCTCTGTAGCTCCTGTGTGATTGAGCAAGCCTTGCAAAGCAAGCTGTGATGCAGAAGGAAGCAAGAGAGAGGGAGAAGGAAGCAGATGACAGCCAGTTGCTTGTGGGCCTGATAGGAGCCTTCTGGGAGCCTGATTTGGCCCTTGAACTGTGTGCTCGATCCCGCTGCCTTAAAGTGTCTCCTCTCTTGTAGCCAGAACTGGCTCTCTTGGGCAGATCTATGCAGCATCACTCAGTGTTGGCAACATCTCCCACCGCATCACACCAGACGCCTGGCTGTCTCACAAGGCATCCCCTCTGCTGCCCTCCCTGCTCGGCTGGGTTGTTTTCAGGGGCCTTTATTCCCGTGGATGTTCCGCAGTTATTCCCTTGACATAACACAGCTTTGCATAGCTTTCTCAAAGGAGGAAAACATTTTCCCCAGGCTGTTAATGAAACTTCTGAGAGGTGGCCGGGTGTGTTCCCTGTAGAGACGCTGTGCTAAAGCAGACTCTGCCACACAGACTGGTCTTCGGGGGTGCTGGAGGAACCCCTAGCAAGCCAGAAAAGGGGAGGAAGGAGCACCAGCAAAAGGCTTTTAATTGAACATGTGCAAAATTAAGTTGTCACTTGGGAGGGGCTGCAGCTCAGTGGCATGCAGAAGGTCCCAGGTTCAATCCCCGGCATCTCCAGCAAAAAGGACCAGGCAGGAGGTGACAGGAAAGACCCTTTTCTGCCTGGGACACTGGAGAGCGGCTCATAAATGGGCTCAGGGCGGATCACAACATGCAATAATAAGGCAGCTTCATGTCCTGCAGGCCTTGGGGGACCCTTTGCTGTTCCGCAGAGCCTGCAGGATGAGCTCTTTTGCTGGGCTCTTGAGTGAGCCACCAGCCCCCACCCCCCTCTTCTCGTTTCCCCTGCAAATGTGCTTAATTATGTCGACTTGGTCCCTCAGGAGCTGGAGATAAGTTCTGCCTCACTGGATCCGTGAGAATATATGAAGTTAATTTTGGTTGCCATCTTTGTGTATTAGATTGTGGCTTTAAATCTGGATAGTTTTAAATTTTACTTACATGTATATTTTATTGTTATGGTTGTGTTGTACCCCACGCTGAGCCCGTTTGAGGGAAGGGTGGGCAAAAAAACAAATCGAGCAAATCAAATCATCTGTTAACGTCCCATTCGACCACCTGCCATCTATCCAGAGCGACCTTTTAATTTTTAACAGGAAGTTTGCTTTTAAATGCAGAGTGTGCATAGACAACAAAAATGAACCTGTGCCTTTAAACTAGTGTGTGCAATTCACAGGGCTTCTGTGGGTGGGCCGAGCACTTGAAGCGTCATTTCATTGGGAGATCAAGGATTCCTCAGAAAAAAAATAAGTGTTGATGGCCCTTCCCTTAAAGAGATGGCACCCGTCAGGGTTTTGAGCAAGAGGAAGAGAGGAAGAAAGCACTATGAGCCGGTTTCCAGCTGTAGTTCTTCGGTGCACTCTTAGAAGTAAAGTGCACCGTAAAGTAGGGCTGTCATCTAGAGGATGGTGTGGAATTGTTTTCTGTGGCCCCGAAGGCAGGACCAGAATCAGCGGGTTGAAATGAAATCAAAAGAGTTTCCGGCTCAACATTAGGAAGAGCTTCCTGACCGTTAAAGCAATTCCTCTGTTGAACAGGCTTCCTCCTCGGGAGGTGGTGGGCTCTCCTTCCTTGGAGGTTTTCCAACAGAAGCTAGATGGTCATCTGACAGCAGTGAAGATCCTGTGAATTTAGGGGGAGGTATTTGTGAGTTTAGAGCGGTTCCTCAGTGGAACAGGCTTCCTCCTCGGGAGGTGGTGCGCTCTCCTTCCTTGGAGGTTTTCCAACAAGTTAGATGGCCATCTGACAGCAATGAAGTTCCCGTGAATTTAGGGGGAGGTATTTGTGAGTTTAGAGTGGTTCCTCAGTGGAACAGGCTTCCTCCTTGGGAGGTGGTGGGCTCTCCTTCCTTGGAGGTTTTTCAACAGAGGCTAGATGGCCATTTGACAGCAATGAGGATCTTGTGAATTTAGGGGGAGGCGTTTGTGAGTTTCCTGCATTGTGCAGGGGGCTGGACTAGATTACCCTGGAGGTCCCTTTCAACTCTATTATTCTAGACCTGGTAGCATTGCTGGTTCCGTTGAGAAGCTGAAAGCCTCCCTTGGTCACGATCTTCCGTTGTCTCGGTTTTCTGCTCTTTGCTGAAAGCTCCATGAACTTTGCAGTAATCACCAGACTCTAGAAATCAGATTTAGGCAGGCTCTCCATGGTTACGTGATATAAGCATATAACATATAGACAGCTATAACCATATAACTGTAACCATATAGGCAGACTCTCTGTGGTTATATGCTTTGGAGGCGAACTCTGTCTAGACATTTCCTGCTGCCAAAAAAGATTAGAAGAAATGAGTTGCTAATTGTATTAGCAGTTCAATGGTTTTTGCAAATTGTCTAAAGCTTTAATGTACATTTCCTTTGCACACAAAAGTAGAGCTGTCTTTTAGAAGTCCAGTTACCATAGAATCCATTTTTAATCTTCACAATCCTACAGGACTATCCTAAGTAGAGTTACACACGTGTAAGTCCATTGAAGTCAGTGGGCTCCAAAGAGTGTAAGGAGGAGGGAGGCCGGTTGTGAATCGGATGCATGGTCCACCCCTCCCCCGCACGCATCCCATCTTGCGTTTGGCCTTGAGAAAACCTCGATCTACCTGGAAGGATTTCTCAGAGCTTCTTCATCCCAGAGGTCTAGAGCCAAGAGATCAGGGGAGATGATGGAAGATAATGCATTCCTCTGCCCTTTTCATTAGTACAGCCTGATGGGTTTAGCGTACATTAACTCGTCTGACCCCTTTTTTGAACCAATTAATTTTATTGTTTGTTACAGAATCCAAGGTGAACAGACGTCCCTCCCGTGTACCTCTCGTCTCCCCTTCCTGAGCCCTCCTGGGTGTTCTTTGCCCCTCGTCTTTCTGTTCTTTCAGTTCATGATATCCTTCTTGATAAAGTCCCCCAGTCCCAGCCCCCCCGCCCCACCCACCAAGGAGACTGAGACAAGGAAAGCCTTTGAGGCAGTTTTATTGAAGAATAAAGCCATATATGATCGGGGCATGGCAAGGAAGGGTCTGCATGAGCCTCTCCCTGCAGGGCACATTGACAGTCAGAATCACCCCTTCCCCACGAGGGAGAGGATTTGTGGCTTTGGGTACCCTACGAGAGCCAGTTTGGTGCAGTTGCGGAGTGCGCGGACTCTTATCTGGGATAACCAGGTTTGATTCCCCACTCCTCCACTTACACCTGCTGGAATGGCCTTGGGTCAGCCAGAGCTCTCTTGTCTGGGAGAACCGGGTTTGATTCCCCACTCCTCCACTTGCACCTGCTAGCATGGCCTTGGGTCAGCCATAGCTCTCTTATCTGGGATAACCAGGTTTGATTCCCCACTCCTCCACTTGCACCTGCTGGAATGGCCTTGGGTCAGCCAGAGCTCTCTTATCTGGGACAACCGGGTTTGATTCCCCACTCCTCCACATGCACCTGCTGGAATGGCCTTGGGTCAGCCATAGCTCTCTTATCTGGGAGAACCAGGTTTGATTCTGCACTCCTCCACTTGCACCTGCTGGAATGGCCTTGGGTCAGCCAGAGCTCTCTTATCTGGGACAACCGGGTTTGATTCCGCACTCCTCCATATGCACCTGCTGGAATGGCCTTGGGTCAGCCAGAGCTCTCTTATCTGGGAGAATCGGGTTTGATTCCCCACTCCTCCACTTGCACCTGCTGGAATGGCCTTGGGTCAGCCAGAGCTCTCTTATCTGGGAGAACCAGGTTTGATTCCCCACTCCTCCACATGCACCTGCTGGAATGGCCTTGGGTCAGCCATAGCTGTCTTATCTGGGAGAACCAGGTTTGATTCCCCACTCCTCCACATGCACCTGCTGGAATGGCCTTGGGTCAGCCAGAGCTCTCTTATCTGGGAGAACCAGGTTTGATTCCCCACTCCTCCACATGCACCTGCTGGAATGGCCTTGGGTCAGCCATAGCTCTCTTATCTGGGAGAACCAGGTTTGATTCCCCACTCCTCCACTTGCACCTGCTGGAATGGCCTTGGGTCAGCCAGAGCTCTCTTATCTGGGAGAACCAGGTTTGATTCCCCACTCCTTCACATGCACCTGCTGGAATGGCCTTGGGTCAGCCATAGCTCTCTTATCTGGGAGAACCGGGTTTGATTCCCCACTCCTCCACTTGCACCTGCTGGAATGGCCTTGGGTCAGCCAGAGCTCTCTTATCTGGGAGAACCAGGTTTGATTCCCCACTCCTCCACATGCACCTGCTGGAATGGGCTTGGGTCAGCCATAGCTCTCTTATCTGGGAGAACCGGGTTTGATTCCCCACTCCTCCACTTGCACCTGCTGGAATGGCCTTGGGTCAGCCAGAGCTCTCTTATCTGGGAGAACCAGGTTTGATTCCCACTCCTCCCCTTGCAGCTGCTGGAATGGCCCTGGGTCAGCCAGAGCTCTCTTATCTGGGAGAACCGGGTTTGATTCCCCACTCCTCCACTTGCACCTGCTGGAATGGCCTTGGGTCAGCCAGAGCTCTCTTATCTGGGAGAACTGGGTTTGATTCCCCACTCCTGCACATGCACCTGCTGGAATGGCCTTGGGTCAGCCATAGCTCTCTTATCTGGGAGAACCAGGTTTGATTCCCCACTCCTCCACTTGCACCTGCTGGAATGGCCTTGGGTCAGCCAGAGCTCTCTTACCTGGGAGAACCAGGTTTGATTCCCCACTCCTCCACATGCACCTGCTGGAATGGCCTTGGGTCAGCCATAGCTCTCTTATCTGGGAGAACCAGGTTTGATTCCCCACTCCTCCACTTGCACCTGCTGGAATGGCCTTGGGTCAGCCAGAGCTCTCTTATCTGGGAGAACCAGGTTTGATTCCCCACTCCTCCACATGCACCTGCTGGAATGGCCTTGGGTCAGCCATAGCTCTCTTATCTGGGAGAACCGGGTTTGATTCCCCACTCCTCCACTTGCACCTGCTGTAATGGCCTTGGGTCAGCCAGAGCTCTCTTATCTGGGAGAACCAGGTTTGATTCCCCACTCCTCCACTTGCACCTGCTGGAATGGCCTTGGGTCAGCCATAGCTCTCTTATCTGGGAGAATCGGGTTTGATTCCCCACTCCTCCACTTGCACCTGCTGGAATGGCCTTGGGTCAGCTAGAGCTCTCTTATCTGGGAAAACCAGGTTTGATTCGCACTCCTCCCCTTGCAGCTGCTGGAATGGCCCTGGGTCAGCCTGAGCTCTCTTATCTGGGAGAACCGGGTTTGCTTCCCCACTCCTCCACTTGCACCTGCTGGAATGGCCTTGGGTCAGCCATAGCTCTCTTATCTGGGAGAACCGGGTTTGCTTCCCCACTCCTCCACTTGCAGCTGCTGGAACGGCCTCGGGTCAGCCAGAGCTCTCTTATCTGGGAGAATCGGGTTTGATTCCCCATTCCTCCACTTGCACCTGCTGGAATGGTCTTGGGTCAGCCAGAGCTCTCTTATCTGGGAGAACCAGGTCGGATTCCCCCCTCCTCTACTTGCAGCTGCTGGAATGGCCTTGGGTCAGCCATAGCTCTCTTATCTGGGAGAACTGGGTTTGATTCCCCCACTCCTCCACTTGCAGCTGCTGGAATGGCCTTGGGTCAGCCAGAGCTCTCTTATCTGGGAGAACCAGGTTTGATTCCCCACTCCTCCACTTGCAGCTGCTGGAACGGCCTTGGGTCAGCCATCACTCTCACAGGAGTTGTCCTCGAAAGGGCAGCTTCTGGAGAGAGCTCTGCCCCACCCACCTCACAGGGTGTCTGTTGTGTGTGTGTGTGGGGGGGAGATATGGGAGATTGTAAGCTGCTCTGAGACTCTGAGATTCTGAGTAGAGGGCAGGATATAAATCCAATATCTTCTTAATTCCCTGAAAATGCAAAGGCAGCTCAGACAACACGGGGAGCGGCAGTTTTCATTAGGACCCAGTGCTGCCACCCACTCTCCGTCCTGATGAAAGAGAGGTGTCCCCTTTGGCTGCAGGAAAGCTGAGTCAAAAACATCCCGTCTTGGGTTCTGCAGCCCAGAGTCAACTGGCAAGGGCCCAAAAACGATGCCGAAGACTTCTGTTGGCCCTGGCAGGTTGGATTCTCTCCCGAACCCTCTAGGGAAGACAACTCTCTGCCTGTGTAGCAAGGAGTGCTCTCTGGCAGCAGAGAATCCTCGTCAGCAGCGGGCACCAGGAATGGGCACGAACCTAAATTCATCATGAAAACTGCCCGGTTCACGAGCTGAGGGTCATGTGATTGTGCCGACAATGAACTTCCCACGAACCTCCATGTTTGTGCAGTTTGGGTCAGCAGTTCATGCAGCAGACAAGCTGGTGTGCTGATCAATTAATTGTTAAAGCAACAGTGAGGATAGACTTCTGCAGCCCTGGAAACACCAGTAGTGGCCCTCCGAAGCTCAACAGGCAGCCCTGGCTGCCAATAAGAGAGCTCCCATTCTGCTCTATGGCAGCAGGACAATATATACCCCCAGCTCACATGCAGCCGTAGGCATATGGCTCTGTGTTAGTTGGAGGCAGAGACTGGCTGTGTTTTCCTCAGAGAACACTTTCCTGGGGGCACCTGAGTTGGGGAGCTTCTCACCAAACGTGGAGGGCAGGAAGAGGAGAGTCAACTTGGAGACTTGACTCACTGTGAGTTTTGCACCTCCAGCTCACAGGGGACTGGTCTGCTGCATCACAAACCTCACAAAACGAGCCAGTTTGGTAAACAAGAAAGCCCACAAACATGGTTCTCCATGGTTTGTTGCTCCATGAACTGAAATGAACCCCCATTTCCCTGGTTCATCCCCATCCCTGTTGGGCATTCTCCTTCCTGCTTCTCTTCCAGTTTCTTTAAGAAGGATCTAGACAAGCTGGAACGGGTCCAGAGGAGGGCAATGAAGATGGTGAGGGGTCTGGAGACCAAGTCCTGTGAGGAAAGGTTGAAGGAGCTGGGGATGTTTAGCCTGGAGAGGAGGCGGCTGAGAGATTATAGGATCACCATCTTCACATCCTTGAAGGGCTGTCCTATAGAGGATGGTGTGGAATTGTTTTCTGTGGCCCTGGAAGGTAGGACCAGAACCAAAGTGTTGAAATTAAATCAAAAGAGTTTTCGGCTCAATATCAGGAAGAACTTCCTGACCATTAGAGCGATTCCTCAGTGGAACAGGCTTCCTCCTTGGGAGGTGGTGGGCTCTCCTTCCTTGGAGGTTTTTAAACAGAGGCTAGATGGCCATCTGAGAGCAATAAAGATCCTGTGAATTTAGGGGGAAATGTTTTGAGTTTCCTGCAACTCTATGGTTCTATGATTCTTTTAAGTTTATATCCTGCTTTTCTCCCCGAGGGGGGGGGGGGAGGAAATCCAGCACAGATGGTCACTCTTCCATTTTATTCTCACAACAAGCAGCTCGGTTAGGTTAGGTTAGGTTAGGTGGAGACAGAATAATAATAATACTTTTTATTTATATTCCGCCCTCCCCACTGAAGCAGGCTCAGGGCGGCTCACAACATATTAGTTCAATACAATACAATAAAATCATAGAATTCAATAAATACTACATTATAAAACCATCATTTAAATCAGCATTCCAATTAAAATTAACAATTATGGTGCTAAATTACAGGTTTTTAATAAATTGATGGCGGAATACAACAGCAGGGAATCTATCATTAGCTCAGCATTCAGCAAAGGCCATCTTAAAGAGAGTGGTCTTGCAGGCCCTGCGGAATTGGTCAAGACTCCGCAGGGCCCGCACTTCATCCGGAAGTTGATTCCACAGGTGTGGAGCTGCGATAGAGAAGGGCCCGATCCCTTGTGTTCTTCAGTTTGGCCTCCCTCGGCCCAGGGATATTCAGCTGGTTCTTTCCCGCTGACCTCAGTGCTCTCTGGGGTTCATATGAGGAGAGACGGTCCCTCAGGTAGGCAGGTCCTCGACCATATAGGGCTTTAAAGGTAATAACCAGCACTTTGTACCAAACCCGGTATGCAACCGGCAGCCAGTGCAGTCCGCACAGCCCCTGCCGTATTTGCTCCCACTTTGGGAGCCCTAACAACAGCCTAGCCACTGCGTTCTGCACCAGCTGCAGCTTCCGGGTTTGGCACAGAGGCAGCCCCATGTAGAGGGCATTACAGTAATCCAGCCTTGAGGAGACCGTTGCATGGATCACTATTGCTAGGTCCTGGCGCTCGAGAAAGGGGACCAACTGCCTCGCCCATCTAAGATGAAAAAACGCAGACTTGTCAGTGGCCTCTATCTGGGCCTTCATTGACAATGAAGGCTCCAGTAGAACCCTCAAGCTCTTGACCCAGTGCGCTGCTTTCAGCGACACACCGTCAAAAACCGGGAGAGGAATTTCCCTTCCCAGAGCACCACGACCCAAGCAAAAGACCTCCGTCTTCGTTGGATTCAGCTTCAATCCACTAAGCCTGAGCCAACCTGCCACGGCTTGCAGCGCCAGGTCCAGGTTTTTTGGGACGCAGTCAGGTTGGCCGTCCATTAGTAGATAGAGCTGGGTGTCATCCGCATATTGATGACACCCCAGCCCATACCTCTGGGCAATCTGGGCAAGGGGGCACATGTAGATGTTAAATAACATCGGAGAGAGAACTGCTCCCTGTGGCACTCCACAATCTAGTGAGTGCCTCTGGGTCAGTTCTCCCCCAATTGCCACCCTTTGTCCCTGTCCATCAAGGAAGGAGGAAAGCCACTGTAAGGCCAACCCCCTAATCCCTGCATCAGCGAGCCGACAGGTCAGTAACCGATGGTCGACCGTGTCGAATGCAGCCAACAGGTCTAATAACATCAGCACCGCCACGTCGCCTCGATCCAGATGCCGCTGGAGATCATCCACCAAGGCGACCAGCACTGTCTCCGTCCCGTGGCCTGGGTGGAAGCCGGACTGGTAAGGATCTAAGATGGAAGCGTCATCCAGAAGAGAGACAGTGACCAGCTCTAGGTCTTCCAGCAAGCTTGCATGGCAAAGAGGAGATTTGATCCTTGGTCCTAGGCTGATGTTCTAACCACGCTGACTCTCAGTGGCCCCTCTCCATGAAGTTGTAGATGTCATTGGGCAAAAGGCTTTCATATTTCCTGACAGTGAAGTGAATTTCCTCTCTTTCTGCCTAGAGTGCATCTCTCTAGAACACAGCTCATTGTGTTGATTGTGTTTTCGTTTTGACGGAACTGGGGAACGCTCGGCATTTTTCACATGGCTTAGCCAGTGAAGCCTCTTCTCCGTCAGATTTATCAAAATTAGACAGTGGCCTAAAAAAAAAAAAGATAGTCCCCTGTGCAAGCACCAGTCGTTTCTGACTCTGGGGTGACGTCGCTTCATGACGTTTTCGCAGCAGACTTTTTTACGGGGTGGTTTGCCATTGCCTTCCCCAGTCCTCTACACTTTCCCCGCAGCAAGCTGGGGACTTCTTTTACCGACCTCGGAAGGATGGAAGGCTGAGTCAACCTGGAGCCGTCTACCTGGACCCAACTTCTGCTGGGATTGAACTCAAGTCGTGAGCAGAGAGCTCAGACTGCAGTACTGCAGCTTTACCACTCTGTGCCACGGGGCTCCTAAAGACAGCGGCCTAGGCTACTTCAAAACCAGGGTTTGGCTGGTGCCATTACCCTGACCTCACTCGCCCATTTCTTTCTCATTAAACTTTCTCCACAGTTTAATGACAGCAAGTCAGTTGACAAAATGGCAGCCAGCGGATGCAGCCTGGCATGCAGGCGTGGCTCTTTCGCCATTCAAGGGCCCTCTTTAATCATAAAAGGAGTTATTCAGAAAACGAGCTTTCAACAACGCATTGTTTTGCTAACACTTCTTCAAAAGTTGACGTGAGTTTTTTTTTTTTTTTGACAGTGATAATTAGTTGCAAAGTTGAATGGGAGAGAAAATTAGCAGTTTTAACACATACATACAAAACAGTCTGATTAGTTTGTCATTTTGTTCTTTAATGAGTTACTCTTCAATCATGTTTGCCTTTTCTCTGTTGACATTCCGCCTGCAGTTGCTCAAAGAATTGTTCTTTGCCCCTCCCTCTACCACGGTTTGGGGAGCAAAACAAATGCCTTATGTATCACCAGAGGCCACTAACGCATACTGGAAGCCAAAATTAATCAAAAGATGAGGACGTATGATTTAGAACAATGGATATGCTCCCACACTGCAAAACAGGCACACAAGATCTGTGTATGAGCTGTTTTGAGCCGGTTTGGGGAAGGCGCTTTCCTCTTTTAAAAAGATGGCTGTCTGTTGTCCCCTGTTGGAAGGAAATGCTGCTCTAAAACCAAAGCTGATGTGACGCATGACTCTCCATTCCAAATGAGAAATTCCATCCTAGTGGCCATTTATTTTAGGTCTCTTACAGTCCTGCACAGCTTGTGACTTACCAACTGATTCTTACACTGGCAGCCACCAGAAGAACATAAGAGAAGCCATGTAACTACACGGGTAACTACAGGCCAGTCAGTCTGACTTCAATACCGGGAAAGTTGGTAGAAACCATTATCAAGGACAGAATGAGTAGGCACATTGATGAACATGAGTTATTGAGGAAGTCTCAGCATGGGTTCTGTAAAGGAAGCTCTTGCTTCACTAACCTGTTACATTTCTTTGAGGGGGTGAACAAACATGTGGACAAAGGAGACCCGATAGATGTTGTTTACCTTGACTTCCAGAAAGCTTTTGATAAAGTTCCTCATCAAAGGCTCCTTAGTAAGCTCGAGAGTCATGGAGTAAAAGGACAGGTCCTCTTGTGGATCAAAAACTGGCTAATTAATAGGAAGCAGAGAGTGAGCATAAATGGGCAGTCTTTGCAGTGGAGGACGGTAAGCAATGGAGTGCCGCAGGGCTCAGTACTGGGTCCCATGCTCTTTAACTTGTTCATAAATGATTTGGAGTTGAGAGTAGGCAGTGAAGTGGCCAAGTTTGCAGATGACACTAAATTGTTCAGGGTGGTGAGAACCAGAGAGGATTGTGAGGAACTCCAAAGGAATCTGTTGAGTCTGCATGAGTGGGCGTCAACGTGGCAGATGATGTTCAATGTGGCCAAGTGCAAAGTAATGCACATTGGGGCCAAGAATCCCAGCTACAAATACAAGTTGATGGGGTGTGAACTGGCAGAGACTGACCAAGAGAGAGATCTTGGGGTCGTGGTAGATAACTCACTGAAAATGTCAAGACAGTGTGCGATTGCAATAAAAAAGGCCAACGCCATGCTGGGTATTATTAGGAAGGGAACTGAAAACAAATCAGCCGGTATCATAATGCCCCTGTATAAATCGATGGTGCGGTCTCATTTGGAATACTGTGTGCAATTCTGGTCACCGCACCTCAAAAAGGATATTATAGCATTGGAAAAAGTGCAGAAACTAGAATGATTAAAGGTTTGGAACACTTTCCCTATGAAGAAAGGTTAAAACGCTTGGGACTCTTTAGCTTGGAGAAAAGTCAACTGCGGGGTGACATGATAGAGGTTTACAAGATAATGCATGGGATGGAGAAAGGAGAGAAAGAAGTACTTTTCTCCCTTTCTCACAATACAAGAACTCATGGGCATTGAATGAAATTGCTGAGCAGTCGGGTTAGAATGGATAAAAGGAGGTACTTCTTCACCCAAAGGGTGATTAACATGTGGAATTCACTGCCACAGGAGGTGGTGGCGGCTACAAGCATAGCCAGCTTTAAGAGGGGGTTAGATAAGTATATGGAGTAGAGGTCCATCAGTGGCTATTAGCCACAGTGTGTGTGTGTGTGTGTGTGTTGGCCACTGTGTGTCCCACAGTGTGAGTATATATATATTGGCCACTGTGTGACACAGAGTGTTGGACTGGATGGGCCATTGGCCTGATCCAACATGGCTTCTCTTATGTTCTTATGTTGGATCCGGCCAGTTGCCCCTCCAGTCCAACACTCTGTCACTTATTTTTTATTTATTTATTTGGGATTTATATCCCGCCCTTCCCACGAATGGCTCAGGGCGGCTTCCAACAATTAGTCAAACTTAAAAGTAAACCATTTCAAAGTAAACAATTTCAAATATAAAACAGTTAAATAATTTAAGCAGTTAAAACATTAAAACAGAGTAATTCAATTTCCTATAAACAGATGGCTGGCCAGTTTCCTCAGGTTATTATCCTAGCTAAATGTAGGCTAGGAATAGGCTAGCCGGAAGAGGGTCGTCTTACAGGCCCTGCGGAACTGCGCTAGGTCCCGCAGGGCCCTCACCTCTTCCGGCAGCTGATTCCACCATACGGGGGCCATAACGGAGAAAGCCCTTTCCCTGGTGGCTTTCAGGCGGGCTTCTTTTGGCCCGGGGATAGTGAGGAGATTTTGTGTTCCTGACCTCAGTGCTCTCTGGGGAACATGTGGGGAGAGACGGTCCTTCAGGTAGGCAGGTCCCAGGCCATATAGGGCTTTAAAGGTAATAACCAGCACCTTGTACCGGACTCGGTATATCACTGGAAGCCAGTGCAGAGTCCGGAGACCCGGCTGGATGTGTTCCCACTTTGGGAGACCCAATAACAGCCGGGCCGCGGCATTCTGCACCAGCTGCAGTTTCCGGGTCCGAGACAAGGGCAGCCCCATGTAGAGGGCGTTGCAGTAGTCCAACCTTGAGGTGACCGTAGCATGGATCACTGTTGCTAGGTCGTCGCCAGCTGCCTTGCCCGTCTAAGATGAAAAAATGCGGACTTGGCAGCGGCTGCTATCTGAGCCTCCATCTTTAAAGAAGGCTCCAACAGCACCCCCAAGCTCCTGACCCTGTCCGCCGCCATAAGCGGCGCACCATCAAAAGCCGGCAGGGGGATCCCCCTCCCCGGGCCGCGGCGGCCCAAGCAAAGGACCTCTGTCTTCGTAGGATTTAACTTCAGCCCACTCAGTCTGAGCCACTCAGCCACGGCCCGTAGTGCCTGATCAAGGTTTTCCGGGGCGCAGACAGGCTGGCCATCCATCAGCAGATAGAGCTGGGTGTCATCAGCATACTGGTGACACCCCAACCCATACCTTCGGGCAATCTGGGCAAGAGGCCGCATGTAGATGTTAAATAACATCGGGGAGAGAACCGCCCCTTGGGGCACACCACAATCAAGTGAGCGCCTCCGAGACAGCTCCCCCCCAATTGCGACCCTTTGTCCCCGACCTTCCAGGAAAGAGGAAAGCCACTGTAAGGCCAACCCCTGAATCCCTGCGTCGGCGAGGCGGCACGTCAGTAGCCGATGGTCGACCGTGTCGAACGCCGCCGACAGGTCTAACAACATCAGCACCGCCGAGCCACCCAGATCCAGATGCCGTTGAAGGTCATCCACTAAGGCAACCAACACTGTCTCCGTCCCGTGTCCCGGGCGAAAGCCGGACTGAAATGGGTCGAGGACGGAAGTGTCATCCAGGAAGGTCTGTAACTGCTTCGCCACTGCCCTCTCAATAAGTTTACCCAGAAAGGGCAAATTTGAAACCGGCCGATAGTGTGTCAATTGGGCCGGATCTAGAGATGGCTTTTTTAAGAGGGGTCGGACCACAGCCTCTTTAAGTGGCGTTGGAAAGTGCCCTTCCGTTAGGGATCTATTTATGATATCCCGCACGGGATATCTAAGGTCCCCCTTATATTTTCAGACAATGGCTGAGGGGTGACATGACAGAGGGTTACAAAATTATGCATGGGATAGAGGAGAGAGAGAAAGAAGTACTTCTCTCTACCTTTCTCACAATACAAGAACTTGTGGCCAAAACCCACGCACCGTCAGGAGGTCCACCAGAACTCCAGAGGCCCTCCTACTCTTGCCCCTGAAGCACCAGAAATACAGAGCATCACTGCCTCAGACATAAGAATGTAAGAGAAGCCATGTTGGATCAGGCAAATGGCCCATCCAGTCCAACACTCTGTGTCACACAGTGGCCAAAAAAACCAGATGCCATCTGGAGGTCTATCAATGGGGCCAGGACACTAGAAGCCCTCCCACTGTTGCCCCCCCCCCAGCACCAAGAATACAGAGCATCACTGCCGCAGACATAAGGACATAAGAGAAGCCATGTTGGATTAGGCCAGTGGCCCATCCAGTCCAACACACTGTGTCAGACAGTGGCCAAAAACCAGGTGCTGTCAGGAGGTCCATCAGTGGGGCCAGGACACTAGAAGCCATCCCACTGTTGCCCACCCTCCAAGCACCAAGAAGACAGAGCAGCGCTGTCCCAGAAAAAGTGTTTAATCTGTTCCTTGTGCCTAAGAGCTACTGATGGACCTCTTCTCCATATGTTTATCCAATCCCCTCTTGAAGCTGTCTATGCTTGTAGCTGCCGCCACCTCCTGTGGCAGTGAATTCCATGTGTTAAATCACCCTTTGGGTAAAAGAGGTACTTCCTTTTATCCGTTCTAACCCAACTGCTCAGTAATTTCATGGATTGTCCACAAGTTCTTGTATTGTGAGAAAGGTAGAGAGAAGTACTTCTTTCTCTCTCTCCTCTATCCCATGCATAATTTTGTAACCCTCTGTCATGTCACCCCTCAGCCATTGTCTGAAAATATAAATCCAATGTCCTCCTCCTCTTCTTCTTCTTCTTCTTGTAGTTGAGAATCATCCATCTTCTGCTTGTTCAGGAGGATGAAGTCACATGTTCCAGCAGCATCCTTGTTAACATCTTTCTGTGACTGACTTATAATTAGTTGTGAGAATACCTCGAGGTCATGAGGGAATTTTGCTGGCCTTCCGTTCCTGTGCCCCCAATCTTTGAAGCCAAACTCTGGCTCTCTCCGGCTTGCTTTGTTGGTAGAGATGCATTCAGGAGTGCAAACTGCCCACGCTGTATCTGCGTGAAGGAAGGGAGTTAAATTTTTAATCAAAGCTTTAAGCCTTCCCCCAAGTCTTGTGCGGCAGATTGGGAGGCGTAAGTCAGACGTTGTGTTGAGCAATTGCTCATCGTCTCCCACCATCTGGCATCATGAATCAATGTCAGCCACGTGCAAACAGAGTTCTGCAAAGGTGACCTTGGAGACAGGATTGGGCCAAGGAGGGCAGCCTATAAGAGTTTACCTGCTTCTTCTTTTCTAAAAGTACATTTTTAAGGAGGAAGCTAAACACAGCCCTGCATGTGTCTGGTTTTCCGAATTGGTATAGGCCAAATCTGCAGACATCTTGGGTCAGCCTAGCCCCTGGGATTGTGGTTCTTGTGACTGCAGAGGGAAACCTGGTTCCTGAAGCATATCCCAAGTGGGACACGGGTGGGCACCTTCAAGAGCCGGAGGAGAAAAGGCTGGGCGTGTGGAGGGAGAGAAGCTGGAAGTCACTTGGGCAAGATTCCAGGGAGAGAGAGAGGAGAGCACAGGAGAGTTGTGGCACCACTTAGAGGCATCCAGTTTTGAATGGAGAAACGTTGGCAGGACATTGTGTGGCAGGTGCTGAGGTGTGGGAAGAGGGAGAGCGACAACGTTTGTGAAGCAGCAGTGCGTGTAGGCTGGGGAGGGACTTAAAGGGAGGGCTGTGGCCCGCTGTCTTCGGAGGCGTCAGCAGAGATGCTGGACAGGTGTCAAGAAACCATCTCCCCTTGGCTCCTGCTTTTTGTTCTCCGGAAGCCATGTCCCTTTGCCAAATCTCATTGGTCAAAATCTTCTGAATTGCATGTCGAAGATGAAGCCTTTGGAAGATTCTGTGGGCTTTTTATGTCTCTTAGCTTCAGAAGCCACTTCAGATTTGTGTGGAACGTGAGCAATCTAAAGAGACGGCATCAATCTTTTGGCTGTCAGAGTCAGCTGAAGGATGGGCATGGAATAAGTTTCCATGCAGCAGTACAAGAGAGCAACGGAGAGCGTCAGGCTGAAATCTTGGAGACCCGGATCCCTGCTCAGCTATTCTTATTTATTTAGCTAAAAGTTTCATGTACCACATTTCTGTTGTAACTCTTAAGAGCTTGCGGGGTGACATTGCGTTGGTCACATAATTCTCCCAGGTTGCCTGACTTCACCATGTTCACGCAAAGCCAAAACGAGGCTGGGAAAACAACAGACACTGCTCTGATCCCCTCAGATCTTGGAGGCGCAGCAGGGTCGACTCTGGCAAGTACTTGGATGGGAGATCTCTTTGGAATGCCAGCAGTCCAGGCCCCCAGTAGGGGTCGGTCACTAGAGGTCTCCATGACTTCCAGGCGCAGGCACACACACAAGTGTGCATACACACACCCATGCACACCAGGCTTTTTTTGTAGCAGGAACTCCTTTGCCTAATAGGCCACACACCCCTGATGTAGCCAATCCTCCAAGAGTTTATAGGGCTCTTCGTACAGGGCCTACTGGAAGCTCCAGGAGGATTGGCTACATCAGGGGGCGGTGGCCTAATGTGCAAAGGAGTTCTGGCTACAAAAAAAGCCCTGCATGCACATGAAAATACAAAAAAAAAAAACAACCGGTGACAGCTGTGCTGTTCTTTCATCCCAATTCCGTTTGAACCATTCCCAAGTAAGTGTTAGGTGAACACTTGGAGAATTTGAGGGAAACGATACAGCAGAATTCATGTTCCTACCCAACTGATGTAAGAATTTCACCTGCTCCTACTCATTCAATGACCTCTGAATGATTGAAGTCTGAGCTCTCTGATCACGACCTGAGTTCGATTCCGGCGGAAGCTGGATTCAGGTAGCCAGCCCAAGGTTGACTCAGCCTTCCATCCTTCCGAGGACGGTAAAAGGAGTCCCCAGCTTGCTGCAGGGAAAGTGTAAAAGGCTGGGGAAGGCAATGGCAAACCACCCCGTCAAAAGTCTGACGTGAAAATGTTGTGAAAGCAACGTCACCCCAGAGTCGGAAACAACTGGTGCTTGCTCAGGGAACCTTTCCTTTCCTTTCCTTTCCTTTCCTTTCCTTTCCTTTCCTTTCCTTTCCTTTCCTTTCCTTTCCTTTCCTTTCCTTTCCTTTCCTTTCCTTTCCTTTCCTTTCCTTTCTCTAGACTCAGCCTTCCCGCCTTCCAAGGTCGGTAAAAGGAGTCCCCAGCTTGCTGGGGGGGAAGTGTAGAGGACTGGGGAAGGCAATGGCAAACCATTCCTTAAAAAATCTGCCATGAAAACGTTGTGAAAGCAACGTCACCCCAGAGTCGGAAATGACTGGTGCTTGCACAGGGGACCTTTCCTTTCCTTTCCCTAGACTCAGCCTTCCATCCTTCCGAGGTCGGTAAAATGAGTCCCCAGCTTGCTGGGTGGAAAGCGTAGATGACTGGGGAAGGCAATGGCAAACCACCCCATGAAAAGTCTGCCGTGAAAATGTTATGAAAGCAACGTCACCCCTGAGTCGGAAATGACTGGTGCTTGTACAGGGGACCTTTTCTTTCTTTTCCTCTCCTTTGGTGATTTCTCAAGCCATGTGAACTGATTTCTCTCCTTCCCCGTCATGCCTGACACAGCAGTTCCAACAGAACCTGTTGAGCTCTTAACCTAAGAGCCGGCTCCTTTGAGTGAATCGAGGTTACATCTTTTCAGCTAAATTGAGGAGGCATATTTGAGGTTATTCCCAAAGCAGTGCTGAAGCAGAAAGACACACTGCAACATAGATGGGTGGAAACTTGATAACTGATATCTTAACCAAAAACTTGTTAGGGAAAATAGTCACTTGTCTGTGACTGGAATTCTCCCTAGTGTGTTGACCCTTATGGTGCGTTTGGTTTAAATATTGAGCCAGCAGCAGCTTCGACACCCAAGGCTCAATGAAGGTTTAAGGCTGGTGTACATTTAGGGATACATTAGGCAAATGTACCTTTGGAGTATTTTTTTTTTTCTGAAAAGCATACAGAAATCCTATTAGGAGGCTATTTGCATGTTTTGGAGTGAAATGCTGCTTTGGAAGCATTGCCCTATTCTGTGTTACATATGCCTTTATTAATAGGATTTAGTACCTGTAAAAACTCTCTCACTCGTTCACATACCGTATACTGATCACCACTAATATAGGTATTATAGCAGTGGTAAGATTTGTGTCTAGTAAAATCACTAAAAATGTGGCCATTTAGAAGAAGAAGAAGACTGCAGATTTATACCTCGCCCTTCTCTCTGAATCAGAGACTCAGAGCGGCTTACAATCTCCTATATCTTCTCCCCCACAACAGATACCCTGTGAGGTGGGTGGGGCTGAGAGAAGAAGAAGACTGCAGATTTATACCCATCCTTCTCTCTGAATCAGAGACTCAGAGCGGCTTACAATCTCCTATATCTTCTCCCCCCACAACAGACACCCTGTGAGGTGGGTGGGGCTGAGAGAAGAAGAAGACTGCAGATTTATATCCCGCCCTTCTCTCTGAATCAGAGACTTAGAGTGGCCTACAATCTCCTCTATCTTCTCCCCCCACAACAGACACCCTGTGAGGTAGGTGGGGTTGAGAGAGCTTTCCCGGAAGCTGCCTTTTCAAGAACAGAGTCTCAGAGCGGCCCACAATCTCCTTTATCTTCCACCCCCACAGCAGAGACCCTGTGAGGTAGGTGGGGCTGAGAGAGCTCTCCCAGAAGCTGCCCTTTCAAGGACAGAGTCTCAGAGCAGCCCACAATCTCCTTTCCCTTCTTCCCCCACAACAGAACCTCTGTGATGTAGGTGGGGCTGAGAGAGCTCTCCCAGAAGCTGCCCTTTCAAGGACAGAGTCTCAGAGCAGCCCACAATCTCCTTTACCTTATCCCCCCCCCCCACAACAGACACCCTGTGAGGTAGGTGGGGCTGAGAGGGCTCTCACAGCAGCTCCCCTTTCAAGGACAACTCCTACAAGAGCTCTGGCTGACCCAAGGCCATTCCAGCAGCTGCAAGTGGCGGAGTGGGGAATCAAACCCGGTTCTTCCAGATAAGAGTCTGCGCACTTAACCACTACCCCAAACTGACTCTGGTAATTTAAATTATTATCTAGTGGATGTCTGAAGAGCAAAGGATTACTCATGCAACATTTATAGTTAAAACAAAATCAAAAATGTCATTGTGTATTTTATTCCAGGGTTGTGGGGCAGTGACTGGCAACCTGTGGGAAGGTCCTGAGGGAAGAAATGGGGAGGGGGGGGGGATTCTGCATTATTTGCTATGCTACATCACCTCTGTTTAAAAAGGGGCAGGAAATAGCAAAGGGTAGCTCTAGGAATTGCTGGAAGCTCTATGGTTTTACCTTTGTCACTTCCAGCAGTAACTTATGGGAAATATACAATATTGGGTTTTTTAAAACTTTTATTTCCCTCCTGCTGTCGTTCAGAGCATTCTTTTCTCAAACCTCGCCTGTGCCTCGGTGGAAAGGGGCGTGCAGCTTTTGGGTGCAAAGCCAAATACGGCTCAGTGCAGAGCCAAACCTGGCTCTTGCAAAAGAGAAACCAAGTCTTTAAATTCAGGTATTTCAGCCAGGTAGGAGGGAGGCTAGAATAAGCAGCCTATGAAGTGACTGGGACCCAGCAGGACTTCTTAGAGTTGCTTTGCAGAAAGGGAAAGGAGGGAAGTGAAGAGTAGGCAGCTCTCTCAGTGAAAACCATGCCCAGAAGGAGGCAGAGCACTCAAACAGTTGCTCAGGATGCTTCTGTGTACATTTCTTACTCATTGTGAGACCTCATGTGTTCCACGTCCTAATAAAGGACTTGCCACAGTCAGTATTTGAACTGCAGGCACTTGGGGGATGATTATTCAAGGTGTCCCTTATCAGTAGCATGATTCTGTGTGTTTTCAGTTACACAAACGGACCTTCTTCCAATGCTGGCTGTTTGTGGATGTCCAGCTTCGGATTTTGACTTCGTTGGGCTCTCTGTTGACAGAAGGTTGTGCCTTGTTTTATTTTCAGACTTTCCCAGGCCTGAGTTAGTGTTATGTAGTGCAAAGGTGCATTTTACAAGGCAAACAAAGGTGGGCGTGAAGCAATTAGCTGACCGGGATGTGGAAGTTCAAGAGCGTCTGGTTCTGCCAGTTATCGGCTCCACCAATCCGCGCTCCTGTGAAGATGGTTAGGATTTATTAAGGTCAGATACAAGAGATAACTTTCTGCTAGAAAGCCGTTGCCCGGAATGGCCCAACAGGCAAAGGGGTTACAACAGTTATAAACAGCAAAAAGTGTGGGCTAACATCATTCCCACCCCCTTGTCCACTGGTTCCCATAGAGGTTGGTGCCTCAAGGCACGAGAAATCTTCCAAGGCTTGTCTTAGCAGTAGTCTGTGCGAAAAGGATGTAGGGGTCTTAGTGGACCATACGCTGAACATGAGTCAACAGTGTGATGCGGTGGCTAAAAAGGCAAATGCAGTTTTGGGTTGTATCAACAGAAGTATAGTGTCCAGATCACGTGATGTGATGGTATCTCTTTACTCTGCTCTGGTAAGACCTCACCTGGAGTATTGTGTTCAGTTTTGGGCACTACATTTTAAGAAGGATCTAGACAAGCTGGAAGGGGTCCAGAGGAGGGCGATGAAGATGGTGAGGGGTCTGGAGACCAAGTCCTATGAGGAAAGGATGAAGGAGCTGGGGATGTTTAGCCTGAAGAGGAGGCAGCTGAGAGGTGATAGGATCACCATCTTCAAGTACTTGAAGGGCTGTCATGTAGAGGATGGGGTGGAATTGTTTTCTGTGGCCCCGGAAGGTAGGACTAGAACCCGTGGGTTGAAATGAAATCAAAAGAGTTTCCGGCTTAATATTAGGAAGAACTTCCTAATCATTAGAGTGGTTCCTCAGTGGAACAGGCTTCCTCCTTTGGAGGTGGTGGGCTCTCCTTCCTTGGAGGTTTTTAAACAGCAGCTAGATGGCCCTCTGACAGCAATGAAGATCCTGTGAATTTAGCGTGTGTGTGTGTCTGTGAGTTTCCTGCATTGTGCAGTGACCCTGGAGGTCACTTCCAACTCTATGATTCTATGAAGGCTCCACACCCCCATGGTCACAGTTTCATCCCCTGGCCAAATGGGCCTGTTACTATAACAACTAGACAAGGTCTCTGACCTCCATTCCTCACCTGCACCCACTTAACAGTGTACAGTTATGTGCAAGCACTAAAGAAACAAAACCTAACATAGTTCAGAAGAAAGACAGCATGGCATGCTCCAGCTAACACAGAGACCTTCAGCTTGGGAAGCAGGATCTAAGATCCCAGGGCTTGGTCTCTGTTTGGATCAGCAGATCTGTCCAGTGAAGCTGGCTAAAGCTGTGAGTTACCTTTCTGGAATCCCAGGGGAAACTCCCAGGTTACATAAAAATGTGATTTTAAAAAACAGTTGGGTGCTTGTTTGTGAGTTGTTTTCCTGGTAAAAAATAACCCAAAACTGCGTTAGTCATCTTGATGCATCTGCGCAGGGAAACATTTGTACTTTGATTCGTATTTATGAGGTCTGGCCAATTTATTTTGTTTTGATAGCCTCTGTGATTTTTATCACTTCAGAATCCGTGTCTAAATAGTCAAAACTGCCTGTTAATTTTCCCCCCTGGTTTTCTAATAGCTCCCCCTTCCTCTTTTAACTCATCCCAATTTCTAGGCGAGCCCTAGGATGCCGTCTGTCCAAGAAGTCTCTCCTCTTAGTAGACCTTGGCTTCAGGTGTACAACACCACAGCATGGGACTTTACCGCCAATATGGCGGGTGCTTCTTCCGCTATGAAGAGTGCCATAGTCCCAGAGGGATTTCCCCCCCCCCCCGCTTGCACTGTAGCTTGTCAAATTTAGGTTTGTAACATTTGAAAAACCCTGTTGCCTTTTGACAAGTTGGGATGTTTGCCTGATACATACACCACCCAGAAAAATATTGACCAGGTGACATTTTTTAGATGCCTGGAATAAGCTTTGTTTGTTTCATTTTCTTTGATAAAGCACAACAGTTCAAAAGATATTTTACTGGCTGTCATGTTGTAATATGTCATTCTAGTTTAGACTAAATTGCTGTTCACCTAAAATTGAAACAATCCTTGGTTTTGTTTTAAAGAGCATAGAAGAACCAGAAGTAGAGGAGGAAAAACAGAAGTAGAAATGGAGTATAGTGAAAGTGAGTGAAACGTTTGCCTTTCTTCTCTAGTTCAACTAACAGCTCTCATTTTGCACTTGTTGGGTAGGACTCCTATAAATCGCCATCGCTTCATCCAATCCTCCCAACCCTTTGCATGATTTAATCCCTGACTTTACATGTTTAACGAGCATAACCACCGACGAGTCCTTCACCATTTCGATTCAGAAGCTTGTGCTGTTTGATTTGGAAGTTCCACTGCCTGCTGATGGAGATCTGTCCATTTGTGCCTCCTTGAATGAACGGATTATATCCATAAAATACAGTAATAATAATAATAATTACAGAGGGCTATGGAGTGCATGTGCTGCTGAGATGAAGAAAAATATGAGTTCTATACTGTGTCATGTCAGCCACTGAGATGCTTTCTGGATGAGCTCACAAGTATTGATAAGCAGATAATTGTGGATGTCTCTGCTAGGGAGCAAATGCCAGCCACGGATGGCCAGTCCTGGTTATTCTCTTCCCACTTTCAGCAGTTGCCTAAGATGTTGAGAAGCAAGTGGGGTAGCATTTCCCACCCACCCCTTTGCCTCCAGTGTCCATCCGTCTTTAGGGATCCCTTCTGCACAGATCTGTCTCAGAGCTCTTATGGAGACAGATCCAGTTGGGCAGGTGGGTTAGTCTGTCTGCAGCAGCCAGAGTCCAGCAGCACCTCAAAGACGAACAGGATCTGTGGCGGGCAAGGAGCTTTCGGCAACCACAACTGATATCTGAGGAAGTGAGCAGGGACACTTGTGAAAACTCCCCCACCACAGATTTTGCTCGTCTTTAAGAAGCTATCTGGACTCTTGCTCTTTTCTGCTCCTAACAAACTCTTTCCCTCTCCTTTCCCTTCCCCTCCTCTCATCTATCTATCCATCCATCCATCCATCCATCCATCCATCCATCCATCATCCGTCTATCCATCCATCCATCTATCATCTATCTATCCATCCATCATCATCTATCTATCTATCTATCTATCTATCTATCTATCTATCTATCTATCTATCTATCTATCTATCTATCTATCTATCTATCTATCTATCCAGCTATCATCTATTTATCCATCTATCCATCATCTATCTGTCTGTCTGTCTGTCTGTCTGTCTGTCTATCTATCTATCTATCTATCTATCTATCTATCTATCTATCTATCTATCTATCTATCTATCATCTATCTATCTATCTATCTATCTATCTATCTATCATCTATCTATCTATCTATCTATCTATCTATCTATCATCTATTTATCCATCTATCTATCTATCTATCTATCTATCTATCTATCTATCTATCTATCTATCATCTATTTATCCATCTATCCATCATCTATCTGTCTGTCTGTCTATCTGTCTGTCTGTCTGTCTGTCTGTCTGTCTATCTATCTATCTATCTATCTATCTATCTATCTATCTATCTATCTATCTATCATCTATCTATCTATCTATCTATCTATCATCTATTTATCCATCTATCCATCATCTATCTATCTATCTGTCTGTCTATCTGTCTGTCTGTCTGTCTATCTATCTATCTATCTATCTATCTATCTATCTATCTATCTATCTATCTATCTATCATCTATCTATCTAATAATATAGAATATATGTCTCATATATGTCTGTCTCATCTACTGGAGTGTCCTATATTATTTGTGCTCCGTCTTGTGACCCTCCAGGGCAACTGGCTGGCCACTGTGGTGTGAGTCGGGAGGCTGGGCTAGAGGGACCCTCCCTGGTCTGATCCAGCAGGGTTTTCCCATTTTCTTATTATTTAGACAACGACTCTACAGTTGGTTTAATTAAACCACAGTTTTGCTGTTACTGCTTCACGTGGTTTCCTGGCTTCTGCTTCACCCTTATCTTTCTCCCCCTCATGGATCCTAGCACGTTGATTGCAATTCTGTGGCTGAGTTTAGACTGAGGAGCAAAACCGTGGTTTAATTAAAGCAATTGCAGTGTGGTTATTGCATACGTGTGGCCAGATCTTCCAGAAGCCTTGCTGCGAATGCTCCAGAAAGACTTAGTACAGGGGTGGCCAAGGGTAGCTCCAGATGTTTTTGCCTAAACTCCCATCAGCCCCAGCCAGCATGGCCAATGGCTGGGGCTGATGGGAGTTGTAGGCAAAAAACATCTGGAGAGCTACCCTTGGCCACCCCTGACTTAGTAGGAAGAGAGAGTTTAGACATCAGTGCATGGCCTTGTGATTTCTTAAAAAAACAAAATTCAGTGTAAAAATGATGTTTTGTGTTTTCGGACTCCCTGATGAAAGCAAGTATTCTGCCACGCCTGATATGATCCAAAGTGACATCGTTTGGGTGCTGCTTTCATCATTAAACTACTCTTGTATAAAAATAGGCAATAGCCTTGGTTGTTTGCTTTTTTACTGCAAGTTAATTTGCATGCTAACGAGCATGGCATGCCTAATAGTCAACTGCCGCTTGGGGGGATTTTGAAAACGTGTGTGTGATAACTACACCCCTGGCACATTGTGTAGGAATCGTGATTTAGCGACAGTGGTTATGCGACGGCTCTCCTGCGAATATTCCCCAAGTGAATTGCTTCTTCCTTCCATCCTTCCGAGGTTGGTCAAATGAGTCCCCAGCTTGCTGGGGGGAAAGTGTAAAAGACTGGGGAAGGCAATGGCAAACCACCCCGTAAAAAGTCTGCCGGGAAAACGTTCTGAAAGCAACATCACCCCAGAGTTGGAAACGACTGGTGCTTGCACAGGGGACCTTTCCTTTCCTTTCCTTTCCTTTCCTTTCCTTTCCTTTCCTTTCCTTTCCTTTCCTTTCCTTTCCTTTCCTTTCCTTTCCTTTCCTTTCCTTTCCTTTCCTTTCCTTTCCTTTCCTTTCCTTTCCTTTCCTTTCCTTTCCTTTCCCTAGACTCAGCCTTCCATCCTTCCGAGGTGGGTCAAATGAGTCCCCAGCTTGCTGGGGGGGGAAGTATAAATGACTGGGGAAGGCAATGGCAAACCACCCCGTAAAAAGTCTGCTGTGAAAACGCTGTGAAAGCAACGTCACCCCAGAGTTGGAAACGACTGGCGCTTGCACAGGGGACCTTTCCTTTCCTTTCCCAATAAAACGACTACGGATTATAATCAGTAGTCCTGACACCCCTAATTTTAGAACCCAGGATCTGAAATTCAAGAGAATTGTACTTCCCTTTGGCAATTAGAACAGTGCCCTTGATGGATGGTGTCGAGCCCGTCTTCCTTCCGTTGTGTCTTCCTTAGTCGTTTTTCTCCCTTTTTTAGTTATGTCTTTAAGTCTCAATAAATCTCATTTTAAAAAAGAAACAAAAAGGCTTTGCATTCTGATTGCCATGGCCTCAGGTCTCCATGCAATAAACTTAACTCAACTGGGGAGGGTCCGAAGAATGTGCTCGCATGGCCCTGGAGTCCTATTTTTTTGTGTGTGGTGGGGGGGAACAGAAGAAGCAGATTTCGGTATTAAACCAATTGGCTGAATTTTGACTAGAGAAGAGATGGAGCCCTCCCTCCTGTGGCTGGGTCTGCATTCTGTTGTTCTGAAAGCCAGACTAGATCCTTTTTGTCAGAGCCAGTTTGGTGTAGTGGTGAAGTATGCAGACTCTTATGTGGGAGAACCAGGTTGGATTCCCCACTCCTCCACTTGCAGCTGCTAGCATGGCCTTGGGTCAGCCAGAGCTCTGGCAGAGGTTGTCCTTGAAAGGGCAGCTGCTGTGAGAGCCCTCTCAGCCCCACCCACCTCACAGGGCATCTGTTGTGGGGGAGGAAGGGAAAGGAGATTGTAGGCTTCTCTGAGACTCTGCCCTGGAAAGGGCAGCTTCTTGGAGAGCCCTCTAAGCCCCACCAACCTCACAGGGTGTCTGTTGTGGGGGAGGAAGGGAAAGGAGATTGTAGGCTGCTCTGAGACTCTGTCCTGGAAAGGGCAGCTTCTTGGAGAGCCCTCTCAGCCCCACCCACCTCACAGGGTGTCTGTTGTGGGGGAGGAAGGTAAAGGAGATTGTGAGCCGCTCTGAGACTCTTTGGAGTGGAGGGAGGGATATAAATCCAATATCTTCATCTACCTCACAGGGTGTCTGTTGTGGGGCGGGGGGAAGTTAAAGGAGATTGTCAGCCGCTCTGAGACTCTTCGGAGTGGAGGGGGGATATAAATCCAATATCTTCATCTACCTCACAGGGTGTCTGTTGTGGGGCAGGGAGAACTTAAAGGAGATTGTGAGACGCTCTGAGACTCTTCGGAGTGGAGGGCGGGATATAAATCCAATATCTTCTTCTTCTTCACACAAGAACAGCAGGAGTTGGGCTTTTAAACCGAGAATGGCAGAAGGGGAAAGGTTAAGAACCTCCCCCCACCCCCCCACCCCAAAAAGGTGCAACTGGGGGCTAGCTGCCCATCCCCAAGCATCATGGGAATTTGAGTCCTGTGCCAAGTTTGACCGGAATGGAGATGCCTCAGCAACAGCCATAACAAATGCCATGATCGCACTCCAGGAACTCTGCCATCATTCACTCCGCGTGTTGATCGTCATGTTTGACAGCGAACGCTCTCTGGAGTTGGAAGACAGCCTGGTATTTAAGTGGCAGCCCCATTTACGAGACAAAGCTGTATTTTGCTTGGCAGATCACATTTCGACATCTTTATTTTGTATGACTGTTAAGAGACATGATGTAAGATACACATGGGACGTCAGGTGGAAGACTGGGCTATTGTTCCAATGGGAACCTTCTGGAAGTCTGGGGCATTTTCCCTTTTTGAAATGCACACTTGGAAGAGAGAGCCACGCCTCCCCCCGACATCTCCCTCTCAGTCTCTCAGCATCACGGGCTGCTTGTGGCATGCGAGTGTCGTAGTGGGCATGCACCCCAGAGCACCGCTGTTTCTGATGCAGCCATCTGACTCATGATCCTTCATATGACTGTTGTACCTGCTTAAAAAACAGCCGCCACTCAGCAACTGTACTTTGCACTGAAACTCCAGAGGAGTCAAAGAAAGCAATCCCACGCTAGTCTAAGAATCCATTCAATGCCGCCTACTCTCAGCGATGTGTTCTTCCGATACCCTGTTTGTTGTAGACAATGCGGAGTTTCATTCATGACTTCAGAAGCAGAGGAGAGGGATGTAAAGAATACGGAGAGTGTAAGCTCTGTTATGCAAACAACGAACCACACACAAGTGAATTTGGAGCCTAGCAAAAACAGGCTCTTGGTGACCAGGCCTCCACACTACAACATGTTTTCTTTAAGTGAGAGAATCAGTGGTTGAGTTCACATGAAACCAGGGTTTAATTAAACTACATAGAGTCAGTTTAGCTGTCTGAACGCAGGCTACTCCACTAACAATAGACGGGCTAGGGTGTCTCATGGCAGGATCTGAAAACATTATTTGAAGTTGGTGTAGGAAAAAAGGAAAGGTCCCCTGTGCAAGCACCAGTCGTTTCCAACTCTAATTTCATGTGATGTATGAATGGAGAAATCCTGGTTTTAAGAGCAGAAGAGAAGCCATTTTGGATCAGGCCAATAGCCCATCCAGTCCAACACTTCGTGTCACACAGTGGCGCAAACCCAGGTGCCATCAGGAGGTCCACCAGCAGGGCCTGAACTCCGGAAGCCCTCCCATTCTGTTCCCCCAAGCACCAAGAAGACAGATTGTCACTGCCCCAGACATAAGAGGAGCCATGTTGGATCAGGCCAATGGCCCATCCAGTCCAACTCTCTGTGTCACACAGTGGCCAAAACCCAGGGGCCATCAGGAGGTCCACCAGTGGGGCCTTTTCTCTGGTGATGTAGTCCCAAGTAAATCAAAGAAATGTAACCAGTAATAATCGAGGCAAATGAGGGTTTAAGCAAATTGAGAGCTGACTAACCATGGTTAACAGAAACAAGTATATCTGAACCAAATGGTTGAATGTTTTTATATAATATTTATTACCGCTTTGTGGTCTCTGTGTATCACACTTGGTTGCTTGTAGATCTTTACTTCAATGAGTACTGTGCTGCGGGTCCAACTTCTGATGTCCTCACTGAGCATGTGAGAGGTGCAAAATGCCTTTCGTTTCAGTCACCTTTTTAAAAAAATGCCTGTGCTCCCCCTCTGCAGCCCCAAATCCGGCTATTCCTGTGGCCCCCTGAGAGGGCTTCTTGCTTGCTTGTTGTGGAATTGCAGCAAATGAGGATCCATTTGTATGTCCCCCATGCCGCCCACGCCTGTGTAAACCAGATGGGGAGGGGGACCTGTTGTGTGTTTTTGCATACAACACTGTGAGGAGGACTCAAACTCGCACACACCCCTTGACATCTTGAATTTGTTCTCTTCTTCTGCCTCAGCTCAGGTATATTATCAGAGGCAAAACGAGGGAGGGGAAGCCTTTGAATTGTGGAGTGCAGCTCAGTGACTCAAGGGAGGGGACAAGAATTTGGCCCCATGTTCCGACCCAGCGGAAGAGACTCTGCTTGGCATGCAGAAGGACCCAGGTTCAATCCCGGGCAGCATCTCCAGCTAAAAGGAGCAGGCAGGAGGGGATGATGAGAAAGACCCCTTTCTTCCTGAGACCCTGGAGAGAGAGCGGCTGCCGGCCTGAGCAGACAAGACTGACCTTGTGGGACTGGGGTGGGGTGGGGGGTCTGATTCAGTATTCATCCTGATTCATCTGTCCCGGTGCTTTTTTGTTGATGTTTTTAAACCAACACTGGGAAGAAAAATCCAAGCGGGCAGCGATGTTGGTCTGAAGCAGGAGAACAAAGTAGGAGTCAAGTGGCACCTTTAAGACCAACGAAGTTTTATTCAGAATGTCAGCTTTCGTGTGCATGCCCACTTCTTCAGATGAGGGGATAGGGTACAATCTGAAGAAGTAGGCATGCATATAAAAGCTGACCTTCTGAATAAACTTAAAGTTGCTACTGGACTTTTACTTTGTTCTGCTGGGAAGAGAAGTTGGGTATAAACATCTAACCTGAATAAAGTCACGATTCCAGGGACTTTTCCTACGAGCACAAACCAGTGGATAGGCAGAGCAGGAGAAATTATGCACACAGATCCTTGGAGGATGGAGAGATTTAAATGCCTTCAAGGACTAAGTGAACTGTGAGCAGAAGACCAAAGGAAGTTGCCAAGTTCTTCTTCTGTAGATATTTCAAACCAGAAACAGGAAAGACCGGCCGCCTTATTGAGACGTGCAGATGGATGATTACGTTTGCCCTTTGTTCAGGTCACCTCATCTTCCAGAAAGTATCACCAGCCCTTCCTTATTTCACTTTGTGAGCTCCCGTCTGAACCCGCCACAAGCAGTGGAACTAATTGTGGTCCCCCCCCCACCCCCGCAGAAGCCCAGAGGGGATGAGAGCACTCTAACCACTCTGGGAGGTATTAAATTTCCCCACAGCTTCCTGTGGCTGAATCTCTTGCTATATAAGGAGATGTTCCTTCCTTTCTGAGATAACCTACTTATTAATTTATTAACCTTATCATCAGGTCGGAAACTCTAGAGGCAGATTTTAAAAGTACCCTACTTAGCACGGAGGAGCCGTGGACTCCAGAAGGTAGTTTTCTGCCCTTTGTGTTCTCGGGAGCTGCCTTTGGTTGCAAGGTACTGATCAGAAAAGGAATTGCCCTTTTCTTTTCTACTTGGTGTATGTTAACATACAAACATTTCACAAAACACCACACACACAAACATTTTTAGGTATAAAATTTAGGTATTTTATATTCCACTTTTCTTCCCAAGGGGATCCAAAGTAGCCTATAGCATCATTTCCCTGTCCTCCCTTTTAGAACTCAAGTAGAGCCCTGCTGGATCAGACCAGGGAGGGTCCATCTAGTCCAGCCGCCTGACTCACACAGTGGCCACCCAGTTCCTCTGGAGGGCCAACAACAGGGCAGAGAGGCTGAGGCCTTCCCCTGAGAAGGACATCAGAAGAGCCCTGCTGGGTCAGACCAAGGAAGGTCTACCTAGTCCAGCCTCCTGTCTCACACAGTGGCCAACCAGTTCCTCTGGTGGGCCAACAACAGGGCAGAGAGGCAGAGGCCTTCCCCTCAGAAGAACCTCAGAAGAGCCCTGCTGGGTCAGACCAGTTCATCTAGTCCAGCCTCCTGTCTCACACAGTGGCCAGCCAGTTTTTCTGGGGGGGGGGGCAACAACAGGGCAGAGAGCCTTAGGCTTTCCCCTGAGAAGAACATCAGTAGAGCCCTGCTGGGTCAGACCAGGGAGGGTCCATCTAGTCCAGCCTCCTGTCTCACACAGTGGCCAGCCAGTTCCTCTGGAGGGCCAGCAACAGGGCAGAGAGGCTGAGGCCTTCCCCTGAGAAGAACATCAGAACAGCCCCGCTGGGTCAGACCAGGGAGGGTCCATCTAGTCCAGCCTCCTGTCTCACACAGTGGCCAGGCAGTTCCTCTGGAGGGCCAACAAGAGGGCAGAGAGGCCAAGGCCTTCCCCTGAGAAGAACATCAGAAGAGCCCTGCTGGATCAGACCAGGGAGGGTCCATCTAGTCCAGCCTCCTGTCGCACAGAGTGGCCAACCAGTTCCTCTGGAGGGCCAACAACAGGGCAGAGAGGCCGAGGCCTTCCCCCGAGAAGAACCTCAGAAGAGCCCTGCTGGGTCAGACCAGGGAGGGTCCATCTAGTCCAGCCTCCTGTCTCACACAATGGCCAACCAGTTCCTCTGGAGGGCCAACAACAGGGCAGAGAGGCTGAGGCCTTCCCCTGAGAAGAAGCTCAGAAGAGCCCTGCTGGGTCAGATCAGGGAGGGTCCATCTAGTCCAGCCTCCTGTCTCACACAGTGGCCAACCAGTTCCTCTGGAGGGTCAGCAACAGGGCAGAGAGGCCGAGGTCTTCCCCTGAGAAGAACATCAGAAGAGCCCTGCTGGGTGAGACCAGGGAGGGTCCATCTAGTCCAGCCTCCTGTCTTGCACACTGGCCAACCAGTTCCTCTGGAGGGCCAACAACAGGGCAGAGAGGCAGAGGCCTTCCCCCGAGAATAACCTCAGAAGAGCCCTGCTGGGTCAGACCAGGGAGGGTCCATCTAGTCCAGCCTCCTGTCTCACACAATGGCCAACCAGTTCCTCTGGAGGGCCGACAACAGGGCAGAGAGGCTGAGGCCTTCCCCTGAGAAGAAGCTCAGAAGAGCCCTGCTGGGTCAGATCAGGGTGGGTCCATCTAGTCCAGCCTCCTGTCTCACACAGTGGCCAACCAGTTCCTCTGGAGGGTCAGCAACAGGGCAGAGAGGCCGAGGTCTTCCCCTGAGAAGAACATCAGAAGAGCCCTGCTGGGTGAGACCAGGGAGGGTCCATCTAGTCCAGCCCCCTGTCTTGCACACTGGCCAACCAGTTCCTCTGGAGGGCCAACAACAGGGCAGAGAGGCAGAGGCCTTCCCCTCAGAAGTGCCCTGCTGGATCAGACCAGGGAGGGTCCATCTAGTCCAGCCTCCTGTCTCACACAGGGGCCAACCAGTTCCTCTGGAGGGCCATCAACAGGGCAGAGAGGCTGAGGCCTTCCCCTGAGAAGAACATCAGAAGAGCCCTGCTGGATCAGACCAGGGAGGGTCCATCTAGTCCAGCCTCCTGTCTCACACAGTGGCCAACCAGTTCCTCTGGATGTCCAACAACAAGGCAGATAGGCCAAACAAATTCTGTCTCAAAGAAAGGGTCGTTAAAATGCATGCTCAGGGGTGTGTCGCTGTGTCCCCTGTGATCCACTTTTGCGGATGTAAAAACTATTGTTAGCATAAGTGAATATTTCCAAAAGTTGCATTGTGCTACTGCACAAAGAGAACCCACGTGTATCCGGATAGCCTTTGCTGCTTGTGCAGTGCATAGCACAAGCACTAGAATATCAGTCTATTTTTAATTTAAATGTTAATTGAAACATGTTGTTGTTCCAAAGCGGGATATAGGCTGCAGTTGGTTGCTCATGGATCCCGCCGCATCCCGCGATGCGAAAGGATCCTTCTGTCCCTGGAGCACCACCCAGTTGATAATGAACCAACCCACTGATGTTTCAGCTATACAAGCAATTAATAGCGTATGAGTTATTTTAGGTAAATCACTTTAAAAAACATTCAAGAGAGTGCTTCAAAAACAGTAAACCAAGCTTTGAAAAAAACAAACAAACCCACGTAGCTAGACTGAAAAGAAATAGAAACTATTGAAGCCACAAACACAGCCCTTCCATCGCAACAAAGGAATTGCATCGCTAGAGAGAGAGAGAGCCAGTTTGGTGTAGTGGTTAAGTGCACAGACTCTTATCTGGGAGAACCGGGTTTGATTCCCCACTCCCCCACTTGCAGCTGCTGGAATAGCCTTGGGTCAGCCAGAGCTCTGGCAGAGGTTGTCCTTGAAAGGGTAGCTGCTGTGAGAGCCCTCTCAGCCCCACCCACCTCACAGGGTGTCTGTTGTGGAGGGAGAAGATATAGGAGATTGTGAGCTGCTCTGAGACTCTGATTCAGAGAGAAGGGTGGGGTATAAATCTGCAGTTCTTCTTATTCTTCTTCTAAATTCATGGCCAGCGACATTCCTGTGTCCAAATTGCCACTGAGTGGGAGATCCTGGATATCTGGGGGTGGAGCCTTTGGACGGCGGAGTTTGGGATATTCCCCAGACACCTCAGCAGAGATGTGGTTCCTTGGAGACAGTCCTCCAAAACTGCCATTTTTTCAGTGGAATGGATCTTTGTAGTCTAGAATCCTAGAGTTGGAAGGGACCTCCAGGGTCATCTAGTCCAACCCCTGCACAATGCAGGAAACTCGCAAGTGCCTCCCCCTCTCCTCCTGACCCAGAAGAGTCCAACTGAGATTTCCCTTTTCTCCTGGAAGAAAACTGGTGTGTGTGTTTTCCTGTGGCTTAAAAATTTCTGGGAGTTTACATCTCTGCTTACGATACTAAGAACTATGTTGCCAGCTTGTAGTGAAATGTCCAGTCCACTTCAGAGGGGAAGCTTCTCCTGAAGAATATAGTGCCTTCATTTTTCTGTTCCTTTTTAACTGTTCTATGCGACGAGATGCCCCACGCCACTCCTAGGTGCGTCAGACCAGCCGGTGGGGGGGGGGGGTTGCCAGGAGGGAAAACACCAGAAATAAATGTGATGTGTCTGCACTCCCCAGAGTGCCCCCAGGGATGTCAGGGCCCTTGCTTTGACTTGTGGCAAAACCTCTGTGGTAGAATTAACCTCAAATGTGAATTAGAGTTTTGCCCCAAAACCAGAGCATCACACCCCAATACCGCTGACATGTGGCCACATCACTTCCGGGCGGTTATTTCTGGCTTCTTGCCTGTTGCGGAGGGGAATTCTGCCAGGGGGGCAGTAGCAGAGAGGAGCACCCAAAACCAGGGAACCCCCCCTGCCCCCACTTGGGGGTCTGGCATCTTTAAAGGGAGGGGCAGAGAGGAACATAAGAACATAAGAGAAGCCATGTTGGATCAGGCCAACGGCCCATCAAGTCCAACACTCTGTGCGTTTTCGCACTGACCTTCAAGTAGCGCGACCACCCTCTTCACACCGGAGGATCTGCCCGGATTTCGCACAAGAAGCGCCGGCGCACCCAAAAGAGCCGGCTACTTCTGTCGCGAAACCCGCTCAAACGGAAACCGCCAAGAAGCAGGAAAACGTTGGGTGCACCGGCGCTTCTTGTGCGAAATCCGGGCAGATCCTCCGGTGTGAAGAGGGTGGTCGCGCCACTTGAAGGTCAGTGCGAAAACGCCCTCTGTGTCACACAGTGGCAAAAATTTTTAAATACACACATACACTGTGGCTAACAGCCACTGATGGACCTGTGCTCCATATTTTTATCTAAACCCTTCTTGAAGGTGGCTATACTTGTGGCCGCCACCACCTCCTGTGGCAGTGAATTCCACATGTTAATCACCCTTTGGGTGAAGAAGTACTTCCTTTTATCCGTTTTAACCTGTCTGCTCAGCAATTTCATCGAATGCCCACGAGTTCTTGTATTGTGAGAAAGGGAGAAAAGTACTTCTTTCTCTACTTTCTCCATCCCATGCATTATCTTGTAAACCTCTATCATGTCACCCCGCAGTCGACGTTTCTCCAAGCTAAAGAGCCCCAAGCGTTTCAACCTTTCTTCATAGGGAAAGTGCTCCAGCCCTTTAATCATTCTAGTTGCCCTTTTCTGGACTTTTTCCAATGCTATAATATCCTTTTTGAGGTGCGGCAACCAGAACTACACACAGTACTCCAAATGAGACCGCACCATCGATTTATACAGGGGCATTATGATACTGGCTGATTTGTTTTCAATTCCCTTCCTAATAATTCCCAGCATGGCGTTGGCCTTTTTTATTGCAAACGCACACTGTCTTGACATTTTCAGTGAGTTATCTACCACGACCCCAACACTATTGGCTTTTGAAGCTTTGAAGCGGATTCTGGAATAGTTGTGGTACACAAGAGGAGCAGATGTCCGCAGATATTTCTCAAGTGAAGCTTTCGTCCATATTCTAGGGTTTTTTTAGATCCCCCCCCCCCCCCCCGCCGTCATTGTATGAACAGCTCCTCTCAAAAGTTGTAGAATCTTTTGGTGTTTCCTTTAGCAGCAGCTGGGGGTATCCATAGAATTGCTTTGATTCCTCCAGGGTTTCTCACAAGAGAAACAGAACTTGCATACAGGGCTGGGTTTAAAAACAGTGGGGATGAAGAAGAAGAAGAAGATATTGGATTTATATCCTGCCCTCCACTCCAAAGAGTCTCAGAGCGGCCTACAATCTCCTTTCCCTTCCTCCCCAACAACAGACACCCTGTGAGGTAGATGAAGATATTGGATTTATATCCCGCCCTCCACTCTGAAGAGTCTCAGAGCGGCTCACAATCTCCTTTCCCTCCCCCCCCCCCCACAACAGACACCCTGTGAGGTAGATGAAGATATTGGATTTATATCCCGCCCTCCACTCCGAAGAGTCTCAGAGCGGCTCACAATCTCCTTTACCTTCCCCCCCACAACAGACACCCTGTGAGGTGGGTGGGGCTGGAGAGGGCTCTCACAGCAGCTGCCCTTTCAAGGACAACCTCTGCCAGAGCTATGGCTGACCCAAGGCCATGCTAGCAAGTGCAAGTAGAGGAGTGGGGTAACAAACCCGGTTCTCCCAGATAAGAGTCCGCACACTTAACCACTATACCAAACTGGCTCTCCAGTTTGCAGTGGAAATGAAACAGCTTCTAGTCATGCAATATTCTGAGTCCGGGAAATATTCCACCTCTTGCTTTAATCACTGGAGGGTTTCTCTCTCGTTGAAATATGTCATTTGCCTCAGATACCAATAGAAGGCTGAGCATATAAGTGGCGACGGGAGAATTTCAAATCTGAATTAATCTGTCTGCGAAGCTATATGTTTGGATTACAGGGGTGTTTACTGTAATTGCTTAATTTGGGTACTGCATTTTCAGGATCATTGTTTTAAGTTGTTAGCCAATGTAAGGGGTTGTAGGGCAGCAGGCACGGAAGAGAACCCCCCCACACACACACACACATAGAGACATTCAATCAGAGCACAGTCTTCCCACAAATCCCTCCTGAATTTCAAATGCATGCAGTCCAGGGGCTCTGTGTTAAAAGGTAAAGGCAGCCCCCTGTGCAAGCCCCAGTCGTTTCTGACTCGGGGGTGACATCACATCATGACGTTTCCACAGCAGATTTTTTTACAGGGTGGTTTGCCATTGCCTTCCCCAGTCATCTACGCTTCCCCCCCAGCAAACTGGGGACTCATTTGACCGACCTCGGAAGGAGGGAAGGCTGAGTCAACCTGGAGCCAGCTACCTGAACCCAGCTTCCACTGGGATCGAACTCAGGTCATGAGCAGAGAGCTTCATCTGTGGTACTGCAGCTTTCCCACTCTGCACCACGGGGCTCGTGGGCTCTGGGCTACCAGAGCTGCTTTTGGCTAGCGGTGGGGCGGCATATGCTAATGAGTTATGCTAATGAGCTCCGTCAGCTATTTCTCTACAAAACGACCCCTGATCACACCACTGATGATACAGAAGCGTGCAAAACGTGCGGGAGACATTGCGCTTCCTGCGTCCACTTTCCCTTTGCTGAACATCCAAGTCACTCAGAAAGTTCCGTGATTGGGGTGGAATTTACTGCGGTTCTTTGAAAGCTTTCAACCATTTTTCTTAATAGTTTCCTCTTGTTCTGTGATTAATGGCTGTGCACACTTTTTTTGGGGGGGAGGGGGAGTTGCAGGTCATCATGGTTGCTGTTTTGTTTCTTGAAGCAAATTTGTTAGTCCTGTTTCTGCATGTATAATTTGGTTCAACATAACCATCGTATTTTTGAGACTGGCTATCTATTTCCTTTGATGCAGAGACCCTGGTTCTGTTCCGTTCTGATTCCGTATCACCGTTTAATTCTCTGAACGTCCTCGGAGGGGAAAAAAGGTGTAACTCTCGGCACCAGCACCCCTCCTTTTGCAACTGTTATTTATAGCAGAATGGTTTAATATTCTAATATCCTGTTTTTATTATGTAACAGACATCACTAGATTAATATAAAGAGCGGTGCAGACCCAGCAGCAAGGAAAGCTCCTTGACCCGCGCCCCCCCCCCCGAGCATCTTTCATAATAACAAATCAAGATAAAAATGCCAAGAAGGATTAAGCCCATTTCATTTCATTTCTCTAAATTCCACGAATATTTGTTTTCGAAAGGCTTGCTTTTTTCAAACACACCCAGCCGTGACTGCTTCTCTGCTACTCAGGCGTGAATTCATGTATCAGCTAGGGTCTTCCATTTTTAATGCTGGAAAGGTTTTTTGTGCCAGGTCGACTCCTTCACATCACCAGCTGAAAGAGCTTCTCTGCTAACAGGTGTTGGGGGGGGGGGGGACTGAATATGTAGTTAGTCCTGTTTCTGCATGTATAATTTTTTTGGGGGGGTGTTAATCGATTTTTTGGTTGCGGAGCTGGACTCAGTCATGGGAGACCTCCCACACCTTGATGGACCAAACCCCTCTAACTCTGCAAAGGGCAGCTTCATATGTTTGTGTGACAATAACAAAGCTCTTCTCTGTTACAAAAAACTTTAAGAATTGTATTCTGTGGAGTGAATCTCCCAGTGTGCATGGATGTCACCTGCTGTGACTCCAGTGTCATTTTCACGAGTCCAGGGCTTTTGTTGTAGCAGGAACTCCTTTGAATATGAGGCCACACCTCCCTGATGTAGCCAGTCCTCCAAGAGCTTACAGGGCTCTTCTCACAGGGCCTACTGCAAGCTCCAGGAGGATTGGATACATCAGGGGTGTGTGGCCTAAGATGCAGGGCTTTTTTTGTAGCAGGAACTCCTTTGCCTATTAGGCCACACACACCTGATGAAGCCAATTCTCCTTGCGCTTACAGTAGGCCCTGTAAGAAGAGCCTGGAAGCTCCAGGAGGATTGGCTACATCAGGGGGTGTGGCCTAAGATGCAGGGGGGTTTTTTGTAGCAGAAGCTCCTTTATATATTAGGCCACACACACCTGATGAAGCCAATTCTCTTCGAGCTTGCAGTAGGCCCTGTAAGAAGAGCCTGGAAGCTCCAGGAGGATTGGCTACATCAGGGGTTGTGGCCTCATATGCAAAGGAGTTCCTGCTACAAAAAAAGAAGAAGAATTGCAGATTTATACCCTGCCCTTCTCTCTGAATCAGAGACTCATAGTGGCTCACAATCGCCTTTATCTTCCTCCCCCACAACAGACACCCTGTGAGGTGAGTGGAGCTGAGAAGGCTCTCACAGCAGCTGCCCTTTCAAGGACAACCTCTGCCAGAGCTCTGGCTGACCCAAGGCCATTCCGGCAGCTGCAAGTGGAGGAGTGAGGAATCGAACCCGGTTCTCCCGGATAAGAGTCCGCGCACTTAACCACTACACCAAACTGGCTCTCTTGCTTTGGATGAGTCCATTTCCTTGACTGGGGTCCTCCCCATGGCTCCTGCCCCACCTTTCCCTGTTTGTAGAAAGTGGGCAGGGCCAGGTGGAGCTTTTGCCCAGCTGGGCATCTGACTGGCCACTGGAGATCTGATTGGTTGTGCAGATCCAAAAACACACGCCTTCAGCAGCGGCTGCCAACGCACCACAAGGATGTTCACTACCTGCTGTGGGTTGCAAGAAAACATTCTCAGTCCATCTCTTCCTTTGTAAGAGGCATCCTATTCAGCATAGGGGCCCCTCACTGACATTTTGTGGTGGACCTCACTGCCTGTGGCAGCCATTTTACAACTGGCTCCTCCTCCTACAGAGATAGATCACAATGGATGGCCATGTTTGTCTGTCTGTAGCAGTAGACTTGAGCGAGAGCCCAGGATCACCTTCAAGACTAACACAATCCGTTCTCCTCCAGTTTCTCTTCACAACAACCCTGTGAGGTAGGTGAGGCGGAGAGTGCATGACTGGCCCAGGATCGCTTGTCAGCACTGATGACAACATCCTGCCTGTTGCGGGTGAGGTGTCTGTCTAGTTCACAGGGCAAAAATTGTTCTAGCTCAGGACTGGGCTGCATGGATGCTGTAGGGTTACTAGCTCCCATCGTGCCGGCAGGGAGATTTGAGGGGCATTGCAGGACGTCCCCAACACGATGACATCGCCCAGAAGTGACATCATCATGTCAGCGATGTTGCACATCAACGTTCTGGTTTGGGGGCAAAGCTCTGTGGTAAAACTGGCTTTGAGTTTTGCCCTTAAGCCAGAGCATCACTTTACAAGATTATGCCTGGGATAGAGAAGGTACAGAAAGAAGTACTTTTCTCCCTTTCTCACAATATAAGAACCCTTGGGCGCTCCATGAAGTTGCTGAGCAGTCGGGTTAGAACGTAAAAAAGGAAGTCCTTCTTCACCCAAAGGGTGATTAACATGTGGAATTCACTGCCACAAGAGGTGGTGATGGCTGCAAGCATAGCCAGCTTCAAGAGGGGATTGGATAAGCATCTGGAGCAGAGGCCCATAAGCGGCTATTAGCCACAGCTTGTCGTTGGAACTCTCTGTCTGGGGCAGGGATGCTCTGTATTCTTGGTGCTGAGAGGGTGGGGCACACAGTGGGAGGGCTTCTAGTGTCCTGGCCCCACTGGTGACCTCCTGAAGGCACCTGGTTTTTGGCCACTGTTTGACACAGAGTGTTGGACTGGATGGGCCATTGGCCTGATCCAGCATAGCTTCTCTTCTGTTCTTATGTGACACAGAGTGTTGGACTGGATGGGCCATTGGCCTGATCCAACATGGCTTCTCTTATGTTCTTATGTGACGCAGAGTGTTGGACTGGATGGGCCACTGGCCTGATCCAACATGGCTTCTCTTATGTTCTTATGTGACGCAGAGTGTTGGACTGGATGGGCCACTGGCCTGATTCAACATGGCTTCTCTTATGTTCTTATGTCTTTTTGGTGCCTGGGGAGGCAAGAGTGGGAAGGTTTCTGGAGTTCTGGCCCCACTGGTGGACCTCCTGATGGCACCTGGAGGTTTTTTGGCCACTGCTTGACACATAGTGTTGGAGTGGATGGACCATTGGCCTGATCCAACATGGCTTCTCTTATGTTCTTATGTCATTGCGCCGAGGAAGTTGCATAGTGACATCATTATTTGGAGGCCAGTTTCCCCCTCTGGCCAGCTGACTGTCAGTGGGGAAAAGCCCCCCAAAACTGGGGGAACTCCCACCAGGAGCTGGGGACTGGCAACGCTTCCAAGCTCCCAGGGGTCTGGAAAACTCAAGCAAGTGGGTCAGAACCATGGGGCAAGGGGGGGTTTAAGACCTTCCCTCAGGCCCAACCAGAAACAGCTGTGGGGATTCATTCAGTTTAAGTACAGAGAAGTACAGAGAGTGTTGGAATGCAGGCTAGAAGACATAAAGAGATAAGAACTTGGATGGGATGTTTTGCAGCCTAACTTGATTTATGGTCTCAAAGAAACTTGTTGTGTTTTTATTGTACGCATGTGTGAGCTACCGTCTCTGGGCAGAATGCACAGGGTAATTAATTGGCTGGTACAGGTGGCATGTTATGAAGTCATGAAAGATATAAAAGGCAGCCCTCGATATTGGGAGGGTTCTCCTTTTGTAGCGTCTTTGGTCTTTTGTCTTTTGTAAGGCTTTTTGGAGGAACTAAGAATGTGCCAAGAAGATAATAAAGAGTTTTTGAGTTAAAAAAAAAAAAAAAAAAAAAAAAAAAAAAAACTAATAGAAGTCTTACAACAAGAAGAACACGCAGATACAATGTCTCTTGCTTGTAACATCTGGGTGAAAAACATTCTGTGCAAGGTCTTAGCAGACTGATGAAATGCAGCATGTGACTGAATAGGATTGTCAAATAAGGAAAAAACATTATTCTGAAGAGATGCATCTGCATGTGCATTTTCTTTCACCAACATCCCTGGTAGGCCAGAGCAGAAACGAATGTGCGTGACAAAACAGAAAGCTCTTCTTTCCTGTAATAAAAACTGCACTGACAAAACATTTCATACAACTCTTTGTCAATAGATGAAACCAAATAAAACAAAAGTAAATGCATCATTAATCAGAACACATATTAAGTATCTACTACAAGAGTAATATCATTATTTTCTAAACAACTGAAATGCTAAAATTACAGCAGCCAATTTTGACCACTGGGCTGATGACTGTAAATCAGTAAAGTTCACTTCCCACACTCTGGAGATCCATCTGTAAAAAGAGTTAACACGTCTTGCAAAGGATATGGAGAAACACAAGTTAGTTTTAAGGCATTTGGGAAAACAATAACAAACATTTATCTTGGGGGGGTGTTACAAAGGATTGTTCCTAGAAAACCCTCAAAAGCTATTTGGAACTCTGGAGTAGTCTGCAACAACCTGTGAAAAGGGAAAATAAACAAGATTAATATCTTTTTCTGTTAACTGGATTGGATTACTTCTGGATTTAAGAAACAAGTCAGAGATTGCTATAATCTTTGAGTACAAGTTCTTTGAAAAAGTATGTGATAGATGAATCCATTCCACGACAGCAATTTCTTCAAAGGTAGACTTCAATCTTTTCTGCAGGAGATGAATGTCCAGCAAGTGCTAAAAATAAACGTGACAGTTCCATGGTTGTAAACGCTAGGAAGGCCTAGCCCAATTAATATTTCCCAGTGTACTTTGTAATTGTATAACTGTCAATGCTTTTTAAAAGCTGTACTTGTAGAAAAACTGGAATTAATGAAGTTGTAGAAAATTTGTGCCCTAAATACATATAAGGACTTTGACGTTGAATTTTTTCTGGTGCAATCATAAGCCATATTCTTGAAACACTTGTTACTAAAAAAAATCCATATGATGACTTAATGTCCACTTCCAGCCAGCAGAATGTCATCCATATTTCCAGTGTATAGGCAGGGCATGTAATGACACTGCTGGATTTAATGATCCTTGAGCAGCGTGAACTGCAGCTGCCAAGAGGCAAGACCCCACATTTTGGCACACTTTGAGCATAGATTGAATATCAGTGGTTGGATTGCTGTAGATAGGTGTCAAAGCTGCCTTGCAATCCTCATTAGCATTTTCAAAAAACAATTGCTTTCCAGCCCCAGCACTGTCAATCTGCCTCTGCACTGCCCTCATAAGTCCATTAACAGATTCAGCATAGGGGTCTGTGATGCCTTGGCGTGTGTTAGCAAAACTAGCCAAGGAATTCTTATCAGCCTCTGGGATTTTTTTATAGGCTTTTGTAACAAGTGAGGACAATTGAGAGAGTGCTTTATCCGTCAGCACTGCCTGCTGTACGGCTGCGAAACCAGGTACTGATTCTTCCAGCTCATTCAGAGTCTGGAATGTATCAAATCTGCCACAAACAGCTAGCTGTCCTCCCTCACATGAGCCTTCTGGAAAAACAACTTCAGTTTGGCCTTGATGTTCTGTATTCGGGCCTCCTCTGATATTTTCATCCCCCTCCTCCAGCACAGCAGCTTGGAGATCTGTAGTTAATTGTGCTGGCCTCTGCATTTTTGGAACAAGAGCAATGCTGTTGAGTAGCTGCTCATTTGAGCCATCTGATGATTTAGGGAGTAAATGGTAAGTTTGATCGTTCCCAGGGGTTGTGGCAAATGACCCTGAAGGCAATGGGGGCAAAATTTGAGGTAAAAAACCAGAAAGCATTGTTTCAGCCTTTGTCTGCTGATTAAATAGAATGTTGGTGGGCTTAAGCCCTTCTAAACAAGCTTTCACTTTGGCCCAGGTGCACAGAACTTTGGCTGTGATCTTTGGATGATCCTGAAAAGCATTCCCTATTTTTTGCCAGTCTTGTATTGTTAAAGTTTTACTCTCAGGAACCCACAGACAAATTTCTGTTATAGTTTTCACCAAATCAGAAACATCAGATTTTCTAACAACAAGTCCTTCTTTGGAAAGAAGACAGTGTAAATATTTTCTGAGGCTGGCTTGGCCAGCTGATAAGGAACAACCCATATTTTCAGGGTCTGTGTGCTCTTTACTTGACAAATCACTCCCACTGATGGGATCCTTGTCCGGATGAATAAAGTGTCTTTGAAGCGGAGTGGAGTGATTTTCAAGCACTAAATCAGCCTGAGCGGCACTTAACGTAGACCCCATCTTCACTACAGTGTGTGTGTGGTCTAACTTGACAAGCCAACTCACCGCCTGAAACCTTGAGCAGGTAAATTCGACGTCGTCAGCCCTCGCCGGGCGGGAGGTGAGTGATGATCAATAAATCAGGTTATCTTGTCATGCTATCTCTTCTGAGCCTCGCGCGGAGCACCAAGTGTCGTAATGCAGAAGCTGGGACCGAGTGCGTAGATCCAGCCCACGCACTGGTGATGAGAGAAAGATTTACACCAAAAGAAAAACACACACACATGCACACAAGGAGGCGCCTGGAAAAGTTATCTAGTGCTGCGCAAATCAGTCAGAAGCTTCTTCATAACTCAAAAACTCTTAGTTGCTATTTACCCCCTTAGGAAGATGATGCAAGGACCCGCATCGGCCCTTGCCTCTTCTCCTCCCAGCTGCAGCTGAGTCCTTCAGCTGCCTTTCATGTAGTTCCTTCCCGGCCTACCTTCCCAAATAAACACTGGGGAAATTATACAGAAAATGGCGAAAGGAACGCAAATCGCCAGTTTGAATTAGTTACGCTTCTATTTTATACCCAAAACAGGACCTGTAGATTAAAAGAAGTTAATTTCTTTAGTGTTTTCTATGGGTGTTATTTAAACTTCCTTGACATATTAGCTAGTTTGAAATAGCAGGTCTTTAGGCTATCTATTAATTGCTGCTCTGTAGAAATAATCTGTATTTAAACTTGACGAAGCTCAAATTTAATAGGAAGCCAGGGGGCAGGAAAGGAGGTTTCTTCAGCCCATAACTGGCTAGGCTGTGCGGAAGCTCCCTGCTGCATACTTCTCCAGGCACAAGCAGCCCGCCTTGAGGTACCCAAGGCCATTTCCATCCATTGAATCATGCAGTGGTGGAAGCCCATTTATGACGACCTTGTAGGGTTTTCCAGGCAAGAGATGTTCAGAGGTCGGTAGCCATTGCCTGCCTCTGCGTAGCAACTCTGGACATTCGAGTACTGACCTGGGACGATCCTGCTTAGCTTATGAGATCTAACAAGATCAGGCAAGAAGAGGTCAGTGTGTGGAATGGATCCCTGCTACTTAAAAGAGTGGGAACAAACTTGAATAAACCGATAAATAAATGGGAACAGTGTTGTAGTCGATCTCTTCAAAGAATTCCTAAAAAGCGTTGAACAGAACGCTTTTTAAAAAGAAACCTGACAAAGATGTGCCTTAAAGCTTTGAGGTGAGAATTTATATCCCTGTGCAAGCACCAGTAATCTCCGACTCTGGGGTGACGCTGCTTTCACAACGTTTTCACGGCAGACTTTTTACAGGGTGGTTTGCCATTGCCTTCCCCAGTCATCTACACTTTCCCCCCAGCAAGCTGGGGACTCCTTTTACTGACCTCGGAAGGATGGAAGGCTGTGTCAACCTCGAGCCATCTACCTGAACCCAGCTTCCACCGGGATTGAACTCAAACTTCTTGTTACGGGGTGGTTTGCCATTGCCTTCCCCAGTCATCTACGCTTTCCCACCAGCAAGCTGGGGACTCCTTTGACTGACCTCAGAAGGATGGAAGGCTGAGTCAACCTTGAGCCAGCTTCCTGAAAACCCAGCTTCTGCTGGGAATCGTGAGCAGAGCTTAGGCCTGCAGTACTGCAGCTTTACCACTCTGTGCCACGGGGCTCTTCCTGTGAGAAAAGCAGAGTCTAAATAAGGAAATAACAATTCCAAGTCTTTGGTGAAGCATTAAGGAATAAAGGGAAAGAATGCTGAGCCTTTCTGGAGGAGACCTGGTTATATCCAGATGCCCTGTTCCAGATGTGCTTACTCGCTGGCAACTCTTACAACTAAAAAAAGGAAAAAAATAGTTTAATTTTTGAGGCTTTTTATTTGTTCCTTGCCTTTCCAAATCTTGAGGCAGCTCCCAGATGCTTTGAATCTCATGTTTCAGGAGAATAAGCAGGATAGATTTCTTTTTCCCCCAGTAGCCAAAGCAGGTGCTGAAGCACTGAGCCCCTCCCCCACCCGCACTTCTGCTATCTGTCTCTTCTCCAAAGGCACCAACAAGGATGCTGTCATGTATTTCAGAGTTTCGGAAACTTCTCATGTGCCTCTTTGGTCTGACAGATTAAGCTCTAAGCGTTTTATTTCTCTGCATGACAGTGACCAATACCAGAAAGACGCCCCGCCGTTTTCTAGTCAATTAAAAGAAGTCCTTGTGCTTTCTGCCACGAACCTGGCACTGCTGTAATGCTCCTCAGATTTAGGTAACTGCAAAACATCTAGAAACAGCACTCAAGGTGCTGGGCCAGCTTCAAGGAGCAATACTCCTGCTTTATTTTCGACTTTATGGCTGGCTGGGAGAAGACGTTAAAGGTCATCCCTTGTCTGCTTAATTCTCCTTCACAGAGTGGTGACTGAAAATGGATTTGCACAACTTATTTTCTTCCCCTTGGATGACTTAGCTTTTAGCGGAAACGGGAGATAATTCACAGACACGCGCACACACGCACACACAAATTGCTGTCAAGTCAAAGCCAAGAGACGGTGCCTTTGTAGGGTTTTCTAGGCAAGAGACTCAGAGAGGCAGTTTGCAGTTGCTTGCCTCTGCATTGTGCCCCTGGTATTCCTTGGGGGTTCCCCATCCAAGGCAGACCATGCTAAGCTTTTCTGTAGGTGGCAGGAGGCCACAAGGCCAGGCGTTGGAGGGCTGCGGTGGGAGGGAGAAGTGAGGAAGTTGCCCCCTCTCTGCCAGTGGAAATCCCACCCCCTCATCCCTGGAAGAGCTCCCACAGCCCAGCGGGTAGAGCTCCAGACTGTAACTGCCACGCTCCAGCAGAGCTTGCCCCCCTAGAAATCTGCAGGAGAGAAAGAGAGAGCACAAAAGCAGACGGAGGTTTTATAAAGGCTCGAAGGAGCAGGAAACGATTGGAAGAACCCGTTGCAAGCAGAGTAGGTTAGCCTAGGTTTGTGAAAGGTACATTAAACCATTCGGGGGGTGGTTTTTCTCATCAACAAAGAGGAAATGAATTCCATCGTATATGTTGTCAAGCTGCAGCGGACTTTTGATGACCCCAGCAAGGGGCTTCCCAGGTGGGGGAGACGTAGAGGGGCCTTTGCTGTTACTTTCCTCTGCAGAGCCTTCCTTGGTGGTCTCCGTGCTAATTGATATTCTTATAAGAACATATGAACATAAGAGAAGCCGTGTTGGATCCATGTTTGTATGTTCTTATAAGAATATCAGAAGAGCCCTGCTGGATCAGACCAGTGACGGTCCATCTAGTCCAGCATACCATCTCATACAATGGCCAACCAGTTCCTCTGGAGGGCCAGCAACAAGGCATAAAGGCCTAGGCCTTTCCCTACGTCTGCCAACCCCTGGTCCGGGCATGGATTCCGCCACCCAGGAGGTTCTCATCCCACTGGCCCACATTGGGCCGGCGGGGGAAACCTCCCCCTATGGCGCTGGCGCGATGACGTCACCTGGAAGTGATGTCATCATGCCACCGATGGGGCGCAGCAGCCACTCTAGGTGTTTCCGGGAAAACTCTGTGGTTTTCCTGGACGCTCTAGCCATTTGGGAGGGGAAACTATGGTACAATAGGTATGTCTCGAGTGGCCGCGCACAGCATCACTGGCGCAGTGATGTCGCTTCCCGGTGATGTCATTGTGTCATGCGCGCGCTTCGTGAAAGTCCCCCACTCCGGGAGGAAGGGGACGTGGCAAACCTACGTTCCCTTGATGCTGCCTCCTGGCTCTGGGCTTGAGAGGTTTAGTGCCTCTGAATGTGGAGCTTCCCCTCAGCCCCCTGACAGAATTCTCCTCCATGACTCTATCTCATCCCCCTTCTAAGGAATCATCTGGGCCTGAAGGAACTCTTGCTTTCAATGTCTTGTTTGCTTGCTTGTTCGTTCTTTCTTTCTTACACCTCTCTGCAACCAGCCAGGCACCTCTCTCTTGTCTCTTTCATAACATGCCTTTATTTTTTGAGGCTCTCTAAGCTTGATTACGTCTACAGGCTCTATGCAAATAAACTGGGGGGAGGCAGCTTCCATGTATCTATTGTGCTTAAATCAGTCTGAAGTGCGAAATGCAAAACCCGGGTTATTGAGAAGGTGCAGTCAGTCAGTTTCTCTGGGGGAAGGAAGGTGGTGTGCCACTTCAGGTGTGTGTCAGCGATGGCCTCCTGTGGCACAGATGCCGTGGGGGGAAGGCACAAGGTGTGTAGATGTGAAAACGTGGTGGTTGATGTGTCAGAGTGAATCTTCCCCACCAGTGAATTCTACAAAAACCAAATGTGGCATCTTGCATTCCAGAATCATATCACATCCTTCTGGGGGTTAATTTGCGCCAACGTGCACACTTTTTAGAGGCAACTATTCTTCATGAGCCAGGGAACTTGTGCCTGTTACATAACAAAACACGAAGTGTCTTGTTTTCAGCCAAGGCTTAAGTATTGTAGGAAAAGCTGTTAACATCCCTAATTGGGTTTCTTTCCAATATATTGTTGTTTTCCCTCTGTCTGCTTCTGGAGCATCCAGCCTGAGAGGCAGAGCGTACTTCTGCTCATCGTGAAGTGCCTACTGCATTTTGAACACAGATTTGTTCCACGTGTTGTTGTTCAGTCACACAGTCGAGTCCGACTCTGCGACCCCCTGGACCAAGTCACGCCAGGCCCTCCTGTCTTCCACCATCCTCCGAAGTCTGCTCAAATTTGTGTTTGTTCCATCAGTAACGCTGTCCAGCCATCTCCTCTTTGGCCATCCCCTTCTTCTTTTGCCTTCTGTCTTTCCCAGCATCAGGGTCTTCTCCAGGGAGTGCTCCCTTCTCTTTGGTGGCCAGTGTTCCTCATAAGATGTGGCCATAGCGTCTCCTCTTACTTTTTCTCTTCTGCACGAATGCAACTTCTACTGTTTCATTTATGGGATGCCGAAGTGTATTGTGCGGTGGGGAACCTTACTACCTTGTTCTTCCATCCACTTTCACATACAGGGCTGCTGTTGTTGCTGGTGCTCTGTTGTTGTTGTTATTCCTCCTTGCAGAGATGGAATTCTGGCTCATGACCCTGTCTGCATTCAGGGGAGTCTCTCCTACCGTTCAGTCCCGGACTTTGCACCTCTCACTTGCCTTATAAGTGCCCATTAGTTCTGTGTGTCTAAAATTGAATCATAAATATTATCAAATATACAAAAATAGATATGCATTTATTGCAAATTCAATTTTTTTAAAAAATTGGCCCAAGGAATAGTCTGAGTTCAGAATAAAATGACATGTTTCTCCCAAAGAGAGACCATTACTGGCCCTGACCGAACACCTTTCAGCTAACTGATCCTCCTCTGTGGTCAAGCGATGCTGTTACAGAGTGGCTCCCAACATTACAAGAATACTGTCATCTCCTAAACTTAGACCAAGGTGAGATCGTACTGGAGAAGAAAGGGGGGGGGGAGAGAAAGGGTGGAGAGGGGAGTGTTAAAAATTGTATCAAGAACCAGAAAGGTAAGTTACAAGCAAATTATAGGCCAGTTACTAAAAACAATATTTAGGTTACACATTATTGTCTTTAGTAATTGGCTCTATAATTTGCTTGTAACTTACTTTTCTGGTTCTTGAAGAAGGGGGAAAATAACGATTATCAGGCCTTGGATTCAGTGGGAGCTCACAGGAGCACAGCTCCTGAACCTTTCTGAGAGTTCCTCCTCCTCCTCCTGAGAGTTCCTCCTCCTCCTCCTGAGAGTTCCACCTCCTTGTCCACTGAATAGTAGGTGCAGCTGCATAACAATCCCAGGATGAGCTCCACCACCTGTTTTTCTACAAAATGACCCCTGACATTATTAGGCTTAGTACATTAACGTGGCCTCAGACTCATAAGTATGTAAAATATATCTTTTGAGCACATCTTTTGGGCATATAATTCATAACAACATACTGGTCTTAACAATTTTGTTAGGTTTTATTGTATTCTGGATGGAGTCTCTGACTTGGGGGACATGCCCTCCCTTCCAGTATGTGGCATCCCATGGGCAGGAGCCCCATCTGGGCAAGAAAGAAGGCTGAATAGTATAAAGGCAAATGCCATTTTGGGCTGTATCAACAGAAGTCTAGTGTCCAGATCATGTGAAGTGATGGTATCACTTTACTCTGCTCTGGCAAGACCTCACCTGGAGTATTGTGTTCAGTTTCGGGCACCACATTATAAGAAGGATATAGACAAGCTGGAACGGGTCCAGAGGAGCGCGACGAAGATGGGGAGGGGTCTGGAGACAAAGTCCTATGAGGAAAGGCTGAAGGAGCTGGAGATGTTTAGCCTGGAGAGGAGGCAGCTGAGAGGTAACAGGATCACCATCTTCAAGGACTTAAAGGGCTGTCCTAGAGAGGAAGATGTGAAATTGTTTTGTGGCCCCAGAAGGCAGGACCATAACCAGTGGGTTGAAATTAAATCAGAAGAGTTTCCGGCTCAACATTAGGAAGAACTTCCTGACCGTTAGAGCGATTCCTCAGTGGAACAGGCCGCCTCCTTGGGAGGTGGTGGGCTCTCCTTCCTTGGAGGTTTTTCAACAGAGGCTGGAGGGCCATCTGACAGCAATGAGGATCCTGTGAATTTAGGGGGTGGTATTGGTGAGTTTAGAGCAGTTCCTCAGTGGAACAGGCTTCCTCCTCGGGAGGTGGTGGGCTCTCCTTCCTTGGAGGTTTTTCAACAGAGACTAGATGGCCATCTGACAGCAATGAAGATCCTGTGAATTTAGGGGGAGGTGTTTGTGAGTTTCCTGCACTGTGCAGGGGGTTGGACTAGATGACCCTAGAGGTACCTTCCAGCTCTATGATTCTATGATTCTGAACCTCCCCAGTGCTTGTGCCATCTAAGGTGGATGCAGGTCTGTGCCCCATTCCCCACAGGAAAGGCAAGGAAGTGTTGTTAACCCTAGCAGATCCTGGAGCCTGCCCATTGCCTGTTCCTTCCACTGGCATTTCACCCAGAATTATCTGGGGCAGGGGGCTGAAAAGCATTCCACATTCTCTGCCTGCCCTCCCAGGGAATTCCAGAGGCAACCAAGCTGTTCTGACCAGCGTCCAGCATGTCTAGCACACCTATTCTTCCTCTCCATGAGTACAAGTTGTTTGGGACCTGCCTGGTCCCAAACTGCCCACTAGGCATCTCCTGTCCCTTTGCTCTTGCCTCTGTTCCACTTGCGCAGAAACAAACCAAACCCAGGCTCCAACCTGATGCTTGTTCCAAGGCCTGGTCCTCTCCAGGCGTGATACTGGAGGGGAGGAAGGGGGGGGGGCTCCTACAACAGGTTAAAAGGTCTCCAGGATTGGTGAGCAATGCTAGAACATTCACGATCACACAGCTTCGCAACAAGGACCGAGCCCTAATGAAGTGCACCGCATCATGATAAAATGGTTTAAATAAATAGGTTAAATTCAATATCTAGCATGGGGGGCATAGAGCTTTCAAGGCTTGAAGAGCTTCGCCCCCCCTGTTATCCTCACAACAGTCTTCCTGAAGCAGCCTGGAGGGATGAGCAAAATTTCACGGAGTGGAGATATAAAGTGCTGATTTGTATTGCAGCTCTTGATGGTGGCTGCTCTTGCAGTTTTTTTTAATCCTCTGCTCTTCTTTTTTCTGTCTGGCAATGGCTGGGGCGCGTCTTCGGTTCTGGTTTTAAAACAATTTTATTCCAGTAACATATGGTAACAATCAATTCCTGCATTATTAATTACTTCTTTTTTAACTATCCCATATATTACTTTTGTAACCCCTCCTCCCCCCGTTACTTGACTCCCACCGGTGTTATATACTTAAAATTCTAATATTTAAAGGTACCCTTAACTAATAAAACAAAAAAAATCTATTTTTTTTTCTTTTAAGACTTAATCATTATCAAAAATTGTCCAGTGTCCTTTTATTTTCCACTCTTTTTCTATATAACTTCTAAACTTCTTCCACTCCAAATTAAAAGTTTCTAGATCATAGTCTCTTAAAATTCTTGTCAATTTGTCCATTTCACTCCATCTTATAACTTTTATAATCCAATCCCATTTCTCTGGTATTCTTTCTTGTTTCCACAACTGCGCATACAATGTCCTAGCAGCTGAGAGCAAGTACCAAATTATAGTTCTATCTTCTTTTGGAAATTTTTCCATATATAATCCCAACAGAAAAGTCTCTGCAACTTTCTTGATTTCATATCCCAAGATACTAGATATTTCTTGTTGAATCATCTGCCAATACTTTTTTGCTCTTTCACAAGTCCACCACATATGGTAAAAAGAACCTTCATGTTTTTTGCACTTCCAACATCTATCTGGCATCTTATTGTTCATCTTCGCCAACTTTTTAGGAGTTATATACCATCTGTACATCATTTTAAAACAGTTCTCTTTAATTCTCTGACATGTTGAAAGCTTTATAGAATTCTTCCAAAGATATTCCCAAGTTTCCATCTGTATTTCTTTATTTACATTAATTGCCCACAATCATTTGAGATTTCACTATTTCATCTTCTGTAGACCATTTCAAAAGCAGTTTATATAGTTTTGAAATTAATTTTTCATTATCTCCAAGCAGAACTATTTCCATTTCTGTTTGTTCTTTTCTTATTCCTTCCGTTTTACTGTCATTTTCCACCAAACTCTTTATTTGTTGCATTTGAAACCAATCATATTTATTGTTCAACTCTTTCACAGTTTTCATCTCTATCTTACCACCTTGTATTTTTAATAGCTGATTATATGACAACCACTTTTCTTCACCCACTTCAGTCATTATTTTAATCACTTCTGCTGGCACTATCCATAATGGTTTCCTTTCATCACCATATTTCTTATATTTCATCCACGTATTCAACAAATTATTTCTTATATAATGGTGAGAGAAAAAACCATCCATCTTCTTTTTTCCATAGTACATGTAAGCGTGCCAGCCGAATTTATTTCCATGACCTTCCAACGCCAGAAGTTTTCTGTTTAGTAGCATCACCCATTCTTTTATCCACACTAAGCAGACTGCTTCATGATATAGTTTTAAATCTGGTAATTGGAATCCTCCTCTCTCTTTTGCATCTGTTAAAATTTTCATTTTGATCCTTGGTTTCTTCCCAGCCCACACAAATTCTGAGATCTTCCTCTGCCATCTGTTAAAATGTTTGCTGTCCTTCACAATCGGAATAATTTGAAATAAATACATTATTCTTGGCAAAATGTTCATTTTAATTGCAGCTATTCTTCCCAGCAATGACAAGTTAAGTTTATTCTATTTTATCATGTCTTCATCCATTTTACGCCATAGCTTCTCATAATTATTTTTAAGCAAATCAATATTCTTCATTGTTATCTCCACACCCAAATATTTTACCTTCAAGGTAACTTCACAATTCGTTAGCTTTTGTAACTCCTTTTGCTTACTTACTTGCATATTCTTACATAAAATTTTTGATTTTTCTTTATTTATATAAAATCCCACAATTCTCCATATTCTTGTATTTTAGCTAACAGCAAGAGTGTTACTTGAATTGGATTTTCATTTATAAACATTATATCATCTGCAAATGCTCTGTATTTATAAGTAAATCTTTTATTTTTAATCCTTCTATTTATTTGTCTTCTTGAATTTGCATCAGCAAGATTTCAAGTGTCATTATAAACAACAGTGGAGAGAGCGGACACCCTTGTCTTGTACCTTTACTAATTATCATATCTTCTGTAAGGTCTGCATTTATACATAGCCTTGCACGTTGTTCAGTATATATTGCTTTTATCATCCTTATAAATTCTTCTCCCAACTCCATTTTCTCTATTACTGCAAACATAAAGTCCCAGTTTAGATTATCAAATGCTTTCTCTGCATCCGCAAAGAATAATGCTACTTCCTTTTCATAATATTCTACAATATTTACAACAGTCCTAATATTGTCTCTTATCTGTCTTTTGGGGAGAAATCCTGCTTGATCTTCCTTTGTAAAGTTTATCAAATATTGCATAAGTCGTTCTGCCAGTATTCTTGTATATATTTTATAGTCATTATTCAATAATGAAATCGGTCTATAATTTTTTACATTCGTGACATCGCTGTCTTTTTTTGGAATTAACGAAATCACTGCTTCCTTCCATGTATTTGGTATTTTACCTTTTAATCTTATCATGTTCATCAATTTTTGGAGCTTTGGTATTAATTCCTCTTTAAATGTTTTAAAAAATTTAGCTGTGTATCCATCTGGCCCAGGAGCTTTTCCAATTTTCATTGCATTGATCGCTGCTTCAATCTCTATTCTTTCAATTGGTGCATTCAAAACCTTTTTCATATTTTCTGTTAAGGGTGCTATTTTAATATTTTGTAAATATAGTTCCATCTTTTCTTTCTTTATTTTAACACCCTTAAATAGTTTAGCATAATATTTAAAGAATTCTCTTTTTATTCCTTCTTGATCCACCATCTCTCTTCCTTCCATCAGAATCTTACTAATAATGTTACTCTCTCTCTCTTTTTTTTCAATTGCCAGACCAGGTACTTTCCAGGTTTATTTGCTCCTTCAAAAGACTTTTGCTGTAATTTTTTCAAATTCCATTCCAATTCTTTATTTAACAAATGTCTCATTTGTGTTTGTAATATTGTGATCTTCCTCATAATTTTCTTTTTTCCCTGGCCTTTTCCTTAATTCACTATCTTTTTTCTTTATTTTATTTTGAATGTCTAACATCTGTTTATCTTTTGCCCTCTTATCTTTGTTGTCCAATGTTATCAATATTCCTCTCATTACTCCCTTATAGGCATCCCACACCGTCTGGAATTCAATATCTTCTCTATCGTTTATTCGGAAGAAAGCTTTGGTCTCATTTTCTAGAGATATCACTATTTCTTTATTCTGTAGTAAATCTTCATTTAATCGCCATCTTCTTGATTTTTTCAACGAATTTGTAATCCACATTATTGGGTTATGATCAGCTCCTATTTTAGGCAAAATCTCAATTTTCTTTGTTATAAGGCCCAAATCCTTAGTGCCCCACAACATGTCAATTCTAGAAAAAGAATTATGTCTTGCTGAAAAAAATGTATAGTCCCGTACATCAGGGTTAAATTTCCTCCATATATCTTCCAGATTTTCTTGTTTAACCAGTTCAAAAAAAGATTTTGGCAATTTTCCTTCTTTATTATATTTTTGTCCAGATCTATCCAATACATTCTGAATTGTTCCATTAAAGTCCCCCATTATCAAAACTTGATCATACATCAATTCATTGTTGTTGTGTAATAGCCTTAAAAAATACATCTTTCGCTCCGTTTGGAGCGTACACTCCCAATAACAATGTTTTTTTTCCCATTCAAATTAATTTCTACTGCTACAAATCTTCCATTTTTATCTTTAAATATTAATTTCGGATCCAATTCCTGTTTAACATAAAAAATCACTCCCCTTTTCTGCTCAGCCAGGGAATAAAAATCTAATCCCAATTGTTTATTCCATAAAAATTTATAATCCTTTTGTTTTATATGTACTTCTTGTAGACAAACTATATTATAATTTTGCTTTTTAATCCAATGAAATGTTGCCCTTCTTTTTTGTGGTGAATTTAGTCCATTTACATTCCAAGATAATAATTTGTAATCCATCATGGTGCAAATTCTTTATGTTCTTCATAAAATCTACACAGTTCCTGTTCATTAGTAATTGTGGTTCTTTTTCCCTGAAGTTCAAAGCTCAAACCTTCAGGTATTATCCATCTATACCTCATTTCATTGTCCCGTAATTTCTCTGTGAGTTTTTTGTATGTTCTTCTGTCATTTATCACTTGCCTTGGCAATTGCTTCATGATTCTTACTCTGCTACCTGCCACAATCAATGTCTTTTCAAAATTTTTGTTCATAATCTTTCCCACCATTTCTTTTGTCATATATCTTATGAGCACATCTCTTGGTAGATGATTTTTTTTTTTTGCATAGAATGAGTTCACTCTATACATATAGTCATACATATTTTTAGACTCTTCAGGATCTTCCTGCAAAAATTCTGCAATTATTTTTTATTATATATTCTTTCAAGTCACTCTCTTCCTTTTCAGGTACTCCTCTCAGACGTATCTGAGTTTCCATCAATTTGCAGTCATGGATTACACTTTTTCCTGTATTTTCAACAAGGTGGAATCATGTACTTTCATTCTCCCTTCTACCTCCTGCACTTTCTTAGATGTTTCCTCAGTCTCACTTCTGAGATCCTAAATATCTTTTTAAATCTCTTCTATAATTTCTTTCTTAGAGGCAGTTATCATGTCTTTCATACCTTTCATCATTCTAGCCTCCATTGCCTCTAATTGTTCTTGCATTTTCTCCAGAGAGGTAGCCCTTGTACTGGTTTGCTTATGCTCTGACATTTAAAAACACCAAAATTTTTGTTCTCACCAAATTAAAATTCAACTATCAAATTCAAAAGATTAGAGCTTGCTTTTTCCAACAAGCCTAATTTCGCCATCCTCAAAGCCTCCTAGGCTGAGATATTAATTTTTAAAAATTTTATTTCTTTCAGAATGGCGGTCACAACTTTCTACTTCCCTTTAAAAAAAATTTCCTTTAAAAGCTTCTAAAGTCCAATATTTTGAAATAATGTCCGATAGTATTTATCCTTTCATCACCATCTCAATTTTTTCTAAGAATTATTAATGTCCCGAACACCTTAAAATTATTATTTTAATTTTGACCTTGCAATTCCACCGATGTTTTTCTATTATATTATATTCCTAGAGTAGGCTTTTCATCTAATGCTTCCTGCTTTACTTGCCACCAAATCCCGTTTTCGCTGGTAGAGAGATCTCACGATACTTGACGCACTTCCTGTGTTGACTGTGTATGCTGCAGGTCTGTGACGATGGTGCTCTTTTTTCAAAACCGCAAGTAGACCAAACAATAAATTCCTTCTCACTTTTTAGCACTGTCCTTTAAATTTACATAGTCCAAATTTCACCTCTTCATCCCTCCTCCTTCCAAGCTTTCTAGATTTCCATTTCCCACCTTTTGAATTTATTCTGTTTAACTTTAAATAGTCCTGGAATGAAAAATAGTAATCTGTACCTTTTCTGCAAATTATCCAGATCCACTCCGGTCTTGTGTAGCTTTAGATGTTTAGTAATGTCCAAGAAGGTTAGGATTCTGTCGAGCTTATGTCAAATAAATGACTCTGGAAACTTCTGCAGATGATGAAAATGCAACTCTTCTCTGGAGACCCCTCAAAGGAGCCCCCCCCCGAACTCCCTTTTAGCCAAGGTAAATCTCCTCAAAGTTTTCTGTGCATATCTTGGACTAATCTCTGACTGAGAAAAGTAGGCATTAATTTGCCTTCCACTATCCCGAACAGAAGTTCCAGCCTGCTCCCTTTATGAGAAGCAGCTCAGCTCGGCATTTTCCTACCCCGGAAGTCCCAGGTGCTTCTTCGGTTCTGATTAAGACTGTGAACTAACCTGAGAGCCAGTGTAGTTGCGCAGGGGTTAAGAGCAGCAGACTCGTGTCTGGAAAGCCGGGTTGGATCCCTCAATTCCTACTCCTCCCCCACCTGAAGCCTGCTGGGGGACTCTGGTCCAGTCCCAGTTCTCTCAGGACTGTCTCAGCCCCACCGTCCTCCCTGTTACAGGGAGGGGGAAGGGAAGGTGATGGAAGCCATTTTGAGACTCCTTAGGGTAGAAGACAGCGGGAAGAAAAAGGAGATGAGATTGGATTTATACCCTGGCCTTCACTCAGAGTCTCAGAGCGGCTTACAATCTCCTTTCCCTTCCTCCCCCACAAATAGACACCTTGTGAGGCAGGTGGGACTGAGAGAGCTCTCCCAGAAGCTGCCCTTTCAAGGACAGAGTCTCAGAGTGGCCTACAATCTCCTTTAACATATATGAACATATGACGCTTCCTTCTACTGAAACAGACCTTCGGTCCATCAAAGTCAGTATTGTCTACTCAGACTGGTAGCGGCTCTCCAGAGTCTCAAGCTGAGGTTTTCCATGCCTATTTGCCTGGACTCTTTTTTTCCCACAACAGACACCCTGTGAGGCAGGTGGGGCTGAGAGAGCTCTGACAGAAACTGCTCTTGAGCAGAACAGCTCTGAGAGAAATTGTGACTGACCCAAGGCCATTCCAGCAGGTGCAAGTGGAGGAGTGGGGAATCAAACCTGGTTCTCCCACATAAGAGTCCATGCACTTAACCACCACTCCAAACTGGCTCTTATTACATGGCTGTCTGCTCCTCCAACTTTATCCTCACCTCTGTGATTCTGAGGCCAATTAGTCGGACAGAGAATGGCTGGCCCAAAGTGACTGATGAGCTTCCAGGACAGAGACGGGATTTGATTTTGGGCCCTGCAGGTCCTCGTCTGACCCTGTGACCAGGCGGGTTCCCTTCTGTGGCCGAGGCAGCAGCTTTGGCTTGCTCCTGGCTGTCATTATCGTCTGTCGTGGTTTCCTGAGATTTCTGCTCTGCTCTGCTCATGCTTTGGCTCTACTCCCTGTGTAAAAGGAGGGCTGCCAGTGCCCCAGGAAAGCAGTGAAGAGCTCAGTGGAAGGGTGTGCCCACTTTTGTTCAGAGGGCAGCGTGACTTATAGTTCCTGGCCCAAGTAGGACTTGAGGTGTGTATGTGAATGGCAAATAACTTGGAAGGCTTTTGTGATCGGACATGTTTGTTCTGGCTGAGGTGCTCTCGTTGGTGTTCAGTTTAGCCTTTGTCCTCTGGCTGCTGGGGTGTTTACAAAGCCTCAGAAGTAGGATCTTGATCCTGTCTCCATGTTTAATGGATGCCTCCCCAGCACCTGCTCCCTTGGAAGTCTTGGTGGGAACTTAATCAAACGTCAAGGGTTGGGTGTGTCTTCCAGGAAATAACCCTGCATTCCCAACTTCCTTTTTGAATTGCAAGTGAAATCCCCTTTTCGCACTCACAACAGTGGCAGATTCAACAGTGGCAGATCCCAGCTTCACCGTATAAGGGCCAGCCACGTGGCACTTGCCATGTGGACCTCAGGAGAAAAGAGAGATAAGAACCTAAGAGAAGCCATGTTGGGTCAGGCCAGTGGTCCATCCAGTCCACCACTCTGTGTCACATAAGAACCTAAGTGAAGCCATCTTGGGTCAGGCCAGTGGTCCATCCAGTCCACCACTCTGTGTCACACAGTGGCCAAAACCCAGGGGCCATCAAGAGGTCCACCAGCAGGGTCAGAACTCCAGAAGCCATTCCATACTTACCTTCCAAAGCAACCAAGAAGACAGAGGATCACTCCCCCACACATAAGGACATAAGAGAAGCCATGTTGGGTCAGGCCAGTGGTCCATCCAGTTCAACACTCTGGCCAAAACCCAGGTGCCATCAGGAGGTCCACCATTGGGCCAGAACTCTAGAAGTCCTCCCACTCTTGCCCCTCAAACACCAAAAAGACAAAGCATCACTGCCCCAGATATAAGAACATAAGAGAAGCCATGTTGGATCAGGCCAATGGCCCATCCAGACCAACACAGTGGCCAAAAGACCCAGGTGCCATCAGGAGGTGCACCAGTGGGGCCAGAACTCCAGAAGCCCTCCCACTCTTGTCCACTCAAGCACCAAGAAGACAGAGTATCACTGCCCGAGACAAGCGTGTCCCCTCTACACTTTGTGGCTGGCTGCTTCCTATGTTTATCCAACCCTGTCTTGAAGTTGTCTGTGCTTGTAGTCGCCATCACTTCCTGCGGCAGAGATGAAAGGAAGCACAGAAGTCTCTCTAGCCTACGAAAGGCCCTGTTCTTGTGGCACTCCCCCATTTCTCCAGGGAAGGCCTCCCTCTGTAAAGGTTAAACTGCTTCTGCTCTGAAGGGAACAGTCCCGGTGAGGCACACAAATGATTGTTTGCTCAGTAAAATGAGTCCCCAGCTTGCTGGGGGGAAAGTGGAGAGGGCTGGGGAAGGCAAGGGCAAACCACCCTGTAAAAAGTCTGCCGTGAAAACCTTGTGGTGCGACGTCACCCCAGAGTCAGAAACAACTGATGCTTGCACAGGGGACTATGTTTACTTTTACTTATTTTTCTAATGTTGCATCTTGATCATGGAAGAGTTTCTGGTTAAGCCCCACTCCTCAGCTCGCCCTTGGGAGGACAGAGCATGCAGTGAGAGTGTGGTGGGAGGGGTAGAACTGATCCATCTTCCTGCACCTGTTGAATTGTCTCACTGCCTTTCTTCTCCTACTCATCTGTTTGTTCTGATAAATTTCATCCTGGTCCATTCCTTGGTGAAAGCAGAGCTCCCCAGCTCCCCCGTAGATGACTTCCGTCGTGGAATGGGTAAATCTATGGGGTGACTAAACCATTAAATCTGTTGAACAAAGTAGGAGTCAAGTGGCACCTTTAAGACTAACAGAGTTTTATTCAGAATGTCAGTTTTCGTGTGCTCTAAGCACACTTCATCAGACGAGGAATCAGGTGCAGATCCTTCGTCTGATGAAGTGTGCTCAGAGCGGACAAAAGCTGATGTTCTGAATAAAACTTGGTTGGTCTCAAAGGTGCCACTTGACTCCTACTTTGTTCTATTGCTTCAGACCAACATGGCTGCTCACTTGGATCTATCTACATTTAATCTGTTATCTAGCTCTAAAATGAAGATGTGTCTTTGTTTTTTAACATGTAAGGCGCATAAAAATAGGCATAGCTTTCAGGCAGCTGATCAGGAGTTCTTTGGTGACCAGTGAAAGAGTTTGAAGCTGTTTTTTCCTTCTCTCCCCCTCCCCCCCCCACCACTTTCAGCATGGAAGCTTTAGGTTATCTCAGTGTAACCTGGAGAAGTTCATCTGACGTTTTCTCTGCAATTTACCATGTCCATCTTGGAGAATAAAGCTTGGTGTTAGACAGGCCTTGAATTCAGCGGGAGCTCACAGGAGCACAGCTCCTGAACCTTTCTGAGGGTTCCCCCTCCTCCTCCCCACCTACCTTGTCCATTGAATAGCAGGTGCAGGTGCATAACAATCCCTCGATTAGGAGAGCGGGCAGCCAGCCAGCCATCAGGGGCTTTTCCACATACTCCAGCAGCCCTCATTAACCCCTGGAGAAGCCCGTGACACCCTTTCTCCACTTCTGATGGGATTTGGGGCAGCAGGTGGCTTGCTAGCCTTTTGACTGGTTTGTGTGTGGCTCAGGAGAGCCCCAGGCGAGCGAGGCCTGCTTAGGCTGGCTGGATCTCTAGCCAACCCAAGCAGGCCTCGCTCGCTTGGGGCTCTACTTTCTTGTGTTGGGCTGCTTTTTCACTGGTGGGGGGTGGCATATGCTAATGAGTTATGCTAGTGAGCTCCACCACCTATTTCTCTACAAAATGACCCCTGGTGTTAGAATAAAGCATGTCTTTCAAATCTCTACTACCCTTTCACTGAGTTCCCCAGTTATGAAGAATTTTTGTTGCTGACTCGGAGATTCATATCTTTTGCAACAGTCCCCCGTGGGAGTGGGTGGTTCACACCTGAAGTGCAGGAACGCTGGATTTTAAGGTCCCCCCACCCTCCTGCTGACCCCTCTGGGCGGCCATCCACAGCCAAATAGCCAGGTGGGTCAGTGACCTCTGAACTGGCAGTGGAGAGGTCAAGAAAAAGCCGTTGTTGAGGGTTTCACAGTATGGGAAGGAAATCTTCAGAAACAATTACCCCTTTCACAATCCTGTCCTAAACCTGCTATTATGCCTTGTTGGCCCAAGTAAATTCTTTAAACAGCCCTTCAGCACCTAAACTGGGAAAGGGCTGCCACCGTCCACTGCTAAGGAACTATCATCGTTATAGGATCACCGCCAGAAGAAAGAAAGATCCCGCCTACACTGAAGTTGAACGGCACCTTAAAATGTATTTTAAATTGTTACTTTATCGTTTTAAATTGTAATTGTAAATCTTTCGAATTGACTGTCAGCTGCCCTGCATCCACCTGCAGAGAGGGCGGGATATAAAATGAAAGAAAGAAAGAGAGGGAGGGAGGGAGAGAGAGAGAGAAAGGAAGGAAGGAAGGAAGAAAGAGAAAGAAAGAAAGAAAGAAAGAAAGAAAGAAAGAAAGAAAGAAAGAGAAAGAAAGAAAGAAAGAGGGAGAGAAAGAAAGAAATAAGAGAGAAAGAGAAAAAAGAAAGAAAGAAAAACAAAGAAGGAAATACAGAGATGGGGGTTTCATACAGCAAACTTTGTTTCATTGGGGAGCTGTCTCTGAAGCATTCTGGCCATTTCAAACTGCACCGTTCCTCCCCCCCATGCAATCTTCTTTGCCTCCCCACCAAAACCAAAGTGATCTAGGCTGATGGCTCTGGGGCTGAAGCAGTAGAGTCTCTCAGTGGAGTCAAGGCCAAGAAAATTGTGTGGTGACAAAGGGAAGGGGGGAGTGGCCTTTTCAACAGGCACACCACAGTGATTCAGAAGCACAAGGAGGTGAACATGCAGATGACACCCAGCTCTATCTATTGATGGACGGCCGGGCTGGTGATGTCCCAGCAAATTTGGACCGGGCACTACAAGCCGTGGCTGACTGGCTCAGGCTGAGTGGGCTGAAGTTGAATCCGGCGAAGACTGAGGTCCTTTGCGTGGGCCGTGGCGGACCGGGAGGGGAGACTACTTTACCGGCCTTTGACGGTGTGCCACTGGTACCGGTGCGCAAAGTCAAGAGCCTGGGGGTGCTACTGGAGTCCTCCCTATCAATGGAGGCCCAAGTAGCTGCCACTGCTAGATCCGCCTTCTTCTATCTCAAGAGGGCGAGGCAGTTGGCCCCCTTCCTGGAACGCGCCGACCTGGCAACTGTGATCCACGCAACGGTCACTTCGAGGTTAGACTACTGCAATGCCCTCTACATGGGGCTGCCCTTGTACCGAACACGGAGACTCCAGGTAGTCCAGAACGCGGCGGCCAGGCTGCTGGAGGGACTACCACGGTGGGAGCCTGCACGGCCTGGGCTGCGCAATCTGCACTGGCTGCCGGTTGTCTACCGTGTTCGCTATAAGGTGCTGGTTATTACCTTTAAAACCCTATATGGCCGAGGACCTGCCTACCTAAAGGACCGCCTCTCCCCATATGTACCCCGGAGAGCACTGAGGTCTGGTTCTCAGAACTTATTAACAATCCCTGGGCCAAGAGAAGTTAGGTTGAAGGCCACTAGGGAGCAGGCCTTCTCGGTGATAGCCCCTCGCTGGTGGAATGATCTCCCAGAGATGGTGCGAGCCCTGCGGGACCTGAACCAATTCCGCAGGGCTTGCAAAACATTTCTTTTTCAGTTAGCATTTGAGTCACCATGTGGTAACTAAGACAGAACCTGATTAATGAATGAATAGACACTTAGCCATCTTAAATACATCATTTTAGCACCTATTTTTATATCTTATATGTTTATATGTTTTTATGTATTTTAAATAATTTATTGTAATTAATGTTTAAATTGTTATGTTTTATGAATCACGGGACTCCCATGTCTATTATTGTTTAATGTGAATCATGAGACTCCCGTGTCTGTTAGCCGCCCTGAGCCCGCCTAGCGGGGAGGGCGGGATATAAAAATAAAATATTATTATTATTATTATTATTATTATTATTATTATTATTAACATGGAAGAAAGCAGTTTCCCTCCGAAACAGCTTTGCCCCGCTTTGCCAATGGAAGGCAAGCAGCTTTGTATGAGCAGGCAAATGAAACCTGTTAGCAGCCGTTTGCGAAAATGGTTGTGTCTGAACTGAACCCCCCCACATTAGCAGCCTGCTACTAAAACAGATTGGAAAGGGGCTTTCATTCCTGCCAATTTTCTGAAAAACCCAGAGAAGGATGCTGGCCTCAATACCTCCTTGTGTGACTATTGAACTACTGCTTTATATTAATGACAAGAGCGCGGCTTGTTTCCATGGTTGCGGCCTTGGGGAAGTTCTAACATTTATATCCCGTAGAACGAGGGGAGCAGGGGGCGGCCATTTTGAACGTCGCTGCATAACTACATGAGGTGGCAACCGTCATGGATTCCCAAGGCCTTTTTTGTGACTCCCCCTCCTTTTGTCTCCAGGAAGCCAAGGGTTTGGTCAGCAGCCCAAGCCTGCCCGTGATTGATGTGGCATTTGAGTAGTCGTGAGGCAGGTCTGAACAGCCTGGTGTTTATGAAACCCTCTTCAAGTCAAGGGATTGCTGATAAAGTGCCATCCTTATGAAGACGATACTTGGCGGCTGTGGGGTTTGATTGAGCTGTGCTGGGTTCTGGACCAGGGGCCATAGCTCCGTTGTCCATGTAGGAAGTCATGCCAGCCCCCAGAAAAGGTTCTTGGGTGGAAGACTTTGGGCTGAATGGCCTCTGCCCATCAAAGCAGACTGTAGAAAACCACAGCAGCGGGTGGGCGGTGGGACTATGTAAGACAGCTTTGTGTAGCTTCATAATGTCATTTTGTTTACTAGCTGCAATGATTGACGTGTAATGAAGAAAGAAGGGCAGGCTCTCTACTGCAAGGGGTGGAATTTCACACAGTACAATGCTGAAATCGAGAGTAGAGATTGGGGTTTTTGGGGGGAGGGGGAGGGTACCACTAAAGACACATAAACAGCAACCTGCAAAGACCAAGGCTGCTACTTTTCCCACAGGATTGTCTTTTAGGAAGCACTAGTTTTGTTGAGCAATCAAGAACATTAATATGTTTGTGGGATGCAGCAAGTTCCACAGCAGGATTTATGCCTCTGTGCCCCCCAGTTCTTCTTTTGAGGGGGGGGCATGTCTGAATGTGCGTCCATGTGGACTGAAGTCCCCTGACAAATCAGGCCAGTAGTGCAGCAACTCTGACTGGAATTAAATTTGTGATAGATGGACATCTACAATCAAATATTCTCAGATACCAGCTGTGATATCTAGCAGACAAGTATCTTCATCAAGGAACCAAACATAGATATCAAATATTCAGAGACTGCACAAGAAACTCTCTAAAGCAGAGCTCCCCCACCCCACCCTGCTGTACTCAGATTAGCAATGGCAAGCAAGGAAGGAAGGAAGCGAGAAAGAAAGAAAGAAAGAAAAGAAAGAAAGAAAGAAAGAAAGAAAGAAAGAGAAAGAGAGGAAGGGAAAGAAAGAAAGAAAAAGAAAGAAAGAAAGAAAGAAAGAAAGAAAGAAAGAAAGAGGGAGAGAAAGAAAGAAAGAAAGAAAGAAAGAAAGAAAGAAAGAAAGAAAGAAAGAAAGAAAGAAAGGGAGGGAGGGAAAGAGAGAGGAAGGAAGGAAGGAAAAGAAAAGAGAGAAAGAAAAAGAAAGAAAAGAAAGAAAGAAAGAAAGAAAGAAAGAAAGAAAGAAAGAAAGAAAGAAAGAAAGAAAGAGAAAGAAGGAAGGAAGATAGGAAGGAAGGAAGAAAGGAAGGAAGGAAGGAAGGAAAAGGGAGGGAATGAGTGAAAAAAGGAGGGACAAAATGAAAAAAGAAAGGAAAAGAAAAACGGAAGAAACGGGTTGGGAGCAGCTGACCTTTAAAACTGCTGACTCTTGCTGTGCAGCTTGGCCTGCTGAGCCCCACGGCCGGGGGGAAGCCAGGAGGCCGCCACGCAAGTGTGGCAGGGTCCCCTGACCTCCGCCAGCCAGTGGGATGTGAATGGGAGGCCAGCGACCCAGCATTGAGGCCTGCGTGGCCCCCTACCAGGTCGCGACCCTGCCAATGGGAAACGCCGCTTTAAAGAAGATTAAAGTCAAAATTTGCAAAAGTGGTTCTGAGAATTTCATGAGCAAATTTGTTTCAGTTTTAGTCAACTGGCTTCTTGAAATATTATTTTGTGATTCTTTGGACTCTTCCTGTTTTTATGACAAAAGTCTTCGGTTACTTATACTCCTAATGAAGAGCATTTGCCCACGCTTAGTTATTCTTGAGTAAACTCGAAGACATGGTGAACCTAGAAGGATTTAATGGGACTAACTTTGTAAAAATGACCCCTAATTTTAATAGCGCAATGGCCGTTCTTGCTTTGCATGTCATTCTCACATTCAGTAGATGTGGAATCCAGTTGTCAGTTTTCCAGTTGTGAACAAGCACAGGTTGTGTATTGTGTCATTTGTATATTGTATATAGATTATATCTTGTTTTATTATATGTATTTGATTTTAAATCTTGTATTATTGATTGTTGTTACCTGCCCAGAGCCCATTTGGGAAAAACTGGGCTATAAACTGGAAATAATAAATAATAATAAATAATTATATATTACATTGTTGCTGTTATTTCCAGCTACAGGCTGAACTTGACCAAGAATACCAAGACAAATTCAAAAGACTCCCCTTGGAAATCCTGGAATTTGTGCAGGAAGCCATGAAAGGCAAACTTAGTGAAGACGGAGACCACAGCTCCACCCTTTCTTTGGCATCCGATGGGGGGAAGCAGAACCATAAACCATTGCAAAACGAAGAGCTGGAAGAGAATCCGGGGAAAGAATTTGATACCCCCCTCTAACTACACCTGCCAAGCCCCTGCCTGAACTGCTGTGGCGTAGCAAATCACCCCATCGTTCCCCAGACACCGTCCTTCTCTGAGTGGCCACCAGCGGAAGACGTCCCGAGGGGCACGGGTGTGGTCATAAGAGCAGCAAGTTGGCTGGACGTGTTATATGTTTCGTAGGCCTTTGTCATTTCAGCAATGCTAAACTGTGACAGGTTCAAAATGCAGTTGTTGACCAAGCAAGCGGCACTCTGGCCTTTCCCAAGCTGTGTGTAGACCTACTGGAGCTGTCTGTGAGGACTGCATTTTTTCAAAAAAGTAAATGTGCATAGACCCTCCCTTGTGTGAAGTTGCAATGCCAGGGCTTTTTCTTCTGGGGGAACATGGCGGAACAGAGTTCCAGAACCTCTTTGTGGAAACAAAAATGTTTAAAAGTTCACGAGGAGCACCTGTGTGTTTCTCCTTCACTTCCATCTTGAGAGTTCCGGCACCTCTTTTCCTAGACAAAAAGCCCCAGTTGCACTGCTCAAAGGCTCCAAACAAATGCTTTGCTCCCTTCTCTGTAACTGCATTTTGACGCTTGTACCATCTTAATATTTGCACTTTGTTTGATTTTCCTTTGCAAATACCACTAGCAGCTTGCTGTGTTGACCGTAAATAAGGAGAGCATGCCCCTCACATCCCCCCACTGAAACTCTGGGGATTGGCAGCTGTTTCTAAGAAGAAATATCCCCCCCCCCCGAAGCATACATGTGTTTGTATGTGCATCCAATGGTGCGAATTCACAAATATGTGCATAGACACACACACACACACATGTATCCACTCCATTGTATGCACAAAATGCACATGTTCTTTCTGGGAATCTGTTCTTATAAAGAAGCATTAGGAATAAGGAAACTTAACTTTTCTGGCTTGGTGATAACTGTTATCACCACACTGAGTAGCTGGAGGATTGCAAGAATCTTTGACTGATATTGTAAATTGGTTTTCAGATATAAATTTGTGGATTCTAGAGTATTGTTTCCAGTTATTATTTTATGGTTGCAATCCTATGTTTGAATTCTGACAATGTTTTGTATAGTATCTGACATACCGACATCTCTTCCATAGTTTTAAAACTTGTACAGTTTGCATGTGCGAAAGGCCATCTCCAGAATGTATATATATCAAACAGGTCTTTCCAAGATGGAACACTTGTGTAAGGAGGGGCGGAATTATTCAGACAGAAGATATTAGGATATGGAGCAGGAACACCGGCGTTCGGATCCTGAATTTTATTTATAGTTAACCTTAGAAAAGGTTACAGTCCCTCTGAACTCAATAGAAACTACTTCGTGGGTCTTAGAAGAAGATGAGCTGGGTAAGACTGAAACACTAAATTTTTAGTCGGGTGACTGCAAAGCCTTTTCATACATAGCAGCATATATGTAGTTGGATTCCCCTCAGGAGATCAGTAGAAATAACTTACTTTTATTTAAATGTAAGCAATAAATAGAGATCAAACTTAAGTTTTGAGTTAAAAGCTTAGTGTACATAGGGAAATTAAAACTTTGGCTGAACAGTATTTTTATTTCCTCTGTTAATTTATAGCGTGCACGAAGAAATGTTGTACACTGTCTGAGGAGAATATACAATATGCTGTGTGCTCTGCTTACAAAGTTTGGAGTAATTTAGAGGGTGTAACTCGAAATACACTTTCCTTTTGATTTTAAGAATATGACTCCTGTCATTTTGTTCTACTTTTTGCACTTTGAAGATCAATATTAGTCATTTAAAAAAGAAAAAAAAAACCTTTAAAGGTCAAAAAAGTTTAATGCTGCATTTTATAAGATAAAGATTAAATAAATTGTTTTCAGTTAGACAGGATATAATATATAATCACAGTATTTACAATAAACGAAAAGATTATTTCTTTTGACCTGTTTCTGTACAGCGCAGCTTCAGAATAGCCTAGGAGAAATCCTTTGAGCTTTTTAATTTATGAAATAATTTTAAAAAGTTAATGGTTCGACAAGAGTATATTATCAGCTGTAGTTGGGTTTTCAGTACATTTGTATTTGACCATTGACTGTACTTACATTTTATATATAATATATATATATGTACAGTGCCCTCTTTTGCGGTTGTAGTCTAGTGTGTAAGATTGTATATCTTGCCTTGTTCAAACTTACAGTGATATATCATTGACCATTAATATTACTTGAAATAAAGTAAGGTGATAAAACAGGAGTCTCTGATGTTAGAGTCTTGTGCCTTTTACGTATTTGCCTTGTGACGTGCTGAACCTGTGGAAACCGACTGTGGACATTTCTGCTCTCGAAGATCCCGCTGCCAGCAGCGGCGTTGAATACATTTCACATCTCACGCTACCAAGAGTCTCTTTGTTTTTGACAGCACTAGCTGAACTTCATGCCAGACGTTTTTGCATCGAACATGTTTGTAATTAAGTGGCGTACTTTTAAGGAAAACTAAAGAAGACAAAGAAGGTGTGGCCTTCCTTTGAAATTCACCTGGCCCCTGTAAATTGGTATGAATACTGTCTATGACTGGTGGGTTGGAAAAGACTGACTTGCTTCCCGTTTAGGAAAAGATCCTCTCATTGGACATGTATATAATTTGGTGTCTCAGCCTTTTAGATGCATAATTCACATGTTTGTAAGGATCCTATGCAATTCTGTGGCATTCTGTTTCTTCCCCTTGTACTTATGTGTTCTCATCACAGATCTAAATAAAATTTCTTAACACAGTAGTCTTAATGGTTGCCTTGAAACACGCTACTGTATCATCTAGGGTAACTTGTTGAACTTTTGCTCCCCCAACTCAAGGGGTTGAATTGAGATTAAATTGGCATTTTCCTACCCATTTGCCCTGTCTGCTGCCTTAATGTCCCCCCGTATACCCCGGGGGGCTGCATTTTGTGGAGATCCATGAAGGGGGTGTGGTGTGGCAGGAAACGTCTGTCCCAGTGATGAAGAAGACATTGGATTTATATTCCACCCTCCACTCAGAGTCTCAGAGCGGCTCACAATCTCCTTTATCTTCCTCCTCCACGACAGACACCCTGCGAGGTGGGTGGGGCTGAGAGGGCTCTCACAGCAGCTGCCCTTTCAAGGACAACCTCTGCCAGAGCTATGGGTGACCCAAGGCCATTCCAGCAGGTGCAAGTGGAGGAGTGGGGAATCAAACCCGGTTCTCCCAGATAAGAGTCCGTGCACTTAACCACTATACCAAACTGGCTCTCTCCCTCCCCCACAACAGACACCCCGTGAGGTGGGTGGGGCTGAGAGGGCTCTCACAGCAGCTGCCCTTTCAAGGACAACTCCTGCCAGAGCTATGGGTGACCCAAGGCCATTCCAGCAGGATCAAGTGGAGGAGTGGGGAATCAAACCCGGTTCTCCCAGATAAGAGTCCATGCACTTAACCACTATACCAAACTGGCTCTCTGATGGACAGTGTTGTCTGGCTGCAACCCAAGACAGGCAAAAAAACATTCCCCCTGATTCTGCTCTGGATCCAGTGTGGGCCCTTCGCCCATCCCAGGGCTGCCGCAACGCAAAACGCTCTACCTGGCTGAGAAATCCTCCATTCTGTGACAACAGTGAGAAGCTCAAAGCTCCTGGGTCATTTGGAAGCTGGAAAGTTCAGGGAGGGAAGGAATGCTCGAGCAATCGATGACTTTTTCCTATTGCTCCACTGTGGATCAGAGAGTCTGGGCTTTGTCTAAGCTGGTGGATCTCACGTGTCTGGAAGGGAAGCCCTTTTCTGTGCTTATTGTAGCTACCAGTACCTGTTTGCAAAGTAGCTCCATCTTGCTGGCCCCAAAGTAAAATGCAGGAATCTCACATCAGTTGAACAAGGTTTTATTTTAGCGTATGTTTTTGGTGTCCAACGGTGTGTATACTGTTTTAGGGCATTTCATGGTCATTTCCCACTGTCCCGCCTGCTCCCGCCTCTAGCGGTGCCAATGCCCCCCTCCCCCACACAGCCTCCCACACACCCCCGATGCCTGCGCTCACCAAGAGGGTCGGGGGACCAGTGGCCGTGGCTGTCGTGGCAGAAGGGTCGGCCCTGTCGGGCAAGGCTGATGCAAACCCCCACCAAGCAGCTGATGTTGCAGGAGGACACAAACTGTGTGTCATCCACTGCCTACCCAAGGCCCACGGACAGGGCAGATACCAGAGGGCAGAGAAGCCGTGGCTGGAGCCACAAGGCGGGGGGACAAGGCCCCCCAAACTGCGGCAGGCCCATAGCAGCCCCATAGCTGGGAGGGTCGAGCCTGCTGGGTCCCACGACCTGAAACCCACTGGGTGTTGGCCCTTAAGTAAGGGGGAGGAGTCTGGCTGGGAGCCAATGGGGAAGTACAGGGGAGAGGGTATCCGGGAGGGAGAGAGCGGTTAGAGAGGAGGTCGGTGATGACCCAAGGTGGAGGTGGAGCCAGAGAGAGAGAGAGAGATGGAGGCCCAGCCAGGATGAAGCAACCCAGCCCTCCACCTTCTTCTGAGACCTCCCTGGGGCCCCAGTGTCAGGCGCTGGAGACTCAAGGCTGTGTTCATTGATAAAATGGACGCTTTATTGGAAACTCATTGCAAGATACAGAAGTTGAGACTAATACCAGAGACTTGAGGTCCCTGGGTCTTATGGAATTCTACATCAAGTATTGTCTAAACAAAGCGATTCTCATAACAAAAGAAACTGAAGGTGCAAACTTTCACATGAGAGCTCTCCCTTATCTCCTTGCCTAAGGGAGGATGCTGGCCGGACATGGTATCTATTAACGGCCACGTTCTTCTACTCCTTTCACACTCCTCACAAGGTTAACACTGCAAACAGTCTCTCTTAGATATGCATGCTAGCTACAGCACAACAAAGGCTTTTGGGTTAGTATGAAGAGTCCATTTGGTTAGTATTCGATGGCTTTTACTATAGAAAATTACAGAGCCTGAGGCAGCCCCAGACCAGATGGGCCGTGACCCCCACTTATAGAGAGGCAAACCCAAATTGGCCACCAAGCCTTCCAAAGCTGCCCGCCAGGGAGCAATTGTGACCCGTCTGGGAGAGAGCCCTTGCTCCCTTTAGAGGCCTGAGGCACCACTGGAGTAAGACCAAGCTCTACCCCAAACAGGTGTGGATAATTGCCTCTCAGCGAGGGCCCTGCTAGAAGGTTAGTCTGTCTGACAGAAGGATGCCTTGATGGGGATTGAATCAGACAGTTCAGATGTTAGAAGGTGAATCCTCACCCAACCAGTGTCCGGCACAAACATCTCTCCGGTTTGGTGTAGCAGTTAAGAGCACGAACTCTAATCTCAGAGAACTGGGTTTGAGTTCCCACTCCTCCTCCAAGTGCAGCTGCTGGGTGACCTTGGCCAGTCACAGTTATCTCAAGAGCAGTTCTCTCACTCAGCCCCACCTCCCTCCCAGGGTGTCTGCTAGGGGCAGAGAAAGGAAAGGTAATTGTAAGCCACTTTGAAAACACCTCCTCCTCCTCTTCCTCCTCCTTCCAGAGTGAGGGGATTACGAGACACTCCTGCCTTCCTGTGTGCCAGGAAAGCATGGCCGTAGTCTTTTATCTCCAGCATCCTGATGTTTTGGGAGATGTTTTCAAAACAGTCTCAGTGGAATCCCAGATGTTCTGGATACACGTTTCTGTCAGAGGAGCCTCTCACAGAATCCTTTATTGAGGACAGTCTGTTGCACTGATACGTCTGGACTGAGGTTCCAAAGTCTCCTTTCCACTCCTCATGCAGATACATTTGGTTCTGGGTGAAATCTGGCCACAAGGGGCGTGGCAGCATTGAAGGTAAGTGCACACTGGAGGTGGCATAAACTTACCGTATCAGGAAGCTGGAAGGGTGATGGACGGGGTGAATGGCAGGACGTGTGCTCAAATATGCCAACTTACTTGTCTGCCCAGTCCTTCCACATGAAATGTTTTGACCTCTGAGTTATGCCCAAAAAGGTGTATCCGTGAAATAGCCATTTGTGGCCTGGGGACACGAGGCTGTAACCGGGGTGGCTTTATGGTCTGTCTACACCTCAGTAATTCCCCCCCCCCACTTGGTCTGGTAGTTTCCAACCTGGGGAGCCCTCAGGTTGTCTGTTTCCTTCAAGTGGGGCACAGAGATTTTCCACAAATACCTCCCCCCCGAATTCACAGGATCTTCATTGCTGGCTGTCTGACAGCGATGACGATCCTGTGAATTTAGGGGGAGGTGTTTGTGGGTTTCCTGCATTGTGCAGGGGGTTGGACTAGATGACCCTGGGCGTCCCTTCCAACTCTAGGATTCCAGAATGACAACTGATCCCAGAGTGAATAGCTCAGCTCCGCTGCTTTGGAGGGCGACCAAAGTCCCTTCCCTCCCCAAACCCTGTTCTCCCAATGCTGCACCCCCAAATCTCCAGGAATTTCCCAACCTGGAGTTGGCAACCTGATGTCCCATTTCACCACGAAGAGCAGTCGATCGGTCCAGGACAGATACATTCTCAATCATAAATCAGTTTTATCTGTTGACATAAATGGCCAACTTCCTCACAAGCTGCTATGCTGGCTATTAGAGCTGAAACTCCATCTCTGACCTCCCTTTTTCTTTGCTTTGTTCCTCGACCGTTGAGAAATCAGGGTGTTCTCATCTCACAACTGAGGAGCGGAAATATGGGGCATTTGCAATAATGCTCATGACAGTTTCCTCTGCTACCCCTCTGAGGAAACTACACCCCCCCCTTCCCCCACAGTCCCTGGAAATCTATTTTGCTTTTGCTTTCAATAAATGTGTTGACAGATTTCACCAATTTTGCATTGTGCATCAATTCACATCCTCTGGGGGAATCTCAAATGTAATCCTGTTCTGTTGTCTGTGACAGGCAGCCTTCCTTTGGAAGGAAGGAAAAGAGAGGCCGTACAAAAATGAGCTTTGTAGGTCTTATGAAGGTTTTAACCCCTTGAAACACCAAGTGCTTGTCTTCCAAGCTCTACCCCAAACAAGTGTGAATAATCACTCTCCATACAGAGCTCATAGAAGGTTAATCTATCTGATGGAAGGCTGAATCAATGACAATCAAATTAGAATGCTGCCCTTCGTGAAAACTGCCTCTGGGAGCGGAGCAGTCTTGAAATGTGCCTTTCAATTATAGGCAGGGCTTTTTTGTAGCAGGAACGCCTTTGCATATTAGGCCACACCCCCATGATGTAGCCAGTTCTCCAAGAGCTTCCAGTAGGCCTTGTAAGAAGAGCCTGGAAGCTACAGGAGGATTGGCTACATCAGGGGGTGTGGCCTAATATGCAAAGGAGTTCCTGCTACAAAAGAAGCCCTGCATCTTAGGCAACACACCCCTGATGTAGCCAATCCTCCTGGAGCTTCCAGTTGGCTCTGTAAGAAGAGTCCTGTAAGCTCTTGGAGGATTGGCTGCATCAGGGGTGTGTGGCCTAATAGGCAAAGGAGGTCCTGCTACAAAAAAGGCCCTGCTTTCAGGATTCCCAGTTCAACCCTAAACAGAATTACAGCCATCCTGAAATGGCTGACCTGTTCTCCTGCTTGTTTCTGAAGATTTGCATCTGATTGTTCTTTAATATAGGGAGCCCCATGGTGCAGAATGCTCAGCTGCAGTACTGCCATCCAAGCTCTGCTCATGACCTGAGTTTGGTCCAGTGGAAGCTGGCTTCAGGTAGCTGGCTCCAGGTTGACTCAGCCTTTCATGCTTCTGAGGTCGGTAAAAGGAGTATCCAGCTTGCTGGGGGGAAGTGTGGATGACTGGGAAGGCAATGGCAAACCACCCCGTTAAAAAAGTCTGCTGTGAAAACCTCCTGATGTGATGTCACCCCAGGGGTCAGAAACAACTCGGCACTTGCACAGGGGACTACTTTTACCTTTTATTCTTTAGCACAGGGAGTGCCCTGTTCGTCTTCCACAGAGAGCAGATTGCACCGTCAACATGCGACACAAGGGAGGGAGAGGAAGTGGGTGTGACTCTGGATGCAATTCGCTGCCATTATACGTACCCCTGGGATGCAGAGAAGATTGCTCCGAAACTGGCCTCGATTGTTGAAAGCAGCTTTTTGGCCCATGCAAAGGAAGCCCTCCTCAGGCCCATGAGGGATTCTGGGCTTCTCCCAGCCTCCTCTTAGCACATCCTAGAGGCAGCCCTTCCCGAGTCAGGCCTCTAAAAGCCTCCATTACAGAAGCCCCTGGGAATAAAAGGAGAGCAAAGGTTCTGGTTATGCTTTTGGAATCACCCTCACCTTACAGAGCTGCTGCAGTCACACAAACATGGCATTCAGAGGGTGCCCAGACAAACCCACAACTGCCACCGTTGGGGGCTGTAGGATATTCCCCACTTGTTCTCCACAGCAGTCCAAGTTCTTCTGGAGTGATTGGCATGTGGAGGTGGAGGAACCCATTTGTCCTGCAGCCCTTCAGAAAATCTTACATAAACATTCTTGGCGTAGAGCAGGGGGGGCCAAACTTGCTTAACAGAAGAGCCACATGCAATAAATGGCAAATGCTTGAGAGTCACAAGGCATGACCATCAGATGTTAGAGAGGTGCAAGACAGGAAGGAAGGAAGGAAGGCTTTGAAGGAACTGAAGTAAGAAAGGAAGGAAGGCATTGAAGGAATTGAAAGAAGGTAGGAAGGAACGAAGAGGAAGGAAGGCATTGAAGGAACTGAAAGGAGGAAGGAGGAGGAAGGAAGGCATTGAAGGAACTGAAAAAAGGTAGGAAGGAAGGAAGAGGAAGGAAGGAAGGCATTGAAGGAACTGAAAGAAGGAAGGAAGGCATTGAAGGAACTGAAAGAAGGAAGAGAGGAAGGAAGGCATTGAAGGAACTGAAAGGAAGGAAGGTAGGAAGGAAGGAAGGCATTGAAGGAACTGAAGGAAGGAAGCAGGAAGAGAGGAAGGAAGGCATTGAAGGAACTGGAGGAAGGGAGGTAGGAAGGAAGGCATTGAAGGAACTGAAAGGAAGGAAGGTAGGAAGGAAGGAAGGCATTGAAGGAACTGAAGGAAGGAAAGCAGGAAGAGAGGAAGGAAGGCATTGAAGGAACTGGAGGAAGGGAGGTAGGAAGGAAGGCATTGAAGGAATTGAAAGAAGAAAGGAAGGAAGGTAAGAAGGAAAGAAGAAAGGAAGGAAGGCATTGAAGGAACTGAAAGAAGGAAGGAAGGAAGGCATTGAAGGAATTGAAAGAAAGAAGAAAGGAAGGAAGGAAGGCATTAAAGGAATTGAAAGAAGGAAGGTAGGAAGGAAAGAAGAAAGGAAGAAAGGCTTTGAAGGAACTGAAGGAAGGAAGGAAGGCATTGAAGGAAGTGAAAGAAGAAAGGAAGGAAAGGAAGAAGGAAAGAAGAAAGGAAGGAAGGCATTGAAGGAATTGAAAGAAGGTAGGAAGGAAGGAAGAGGAAGGAAGGCATTTAAGGAACTGAAAGAAGGAAGGAAGAGGAAGGAAGGCATTGAAGGAACTGAAAGAATGAAGGAAGAGGAAGGAAGGAAGGCATTGAAGGAACTGAAGGAAGGAAGGAAGAGAGGAAGGAAGGCATTGAAGGAACTGAAAGGAAGGAAGGAAGGTAGGAAGGAAAGAGGAAGGAAGGCATTGAAGGAACTGAAGGAACTGAAAGAAGGAAGGAAGGCATTGAAGGAACTGAAAGAAGGAAGAGAGGAAGGAAGGCATTGAAGGAACTGAAAGGAAGGAAGGTAGGAAGGAAAGAAGAAGGAAGGAAGGCATTGAAGGAACTGAAGGAAGGAAAGCAGGAAGAGAGGAAGGAAGGCATTGAAGGAACTGGAAGGTAGGAAGGAAGGCATTGAAGGAACTGGAGGAAGGGAGGTAGGAAGGAAGGCATTGAAGGAATTGAAAGAAGAAAGGAAGGAAGATAAGAAGGAAAGAAGAAAGGAAGGAAGGCATTGAAGGAACTGAAAGAAGGAAGGAAGGCAGGCATTGAAGGAATTGAAAGAAAGAAGAAAGGAAGGAAGGAAGGAAGGCATTAAAGGAATTGAAAGAAGGAAGGTAGGAAGGAAAGAAGAAAGGAAGAAAGGCTTTGAAGGAACTGAAGGAAGGAAGGAAGGCATTGAAGGAATTGAAAGAAGAAAGGAAGGAAAGGAAGAAGGAAAGAAGAAAGGAAGGAAGGCATTGAAGGAATTGAAAGAAGGTAGGAAGGAAGGAAGAGGAAGGAAGGCATTGAAGGAACTGAAAGAAGAAGGAAGAGGAAGGAAGGCATTGAAGGAACTGAAAGAAGGAAGGAAGAGGAAGGAAGGCATTGAAGGAAGGAAGGAAGGAAGGAAGGAAGGAAGGAAGAGAGGAAGGAAGGCATTGAAGGAACTGAAAGGAAGGAAGGAAGGTAGGAAGGAAAGAAGAAGGAAGGAAGGAAGGAAGGAAGGAAGGAAGGAAGGCAGGCATTGAAGGAACTGAAGGAACTGAAAGAAGGAAGGAAAGCAGGAAGAGAGGAAGGAAGGCATTGAAGGAACTGGAAGGTAGGAAGGAAGGCATTGAAGGAACTGAAAGAAGGAAGGAAAAAGGAAGAGAGGAAGGAAGGCATTGAAGGAACTGAAAGAAGGAAGGAAAGCAGGAAGAGAGGAAGGAAGGCATTGAAGGAACTGAAAGGAAGGTAGGAAGGAAGGAAGGCATTGAAGGAATTGAAAGAAGAAAGGAAGGAAGGTAAGAAGGAAAGAAGAAAGGAAGGAAGGCATTGAAGGAATTGAAAGAAAGAAGAAAGGAAGGAAGAAAGAAAGGCATTAAAGGAATTGAAAGAAGGAAGGTAGGAAGGAAAGAAGAAAGGAAGAAAGGCTTTGAAGGAACTGAAGGAAGGAAGGAAGGCATTGAAGGAATTGAAAGAAGAAAGGAAGGAAAGTAAGAAGGAAAAAAGAAAGGAAGGAAGGCATTGAAGGAACTGAAAGAAGGAAGGAAGGTAGGAAGGAAGGCAGGCATTGAGGAATTGAAAGAAGGAAGGAAGGAAAGGAGAAAGGAAGGAAGGCATTGAAGGAACTGAAGGAAGGAAGGCACTGAAGGAACTGAAAGAAGGTAGGAAGGAAAAAAGGAAGAAAGTAAGGCATTGAAGGAATTCAAAGAAGGAAGGTAGGAAGGAAGGAAAGAAGAAAGGAAGGCGTTGAAGGAAGGAAGGAAAGAAGGAAGGAACTTACTTTAATTTCAAATGCATTCTCCAAGCCACCAGCTGTCTTGGCATGGAGAAGTGATTTCAAGAGAGAACTGCCTTGTGTCCAAGCTGGCAGACAGGGCTGTGGGGCTTCCAAGAGCCACACAATATTTGTGGAAGAGCCATATGTGGCTCCTGAGCCCCAGTTTGGCCACCCCTGGTGTGGAGCAGATTGCCGAGTTCCAACACAGATAAAAAAAGCTTTTCTGTTGAATTGCGGCTCCGCTCTGCCCTTCCTTCCTTCCTTCCTTCCTTCCTTCCTTCCTTCCTTCCTTCCTTCCTTCCTTCCTTCCTTCCTTCCTTCCTTCCTCCAACAAACGGCTCAGAACACCCATACAGGCACCCATTACGCCTACTCTGTTTGAGCAGCAATCTGGTCTGGCTTCTCCAGTGTGCTGCCAAGAGAGAAATGGAGAAACTGGTGCCAACGGGGAGATCTGTGCCAGTGTAAGAGAGCCAGGATTGTGCAGGATACACGGGGTGTCTCTTGACTTATAACTGACACACCAGGCAGAAATTATTCCTTCAGTCCCCAGAACCCTGGCCCTGCAGGGAGCAGAGAGATGTACCATAAAGGCATCATAAATGCCCTTGACACAAAATAAGAGCACACTGACCGCATACTAGCTTGCCCCTCTAGTTTCCCCTGCGTTTCCAAGGAAACAGGTGGATGCATTTTCACAGGGAGGGATGCAGGAAGGCTGAAGAGGCAGGGCCTCCCCACCCCCAAAGGCTGAAGGGCTTCTCAAATGTAGTGGGGGAGGGCAGGGTAAAGACAGGCCTTTGGAGGCCTCAAGACATCCTCAAAAGAGGTGGACTCTAAGTTGAAAAGTTCCTAAAAAGAAAAAGCAGCTTCTGGTGTGAAAGGAAGAGCTGTTCCCAAGCCAACCTCCCTCCTGGACTTTTTACGCTTCTCTTGGACAGTGGTGGGACCGCAGTCAGTGGAGCCTCACTCCTCCGAGAAGAAGACAAAGAGGAGTGGGAGTTATACCCTACCCCTCACTCAGAGTGGCTTACCATCTCCTTGCCCTTCTTCTCGCCACAACAGACACCCTGGGAGGGAGGTGGGGCTGAGAGAGTTCTGAGAGGACTGCGACTGATCCAGGGTCACCCAGCAGCTGCATGAGGAGGAGGAGTGGGGGATCGAACCTGGCTCTCCAGGTTAGTGACCACCACTCTTAACCACTACACCACATTGGCACAGAGGGATGACCAAGGATGTTCCGTTTGAGTTTCAATTAGGTAACAGCCGAAGAACATCTCTAGAACAGAAGAAACTCAAGTTTGAATAAACAATGCAGCCGTTGCCCAACTAAAGCCATCTCCCTCTCCTGGTATCACAACCCATTTTCACCCCCTGGCGCCCACCTTAAAATCCACCTCTCCACTTATGCACTCGTGCACTTTCGACCAATTCCCCACTACCCTTATGCTTCTCTCACGTTCCTCTTCTCCGTGGGGCTTCTGTCGGATTTCACACAATCTGCCCTGGGGCTGCAACTAGCTTTGCCTTTTTTGCTTGGCAAGCAGAAACTGGTTTTTAGAGGATAGTTTTTGCTGTGCAAAAAAGGTAAAGCTAATTTCAGACTCAGTGCAGCTTGTGTGAAATCCGACAGAAGCCCACGGAGAAGAGGAGAGCTAGAGCGGCCAAAGGCTAGTGGGGAATCGGTTTTCTTTTCCTCCCTGGGTGTTGATGCAGGATGTGGGATTAGGAGCAATGATGCCTTTAGAAGTCCTGGTGTTCTTCACCCTCTGTGGGAATATGAGAGAAACCACTGAGATGTTCACTCCTGGCTTCCAGGTTTGTTTAATGAAATATCTAGTGGACATGCGGGGTGGTAAAAGACTTTTGGAAGATGGTTCATGAGCTCTTACAGAAAATACTGAAGAGTCAGATTCAATTTATTTTTATTGAATATATATCCCAGTGACTGTACAAAAGAGACAAGACATTTGTTGGCGCATATACAAGAACTTGTGGCCATTCGATGAAATTGTTGAGCAGTCAGATTAAAACGGATAAAAGGAAGTACTTCTTCACCCAAAGGGTGATTAACATGTGGAATTCACTGTCACAGGAGGTGGTGGTGGCTACAAGCATAGCCAGCTTCAAGAGGGGATTAGATAAAAATATGGAGCAGAGGTCCATCAGTGGCTGTTAGCCACAGTGTGTGTGTGTGTGTGTATGTATTTATATATACACACACACACACACACTGGCCACTGTGTGACACAGAGTGTTGGACTGGATGGGCCATTGGCCTGATCCAACATGGCTTCTCTTATGTTCTAATGTTATCAATATAGCAGCCAGAATTTTGCTTGCACAGAAATGGAAACTTCAGGAGGTGCCTACAAAATCAGACTTGATTGGCAAGATGGAAGCTGCAGAGATGGACTATTCATCGCAAATACTAGTGGGGAAATCAGAAGAAGCAAAGAAATACTGGGAAAGTTATATGTGTGGTTAGATACTTAAAAATTATATGGAGTGAATTTTTTATCTCCAGCTCCTATAGTAGATATCCTAAAATGCTGTAAGAGTTAGAAATATAATTAAAACATGATGGTTTATAGGAGAACTTACAATCCTTACTATAAGTTTTATAATTTGAGAAGTTATATGGCATAATTGATTATATTGTATACAATAATACTGGTTTATAGGAGAACTTAATGATGGTTTATAGGAGAACTTAGAATCCTTACCATAAGTTTTATAATTTGAAAAGTTATGTAGCATAATTGATTGTGTTGTATACAATAATACTTTATGTTATGGACTGTGTTCATTCAGGATGGACTGATATTGTATTGTAAATGACAATGTTTTTTCGTTACTCCCACTTCTTCCACCTTTTTTCTTTTCCCTTTTAAACCTAATAAAAACTTTATACCCAAAAAATGAAATATCTAAATAGCTGGCATCACCCTGGAAAATTGGTATGGACAGGAACTCTCTCTCTGTCAGCCAAGGGCTTTTTATTCCACCCGTTCTCTCAGAGAAGTTCGGGGCAGTTGATGTAAATAAATAAACGGAGCTGCCTTTGAAAACAGTCCAGAAGCTCCAGTGAGTTCAAAATGCACAGCCAGGCTATGAGATCAAGATGGAAAGGTGTGTGAGTCTGTCTGGAGACTAGGAGAACCTTCAATTTGTGGCTGGATGCATGAGCTTTCGTGAGCCTCTGCTCTCTAGTATCTGAAGAAGGGAATCCAAAAGCTCCTCCCTGAGGCCACAAATTGTGTGAGTCTTTCAGGTATTGCTGGACTCTGGCTCTTTTCTGCTGCTGCAGACAGACTCACGCGGCTGCCCAGCAGGACTTCGAAGGGGTTCAGCCAAGCGAGGAGAATCCGGCGTCCTCTTACCTCTCAAACAACTGGGCCCAATGATATTACCTGGAGCCAGAAGTGAAATGCCAAACAGACCTCTGAAGCAGGAGCAGCTGAGTAGGGTGGGCAAGTAGAGCCTGGTTGCAAACCGAGAGCAGAAAAGAAACGATGGAGTTTTCCCATCCAGCCAGCAGATGTCTGGCAGCATTGTGGGGGATTGGTGGTGCGGTGGCTTTCTGGTGTCTTCTCAGTGGCCAGCTGGCTCTCCTCATGGCAGACTCCTGGACACTGGGATAAAAACACAGAGGCTGCAGAGAAAGGCTGGGCATTGCTGGACACCTTTGAGAACCAGCCCTGGCTTGCAGCGTAGCCCCCCCTCCAGTCGCTCTGGGCAGCTGCTCTTTCAAGGTGCCACCCCCCCCCCCCCCAGGCCAGCACAAGTACTCCTCGGCAGTGTTCCCTCTCAGCTGAGTGAGCATGAGCTGACTCACAGATTTTTAGCTTCCAGCTCACAGATTTTTGTCTTAGCTCAGGAAGGATGACCCCCGAGCACACCAATTGATGCAGGAGCTCGCAACTTTAATGCCAGCAGCTCACAAAGTAGAATTTTTGCTCACAAGACTCTGCAGCTCTGCAGGGAACATTGGTGGTGGGCTCTGGCCTTTGCCGCTTTTCAGGAAAAAGGGGTGGGTGGGTCACGAAGGACTGCCATGCAAAGGAACAGAATGGAGAGGGAAATTGTTGAATCACAAATCATTATGAAACTTGGAACGAACGCCTCCCCGGATATTGGTTTTTAATCTCATTACATATGCTAAACCCACTTTCACCAAGTATAGCTGTATAACCACAATATTCCAATGTATTTCTCTTTAGAATAGTGTATCAGAATGATGTTTTTTGTATTGACACACTCAAATAAGGGATATTGGTTGCTTATCTCATTAGATATACTAAGCCCATCTGTTATGTATTGGGACTGCAGTTTGGCCTTAGGGCTGAGCTGGAGACCCTAAAGCAAAAGCCACTGGGATTCCGGAAGGAGGCCCATCAGGGATCCTTAGGCCAGCTATTAACCTAGAGTTGTGTGTGATGGGATGATGGGAATGGGGTTTTGGGTGGGGAGGTGTGCATGCCTATAAGCAGGGCCCTTGGTCCTGCCTGACAGTTCTGTTCCTATCTCCCTGTGCTGAATCACCGAATAAGGAGCTGAACTCACTCTCTCTTGGGCAACCTCATGCTTTGAACCCAGCACATCTTACCATCCATCATATTTTAATGTATTTTTTTCTAATGACAAACTAGAATGATGTTTATAATGCTTTTAAAATGTAGATTAGGTGGACAAGAACATCTTTAAGAAAAAAACATGTCTTTCGTTTATCCCTACCTGCTAGCAACAGGGCAATTAAAAGACAGCTTTTATTACCTTTTATTGGTCTCCCGCACAAATGCTATCCAGACCAAATGTTCTTTCTGTTTGTTAATTACACTGTTTTGCCACTGGATTTTAACTGTGTACCACTTTGCATTCTAAACCGCTGCCCACCGGCTATATGTAGCTCTGCTCACTGTACCCCATTCCTTGTCTGAAGAAATGTGCATGCACACGAAAGCTTGCCTTCTGGATACAAGTTCGTTGGTCTTAAAGGTGCCACTGGACTCCTACTTTGTTCTGTTGCTTCAGACCAACACAGCCGCCCACCTGGATCCATCTACATTGAAATATGTGGTTATAAATGCGTTTTGCAAACATGCATGCTGTTAGTGTTCATTTTGGGAAGCATTATTGGATTATAGGAGTGGGGAAATGTGTTTTCCCCTTCCTTGCTCACTTGCAAATGGACGGCTGATATAAGCTTGCAGGGCACACCACAGCCTGCCTTTGTACCTGAAGTCTGCAGCAGGACTGGAAACAACCAAGCCGTTCCTTCTCCTCCAGTGCTCGTTTTCGAGAGAGGGCTGTCCTCACACGTGTCCTTAGGAAGAGGGGCTTCTGCTAACCCAAGGAAAGGTGTTTCCATGTTTGTCACCAAATGCATTCTTTCCAAAATGTAAACCATATGAAACTACCCTGTACCTTTCAGGCAGGGGTTTTCCCTGCTGACTTGGAGGACCTGCCAGTCGTTTTACCAGTGCCAGAAGAAATTTGTGGCATTGTGTCCAAACCTGCTGCTCCCCACATCCCATCTGCCTTCCTGCAAGGAGGGGGGCTTCTTGCTTTTATCCTTTGTTTGCATCCCTCAAGGCAGGACAAGAATCCACATATGCAGAGCTGAAAAGGCAAAGGCACCCTCCTCTCTCCCTCACCAGCCTTTGACTCACCAAATTCAATTATTTGGCTAGACTCAACTGAAGATTCAAGGGAGGAGGGCGGGATCCAGTCATAAATTATCTTGTCTCTGAGGGAGGGGCCTTGCGACATTAACTGCAGGGGTCGATGGCAACAGCAGCCTTCATAAACCTCCAGCAGCAGATGGCTGATGACACAGATGGTCTTCCTGCTCATCTACAGCATCAGCTCCAGGAAGGGGATTTCGGACCAAGCCAGTTCCCCAGCGGTGTTGCCAAAAGGATTTGCTCTGCAAGAAGAATTTGCTCTGGCAGATGCTAGAATGTTTCTGTGGGTGCCTTTTGAAATGGCCTCCCTCTCCCCCCCCCCCCACAAAGAACGAATACAGCTATTTACTGAAGTCAGATGTTATGTTGGAAGGTTTTCAAAAGATCCACAATCCCCCTCCCCCCATGAATACAGGCACCATTTTGTCTGAAATGGGACCACTTCAGACAAAATGGCGACCGTGCATATTGGGGAAATTTGGGGTGATGTGTGTTTTCCTGGTAGGCTCAGTAGGGTGACCCCAAATTTCTGGGGGAAAGTCGTTGACCTCACAAACGCTTCTTGCAATGCAACCACACCTCACTGGCCACTTCAACCTCGTCTGTGTTATAAACACAAGCCCCCCCCCCCCAAGGCTTATTAAGTCTAAGGTTGACATCAACAACATCTTGGAAACTTACTGTTTTCAGAACAAGATACCAATTTGGTCAGAAATGGGATCGGATATTATAATGCAGAGAGATGAAGTGGTGGAGAGATTGAAAAGACACATGGTGTGCAGGAAATTCAGTGGACAGTTGTGTTGGTCTGAAGCAAGACTTAATTACTTTAAGTCACCAAGTTTAAGTCTGGGCACAAGTTTTTGAAGAAGTCTGCATGCATGCAGGTGCTACCGAACTCAAAGTTTGTTCTGTGTACAATAAAGATAGCAATTCTGCATCCTTCCTGCGGTACAGACTGTGGCAGGTTTTATATGAACCACCTCAGCACAAGACAGTGGCACATCTCTGCCTTCACTGAGACAGGATAATGGAGACACAGGCGGCCCAAGTTATCCTTGGCTCGACTGAGCAGGGAGGTGGAAGAATTTGTGGCATTGTGTCCAATGCTGGTTGATATTTGAATGAAATCATAATAGTTGCTAGGACATGAAGAGCATGTCCGATCAGTCAGTCCTAAGGGAAATCAACCCAGACTGTTCCCTGGAAGGTCAGATGCTGAAGCTAAAGCTCAAATCCTTTAGCCACCCAATGAGAAGGGAGCACTCCCTGGAGATGATCCCGATGCTGGGAAAGACAGAAGGCAAAAGAAGAAGGGGACGGAAAAAGATGAGATAGCTGGATAGCTTACTGATGTAACAAGCATGAATTTGAGCAGACTTCGGAGGATGGTGGAAGACAGGAGGGCCTGGCGTGACTTGGTCCAGGGGTCGCAAGAGTCAGACTCGACTGTGCGACTGAACAACAACGAAGTTTTTTCTTCCCCTGCTGTAGATACCATATCACAAACAAAGGAGTTCCTCTTGGTTGGTGCTGGAATACTCAGGTCGTTTTCGCACTCACCTCCAGCCGGCTCGACCCCCCTCTTCACCGCGCAGGATCTGCGCGGATTTCGCACTAAATGCCGCGGAGCAGCCTTTTGCGCCGGAAACTCCCATCGCAAAAGCCGCGCAAGAACGTTTGAGCGGCTTTTGCGATGGGAGTTTCCGGCGCAAAAGGCTGCTCCGCGGCATTTAGTGCGAAATCCGCGCAGATCCTGCGCGGTGAAGAGGGGGGGTCGCGCCGGCTGGAGGTGAGTGCGAAATGACCTCAATGATTTTTAATTACTTCAGTGCTAATTTAATGAAAAAGTAGCAAGTGAGACGTACTTATAGAATGTTCTTACACAGAGAAAGAAGCCATTGTTAATCTGTTCTTTGTTTTCAGGGAAGTAATGTTTACATGCTAGTTTTATAGCTTAAATGCTGTGGAGTTGTATGAGTGACAGTCAGTGGGCAAACAGAAAATGTTTGCCTTAACTTTATTTCCCAAGCATACTTTTATTTATTCCAGTAGAGCATATGTTCATTAGGGTGGACTGCTAAGTAAATATTCACTCGGTGTAAATTGGGATCCAGTATTCATGAATGTGGCAAAATCCACTCGCAAGATTTTGTGGCTATCCATGAATTTAAATGAAACAATATCTGAAAGAATCAGGAAAACCAGTTCTTCCATTTTTAGGAGACCTAAACACAGTGGATTGTAGATAGCTTAGAAATTTCACCTCAACCACAACTATTTTTATTGAACATATTTCCTGAGGACGATTCCAAAGAAATGAGACATTTGTTGGCGCACTTTAACACAGCAGCTAGGATTCTCCTGGTGCATAGATGGAAATCTCAGGAAATTCCCACGAAAATTGACTTGGTGGGAAAAATTCTGGAAACAGCAGAGCTGGACTTTCTATCCCAGCTGTGTTGGCTGGGAAATCTAAAGAAGAAGCAAGAAAATACTGGATGAAATTTTATGCCTGGTTAGACATTCAAGACTCTTAAGATTCTCTGGTGTGAACTTATTTCTCCTCCCCCCCCCCCCCTATATTTTATATTATAAAATTGCCTTTACTGGGATTGTCAAAATTAATAGATAACTTTAACAATAGATTTATACAGTTTTAAAATGTGGATGATGTTTATTTATTTATTTATTTAGAATTTATATCCCGCCCTTCCCACAAGTGGCTCAGGGTGGCTTCCAACATTAGATCCAACATAAATTAAACAATATTTAAACACGTAAGGGAATAACTTTAAAACAGATAAAACCATAAAAATTAATACATATTCCAATATATACAGAGATCTGGTAGGTTTAGTTTAGACATAACATGGGAAAATTTATGTAAAGAAAGTATTGTAGAACTAAGCTTGTATTTTTGACAGTATTTTTATGCAGAACAAGGTCAAAATGTATTGCGCTTTCTACTCCCCCTATTCCCTACCCTCACTCTTTTTGAAACCAATAAAACTTTTGAAAACTGAAAATTTCACTTCATAAAAAAGATATTCATAATACTTAGATTCTTAGCTATGTTATGCTGAGAACTGAATGATAGCTCTGGTTGCCAACTCCAGCTTGAAGAATTGCTCGAGATGTGGGGGTAGAATGTGGGCAGGGACCTCAGTGGAGCACAATGGTCGGTCCCGGGGGGCAGCCATGTTGGTCCGAAGCAGTAGAACAAAGTAGGACTCCAGGAGCACCTTGAAGACCAACCAGGCTTAATTCAGAATAAAAGCTGCAGGCGAGGGAATGGGGTGCAGGGAGCAGAGCTACGTATAGCTGGTGGGCTAAGAGTGTAAAGTGATACCAAGTTAGGATCCAAGGGCAAAACAGTGGAAGTAACAAATTGGAAAGCCATTTGGTCTGGATAGCATTTGCGTGGGAAACCAGTAAAAGGTAATAAAAGTTGCTTGTTAATTGCTCTTGTTGCAAGTCTAGGTAAAACAAAAGGACATGTATTTCCTAGTGATACTCTTGTCCACTTAATTTACTTTTTGACATGTAACATATACGATGATAGATAGATAGATAGATAGATAGATAGATAGATAGATAGATAGATAGATAGATAGAGAGAGAGAGAGAGAGAGAGAGAGAGAGAGATGATGTACAATGTGTTAAGAGTCCACCCTCCAAAGCAGCCATTATCTATCAGGAAACTGATCTCTGTTGTTTGGAAATCAGTTTTAATTCCAGGAGCTCCCTAGGATTCGCCTGGAAATTGGCAACCCAAAACAACATACTATTTTCAATCAAGGTAATGCAGCCAGCCGTCGCCATGATTGCCTCTGCCCTAGACACAGTGTTCTCCATCCAACGCAAGGGATGTCTCATATGCACATTCTAACCCACAGCTTTCCTCAGCTGATTCAGTCTGTGACCGATTCCCCACTAGCCTTGTCCCATTCTCACGCTCCTCTTCCCCGCAGGGCTTCTGTCCAATTTCACACAAGCTGCCCCGGGGCTTCAACTCGCTCCGCCTCTTTTGCAGGGCAAGCAAGAGCCTCGGAAAACCAGTTTCTGCTTGCCACAGGAAGGGGGTGGAGTGAGTTGCAGCCCCGGGGCAGCTTGTGGGAAATCAGAAGGAAGCCCCACAGAGAAGAGGAGCGCAAGACGGGACAAGGCTAGTGGGGAATCGGTCTGTCTTGCACCAGGGCCCCAATCCATAGCTGTTCACGTGCTTGGCCCTCCTAGCCCGTGTGGAATCATTCCCCTTCTCCCCCTGAACAGACAACCTTCGTTACTCCGAACCTTCTGGGTCCATTCCTCTTTGCTGCCCTCTTCTTCCCACCCATAGCAACTCTCCCTTCTGAGGATGAAGGACAGAGCCCAGGTGCTGGTTCTTCTTGAAGCAATTCTGTTCCAGAATGACAGGAGCTCTGTCTGCTAGTTCAGTGGTCCCCAACCTTTTTGGCACCAGGGACCAGTTTGGCGGAAGACAATTTTTTCCAGGGGGAGGGGATGGTTTCAGGATGATATAATTGTGTACTTCATTTCTGTTAGTTTGGTGTGGTGATTATGTATGCGAACTCTTATCTGGGAGAACCGAGTTTGATTCCCCACTCCTCCACTTGCAGCTGCTGGAATGGCCTTGGGTCAGCCATAGTGGTTAAGTGTGCAGACTCTTATCTGGGAGAACTGGGTTTGATTCCCCACTCCTCCACTTGCAGCTGCTGGAATGGCCTTGGGTCAGCCATAGTGGTTAAATGTGCAGACTCTTATATGGGAGAACCGAGTTTGATTCCCCACTCCTCCACTTGCAGCTGCCGGAATGGCCTTGGGTCAGCCATAGTGGTTAAATGTGCGGACTCTTATATGGGAGAACCGAGTTTGATTCCCCACTCCTCCACTTGCAGCTGCCGGAATGGCCTTGGGTCAGCCATAGTGGTTAAGTGTGTGGACTCTTATCTGGGAGAACTGGGTTTGATTCCCCACTCCTCCACTTGCAGCTGCTGGAATGGCCTTGGGTCAGCCATAGTGGTTAAGTGTGTGGACTCTTATCTGGGAGAACCGGGTTTGATTCCCCACTCCTCCACTTGCAGCTGCCGGAATGGCCTTGGGTCAGCCATAGTGGTTAAGTGTGTGGACTCTTATCTGGGAGAACTGGGTTTGATTCCCCACTCCTCCACTTGCAGCTGCTGGAATGGCCTTGGGTCAGCCATAGTGGTTAAGTGTGTGGACTCTTATCTGGGAGAACCGGGTTTGATTCCCCACTCCTCCACTTGCAGCTGCCGGAATGGCCTTGGGTCAGCCATAGTGGTTAAGTGAGTGGACTCTTATCTGGGAGAACTGGGTTTGATTCCCCACTCCTCCACTTGCACCTGCCGGAATGGCCTTGGGTCAGCCATAGTGGTTAAATGTGCAGACTCTTATCTGGGAGAACCGAGTTTGATTCCCCACTCCTCCACTTGCAGCTGCTGGAATGGCCTTGGGTCAGCCATAGCTCTGGCAGAGTTGTTCTTGAACTCCAGAAGCCCTCCCACTGTTGCCCCCCCCCCCACAAGTGCCAACAAGACAGAACATTACTGCCCCAGACATAAGAACATAAGAGAAGCCATGTTGGATCAGGCCAATGGCCCATCCAGTCCAACACTCGGTATCATATAAGAACATAAGAGCAGCCATGTTGGATCAGGCCAATGGCCCATCCAGTCCAACACTCAGTATCACATAAGAACATAAGAGAAGCCCTGTTGGATCAGGCCAATGGCCCATCCAGTCCAACACTCTGTGTCACATAAGAACATAAGAGAAGTCCTGTTGGATAAGGCCAGTGGCCCATCCAGTCCAACACTCTGTGTCACACAGTGGCTAAAAAAATTTATTTTATATATATATACATATACATACATATACATACACACACACACACACACATATATATATACACTGTGGCTAATAGCCACTGATGGACCTCTGCTCCATATTTTTATCTAACCCCCTCTTGAAGCTGACTATGCTTGTAGCCGCCACCACCTCCTGTGGCAGTGAATTCCACATGTTAATCACCCTTTGGGTGAAGAAGAACTTCCTTTTATCCGTTTTAACCCGGCTGCTGCCGGAAGGAGCCTTCAGGAGTCGGCCTCTGCTTCTTCAGCTGCATATGAATTGGATAATTATTTCCCCGTGACTTTTATAACCTGTTTCATCGAAAGGAGGAGGAGGAGTGTTAACAGGGAGAAGAGATCCCTTGGGAATCCGTGTAGGGCTAGAACCGGCAAGGTTGTTATTCCTAATGAATGCTGGGAACGGTGCTGCTTGACACAGAGAGGGATTAAAATGTGGAATTCGCTGCTAGAGGATGTTGTGAGGGCCGCAGGAATAAACACCTTGAAAAGAGGAATTAGATAAATTTCAAACATTAAAACAGCATTTTAAAATTAGGTATATATAAACCATTTTTTAAAATTTACTAAAAATGTACAGACCCACGAACACACATCAAAACACAAGCTGGGAGAAGGTTGCACTTGGAGCTACACTTTGGATTTCCACAGGCTCTCAAGTTGCCACCTCGTTGTTAACACTGCCATTCATTTGCACAGAAATAGGGAGATACGCAGCGTGCTCCAGAAGGGAAAAAATGGTATCCAAATATAAATTGAGGGCACTATTTTGGGATGCCAAAGGGAGTTGTTCTCGTAACACAGCATCATTATTGCAATCCAGGTGTTGTGTGGAGGGCAGCCAACGTGAAATTGCAGAGCAGAGATTTCTCATTAAAAGTAAAGGTGAGAGAAACTAGGTCTATATTTTTAGAAGGCAAAAGAATGCTAATGGAGCCAGGCATCTGGGAAAAACTGTAAGGCCTTTCACAGCAGAAACCGTCTGGAAGAGCGAGCCCCTGGGCACTTCCCCCTTTATGTGTCAGAAAAGGAAACTTTGAGCCAAGGGGGTCTGTGTCACCAGAGGGCTCCAAGTAGGAGCTCTTTGACTAGAGATCAGACAATCCAAAAGAACGTTATCTCAAACACCGGGCCATTGCTCATAGAAATTGGTTCAGAAAGGAGGCAAAGAGGTGTTTGCATTAGAAACTCAGTTGCTGATCCTTGAGTCACCCTGGTATGTGCTGCTGGCCTGGCCCGGGGGGGGGGGGGGTGGCTTTGAAAGAAATCCCACTGCAGAGATCCCCTAGCAAAAAACAACGCTTTTTTCAAATGACAATTCTTCACTGATGTTGATTTCAAAGTGCCAATTCCATGACAATGTGAACGGTTCTTTTCCCTCTTGCAGATGATGAAAGAATGACACAGCCTTGATGTTTGGGACAGGCCTCTGTTGTGGAAGCTGACGTTGGCCAGACAGTGCCACAGGAGATGGGAAGGAAAGGTTAGCGCCGTTTTCATCCTGCTCTTTCTTTAAGGCTGGGGCTTCAGGGCTTTCTCCTCCCTCCCATTTTATCCTCACAAAAAGTGTTGTGCATTAGGCAAAGGAATAGCCAGTGGCTCAAAGCCCCCCCCCCCCCCGCCCCAAGTAAACGTTGGCCTCAGTGGGGTATAATTCCATAGAATCCATCCTCCAAAGCAGACAGTTTTGCCTCTAGAGCAAAGGTGGCCAAACTTGCTTAATACAAGAGCCACATATAATAAAGGTCAGATTTTTGAGAGCCACAAGACATGAATGTCAGATGAGGGAGGGAGAAGGAAGGAAGGAAGGAAGGGAGGGAGGAAGGGAGGGGAGGGAAGGGAAGGAAGGACGGAAGGAAGGAAGAAGGAAGGAAGGAAGGAAGGAAGGAAGGAAGGAAGGAAGGAAGGAAGGAAGGAAGGAAGGAAGGAAGGAAGGAAGGAAGGCCAGCCATGGGGTGGTGGCGACTTAGAGAGCCACAAAAATGTGTGAAAGAGCCACATGATGCTCCTGAGCCTCAGTTTGCCCCCCCTTGCTCTAGAGGAATTGATCTCGATTGTGCCAAAGTGGGAGTCTGGCAGGACTGGACTTCTCTCAAGCACCCACCAGCACTCTTGGGTCAGGTCAGAGGTCAAGGAAGCTGCTCACAACCTTCTTCCTGCCTCCTGGCACACAAGACCTCTTGGCTTCTCCATCAGCCGGCTCCACAGAGGTGGCTATCCTTCTCGCTTAGGTGTTGCACAGGGTGGGCACTGGAGTATTTGCATTGCCCTCATTTTGGCCCAGGCTTATTTGCAGTAGAATAATTAACAGACATTCTCACATCCAGTCCAACATTCTGTGTCACATAAGAACATAAGAGAAGCCCTGTTGGATCAGGCCAATGGCCCATCCAATACAACACTGTGTCACATAAGAGAAGCCCTGTTGGATCAGGCCAATGGCCCCTCCAGTCCAACACTCTGTGTCACATAAGAACAGAAGAGAAGCCCTGTTGGATCAGGCCAATGGCCCATCCAGTCCAACACTCTGTGTCACATAAGAACATAAGAGAAGCCATGTTGGATCAGGCCAATGGCCCATCCAGTCCAACACTCTGTGTCACATAAGAACATAAGAGAAGCCCTGTTGGATCAGGCCAGTGGCCCATCCAGTCGAACACTCTGTGTCACATAAGAACATAAGAGAAGCCCTGTTGGATCAGGCCAGTGGCCCCTCCAGTCGAACACTCTGTGTCACATAAGAACATAAGAGAAGCCCTGTTGGATCAGGCCAGTGGCCCCTCCAGTCCAACACTCTGTGTCACATAAGAACATAAGAGAAGCCATGTTGGATCAGGCCAGAGGCCCATCCAGTCCAACACTCTGTGTCTCATAAGAACATAAGAGAAGCCATGTTGGATCAGGCCAGTGGCCCCTCCAGTCCAACACTCTGTGTCACATAAGAACATAAGAGAAGCCAAGTTGGATCAGGCCAGTGGCCCATCCAGTCCTATACTCTGTCTTACATAAGAACATAAGAGAAGCCATGTTGGATCAGGCCAATGGCCCATCCAGTCCAACACTCTGTGTCATACAATGGCCAATATGTGTGTGTGTGTATACATATATATATATACACACACATATACATACATACATATACACACATATGTACACACAGACACACACACACACACACATATATATATACTGTGGCTAATAGCCACTGATGGACCTCTGCTCCATATTTTTATCCAATCCCCTCTTGAAGCTGGCTATGCTTGTGGCCGCCACCACCTCCTGTGGCAGTGAATTCCACATGTTAATCACCCTTTGGGTGAAGAAGGACTTCCTTTTATCCATTTTAACCTGACTGCTCAGCAATTTCATGGAATGCCCACGAGTTCTTGTATTGTGAGAAAGGGAGAAAAGGACTTCTTTCTCTACTTTCTGCATCTCATGCATACTCTTGTAAACCTCTATCATGTCACCCCGCAGTCGACGCTTCTCCAAGCTCAGATTCGATGATGTAAATTCTTTTGCAGTGCTCTGGAAATAACAAGTGTTGAAGAACACCAACTTCTGACAAAAAGGGAGTGCTGCTTTGTCCCTGCCACCCCCACCCCAGGAGTTTTATAAGCTTCACTGGGGAGCATCTTCAGTATTCTGAATAATTGTCTCTGCTAGAAAATGGAATACTTATTATGGGATTTTGTAATCTTGACCTTAACAGGGACTTTTTCTGAAGATGAGGGCAAAGGAGTGTTTTGGAACAGGGCCGAATGGTAGTGAAGGTCTCTCCTTCTGTGCAATCGCTGTTTTACTTTTCCATGTCCTGTTGCTGCAGAAGGCTGTGAAGCCTGCGGGGAAGAAATGCCTCTAAAATCTGTAACTTGGCATCGGAAAAGTTCTTTCCTGTGTTGTGGGTATCTTTTCGGATGTTGCCTCTATTCTAGTTGGGCAAAAGAGCATTTCCCTCGGGGTGAATAAATACTTGGGGTGCTCGCTGTGTCTATAAAATGGCTCTCAGAGGAGACTGACATTCTTTCATATGAGAAAAGGGAACCGTTTAATTTCTGCCCTCTCTTGAATTTGTGTTGGAATGAGTCAGGCCTTACCAGGTTAGCTAATTGTCCACTATCTGTTGCTTCTAACCAATTCATCCTGGAGTCCCAGACGTTGAACCATTCATCACCTTTGGCATTCCGTTGGGGAAGAATTCTCATTAGCGTTTTGCTTTCGGTAAATGTCCAATGAATATGACTGTGCAGCTGCCTTGAGGCAGGATCAGTTGAGCTGGCTTTCAAACAATGGCAGAGCTGTGATTCTGAACCAAGAGGGAGACGGGAGGGGCGAGAGCAAAGCAAAAGGACTAACACAAAAACCAGGGTTGGAAAGAACTGGCCGTGGCTTTATTGACTGCAACAGCAGGCGTGTGGGCGCTGTGTGGGGAGGGAGCCTGTATTGGACAACCCGCCTGCCACCCAAAGGACTCGGACTTCCCCAGCTTGCCTGCTTGAGGGAAACTGGACTGGCAAGCCCTGGGAAGGCATGTGGGCACCAATCGCAGAGTGACTGGCATGCCTCCTGGTGGGGAGAGCTGCAGCTAGACCCCAAGTTGTGAATGCTGCCCTTTGACCCCTCCAGACAGGAGAGGTGGGCACAGCCTCCCTCCCAGAAGGATCCATCTCAGGGTCCAAACCAGTCAAGGATGTGCAGCAAAACCTAAGACTGACCCATAACAACCGAAAGATGAGGGAGGGGGGGAGAGCCGGAGACGACCAAGGACTCCCGTCCCTCACCTGGTGAGCTCTGCGGCAGGGATTGGCTGGCTGTGGGGCTGCTGTGGGGCCAGGCCCTCCCCTAGACCTCAGAAGTGCAACCCCCTCTTGCTGGCCAGCAGGCTCCCTTTCTGCTCGCCCCGTCCCCCCCCCCCCCATACAAAGGGAGTCCTCTGTTAATGCTGTTAATCCATCCTGGATCTCTAGCTCCACCCAGCAATATCGTGCTGGCCAATGAGCTTTCTCAGGGTTTCAGCGCTCACTTTTCAAAGCAAGGATGACCTCAATAGTGGGGTTCTCTTTCTCTGTGGTGTTTTGGGTCTCAACATGAAAGCTGTTTTTTGCTTGTTATGTTTGGGCCACCCGCTTGCTCTGCAAACGTTGACGGCATCTTACAAAATGATTTTTGAAGCCCGTGAAACAGAGCAGCAGAAAGCCCAGCTTGCCAACAGAAACGCAGCCTGTGAAGCCAAGAGGTCTCCCTCTTCCTCTGAGGCCTTATGGGCGAAACGTGTCTTTGGAAATGCTCAAACCAGCGTGGCCAAACTCGCTTCATATAATATAGTCCGTTCTAAG